>NW_005054321.1:4357695-4364350 GCF_000277835.1 Geospiza fortis
TGTGGTACCCCAGTAGCTCTCTGCCACAACCTCAGAAGTCTCTCGATGCCACTTGTCTGCCTTTTCCAAAGGTTGCCGACCTTTTCCAGAGGACGTAATTCATAACATTTTATAGGGAGCAGCTGTTCCTCAAGAGTAAACCAGCTGCCTATCTAGACAGCTAAAATAAACACAGAATAAACCAATTGTCTAGAATAAACCAATGGTTTGTACCTTTGCAAATCACTTTTCCACCACCCAGGACTAGACAAAAGAGAGCCTGGGCTTTCCAGCACATCACTTCATCTCTCCTCTCACAGGATATTTTTACTTCTATTTATTCATTGCATAAGTGAAAACAAACACCTTTCACTGCCCTCCTCTAAGGTTATAATTTTCTCTCTCTCATAATTTTGTGCTTTTTCTCCAAAATAAGGTGAAAAGAATTGCCAGCAAAGCTGTTGAAGTCTAAGTTTCTAAAATTACTTAATATTGCTCCTGTTTCCAAAAAAATCCCCAGACTATGATTAGCTTGAATTTATAAATTGCAGACAGCTTGGTCTCAATCTCATCTCTTCCAAGTCAGGCAGCCTTTCTGCAAATCCAAACCAGCAAACTCCCTAAATCTTGAATGCAGCTGCACAGATAGGAGAAGGTGGCTGTGTCACATTCAGCAGAGTCATGTGAAGGCCTTGCTGTCATTGCAATTTGCCTGTACCCAGGTGTCTCTCTTGCCCTTTATTCAGTTTTACTTTGGGAAGGGTAGTGGTGGTGGGGATTGTCCTTTTCAATCCATTTGTACAGCATCTGTCATCACTTGGCCCAAAGCTGCAACTGAAGGGCAACTCCATTGTGCGTCTTAGCAGAAATTGAATTAGAAATGCAAAAACCCAAGTCCCTTTGACCTATTTTCTGTACAGTATGTTCTCACCAGATAGTTATTTTTGGCTTGTTTTTTGGCATGGATTCAGGTGGAGCAGGACAAGGAGATGGGTAATTCTGAGACAAAGCCCATAACTGCTTAGCAACAGTAAAAGAACCTTCTTTTTGTGACCCTGGTTTTTACAGCTACGTTGGGCTTCCTAGAGCTCAATGGAGATATCTGGTTTTTAAATAAGAAAAGTTGTATTGACTTTCATTGATATCAGAGGAAGTGTCCTCCAAAGTGTCCCTAAGATCTCTTTCTTGTAGAAACAGGAACATTTCTTTGTCCAGCCTTGTTCCAGCTGCTGCCTCGCGGTAAAAACATCTTATCTCTGCTCTGTCAGACTTCCCAACAAATGCAAAGTGAATTTCCACTCCAGGCAGGATTTCCTACGAAGCTGTTGACAAGATTTGCCCACTGTAATTTCTGGGGGAGCTGAAGGGTGTCTCCGAGCTGTCTGTGTCTGTGTGGCCTGGATGCCAGCTAGAATCAGTACAGGTTGAGGCTTCACATGGTAATTCTTCATTGCAGCTGCTACTCCTGTGTTGTCTCCTCCTGTGCTCTTGGATTCTTACCTGCCAAAGACTTTGCTCATGTTCATTCAGAGCCTGTCTCCTTCCCCTCCTCCTCTAGTGCAGAAGACCAAGAGGAGGGAAAACTGGACCATGTGGATAAATGCTAATCTAGTGCATGATACAGTAGCCAGACTTCAATGTATTGAACAAATATCCTGTTGGTTCTCACAGGAATTAGAGAAGCTGCAAATATGGAAGATAATCCTGACCTGCATTATCACTAAGGTGAGCACTTTCTCCATCACCATTCATCACTCTGCTGGTAATACATCAATGAATGGCCATAAAGTTCAGCTTTATATGTTATTTCAAGGCTTCTTGTCATAGGGGTCTCAAATGTGAGGATCAGGATTGGAGGATCTGTTTTAGGAGACAACTCCAAGAGAGTCAAAGATGATTAAACACATTCTCCTATTTGTATGACTTCTTTCAGTTCCCACAAATATTTGAGGAGCTATACAGGAGCATCTTGGGTTCAGCCATGACTTCTTCCAATTAAGGAATAATCTGAGCTCTGTTCTGTCTTCCCTTCAACACTTTTTGTTATATAGACCACCTCCTGATAGCCCAGAACTCTCCTAAAACCCTCTGCTTTAGTTTGTTTCATTGAACATTTGAGGAAGAGATGTGATCAACTCTCCGTGAAAATCATGACTATGTCCATTGAATCAAGACCCTCACAACTTCTTCCAAAATGATTCCACGTATAAGTTAGTGCATTTATTATGCTTCATGACAGAATAAATAGGATGTGAACAGTGAGCTTTTGGGGTAACTTTTGTTAACACTACTGATATATTTCTGACATTTTGGTCTTCAGTTTTAAAAACATGGCCCTGAATTTGCAAGAATGACCACAAGCTTAAAGAAACAGGAGTTTTTCAGAAGTGTGTATACATATATTTGATACCCAAGGAGAAAAGAATCCCGTGTGGAATAAAACTATAGTGAATTTACTGCAACTTCCCTCCAATTTCCTAACCAGCTGTGGACTTTTGCATAATCTTTGGGATTTTTCAAGAAACATCTTGCTTTTTAACAAGTAATTTGTAAAGAAATACGGTCAGACAATTTTTTCATCTCTCTTCCATTCTACTATTGTGTCAAAGTTTGAGGAATAAGCAGAAAGGAAGAAAATAAAGAAGGCAAAACGTGCCAGTGAGTTATTAATCTGTCTATTGCATGTTGCCAGTGAATGGGGAGTGTATTTTTTTATTACTTTTTTTTAATTTGATCACCAGCACTTCCTTTTTGCTGAAAGCAGAACTGGAAAGGAAACCCCTGTGAACCTTGTCAACATCCTAGGGTTCCTCCAGACTCTGGATGAGGATCTGAAGGGCTCTGCTGCACTTCAGCCAAGCTGCCGAAGTGCAAAGGTCACTCTGCTCTCCCTTGGGACTCATCTGTTTCCATCACATATACAGACAGGGCAGAGGAGTCTTTCAGCCTCAGACAAATGGCAGGAGGCCTAAGGAACAAAAAAGTCAAAAAGAGAAAAAACTTGAGGCCCTCTTCAGAAACAGGTGCTCTGGTCTGGAGGCACACAGACAGACAGGCCACATTATCAAAGTGCATCTGGCTGCATGTCTGGCAGGGTGCTCATATGGGCCACAATGCTGGATGTGCTGTCTGGCCTATTTGTCTTGGTCTCTTTCTGCTTTGTTCATTGACAGAACACCTTTTCTCTAGGGAATTCTACCCTTAAATACTCCTGGCAGCCTGTTCTCACAGTGCCCTAGCATGTGATTGCCAGCAGTGTCTAAACAGAGGTATGTTTAGCCCCAGTCATGGGCAGTGCAGTCTTGCATGGATCAGAAATAGCTTGGCTAGATATTTCCTGGCTGGAAAAGTGGCAGAAAATGCTGAGGTTCTTCTCTTTTCTTCTGAACATAAGAGCCAAAAGACTTTTTGGACTATCCTGGTGTATCTGACTACATCTGTCTTTTCTTCCCAATATAAATTTTCACAATGTATGCATGACAACAGTGGGGGTTATCCTGTCCCAAAACTAAGACTTACTGACCATCTTCGAAATATAGAATCATAGCATTGCTTAGGGTTCAAAAGAACTTTAAGATCATTCCAACTCCTAACCCAGCACTGCCAAGTCCACCACTAAACCACGTCCACTAGTGCCACATCCGCGTGTCTTTCGAACAGCTCCAGGGATGCTGATTCTGTCACTGCCCTGAGCAGCCTGTCCCAGTGCCTGGCCATCAGTGAAGACATTATTCCCCATATCTAATCTAAACCTCCCCTGGCACAACTTGAAACAATTTTCTCTTTTACTGTCACTTGGTACCTGGCAGAAGAGACCGACTCCCACCTGGCTACAGCCTCCTTTTGGGGAGTTGTAGAGAGCGACAAGGTCTCCCTTGAGCGTCCCCTTCTCCAGGACAAACACTCCCAGCTCCCTCAGTCAGTCCTCGTAGGACTTGTGCTCCAGACCCTTCACCAGTTTTGTTTCCATTCTCTGGACTTGCCAAAGCCCCTCAAAGTCCTTCTTCTAGTGAGGGACACAGAACTGGACAATGGGATTCAAGGTGTGGCTTCACCAGTGCTCAGTACAGGGGGACAATCCCTGCCCTGGTCCTGCATTGTTTTTTTTCCTGAAGTTGTATTGCTTTTTCCATCAATCTCTCTTCGAGCTCTGGATGCAGGGTTGGTGTTTTATGAAATTCAAGAGTTTTCCCTCATCCCTTTCTAGAAGACCTAAATGTAGATCTCAAATGCTGTCACCAGAATAATTTCCCTGAAAGGACATGCACAGCAAGTCAATAAGCTTGATGTGAGATACCAACACATGCATCAGATTTGACTGCAGAAGCAAAATGGGATCATAATTTGGCAAAAGTTTGTGTGGTCCTCAGGATGTCTACATTCATGTGTGACCATATAAATCACACAGCTATGAATGCCATGTGCTTTTTTTCTCAATCCTTAGAAAAAGACACTGGATCAACTAATAAAACTTGTTTTTAGCTTCAATAAACTTTACTCCCTCCTTTATCATGTCCTGCAGCAAAATTTCTTGCTGTTTGAGAAAAAAAGAAAACTGATTTATTTAAAGGAAGGTCAAAGGCTTTTTATGCAATTTGAATCACTTCTTCTGGTTTAAATATACACATAATAAATGACTGCAGGCACTTCTAAGTTGTGCAAGACTTCTGGCTAATAAAGAGCTCTGGACCTATTCACAGCTATCAAATATACCTCTATTAGATCCCCACTTGAAAAATAATAGTGAAAAGTACCCTGTTCCTCATACCCTTGCACTATATCCCTCCACTAAAATACGTGCTGACGAGATTTTCAATTGAAACCAGAGAACAATGCTCTTACGGAGTACTTCTATGCTTGTAGCAAAGAGTATCTTCTAAAACAAAATATTTCTTAAACATGCTCCAAACCTAGATTACTCTCTACCCAACAAGGCCCTCAACAAGGGCCTGGTTCATCACTGGAGCAGGTGCCCTGGGAGTGCCACCCTTGGAGTTTGCAGACATGGCCTGGATATTACGTCCTGGACGTTGTGACAGAGCCTGGAAGTTAGCTTTTCCTTGGAGAGGGTACTGGCCTAGATGATCTCCTGAGGTCTCTTCCAAATAAATTTTGCTAAGAATTTATAATAACAAAGTTGTAAAATTAGCTTAATTAGTAATTTAAAAATTACTAATGCTTAAAAGTTCTGAAAATTGCAATTCCTATTTTGAAGGGAGGTTTTTTCTTTGTTTCACAGTCCTTTCTCTAATATCTCTACTAAGTTTAACTTCTAAGTCATAGGAACCACATATTATCCTTTATGATGCTACAATAAAATACCTGATGGGATGTAGACAGATAATGGGGGACCAGCTGCCATGCTCTGTTGGTCTTGACTAGCTGCTATGTTTGTCCTCAGACAGGTGGAAATTCCCTGGAGTTCATCAAATATTCAGGGCAAAGGCTGATGACAGATCTAACAGTCAGGAAACAGTTTTTCTTTAATTTGGCCCACTGGAGTGTCTTTTTTTAAAATAATTCAAGAGGTAGACACTATGGAATGACTTACATCCTCCTATAGTTTTAACCAGTCCTCTTCCACCAACAAGGAGAAATTAAATATGGGTGCATGTAAGTGAAAAAAAACCTAACAAGCAAAACAGCCACAGATGAAAAATAACAGTAAATAATCACTAGGTACAAAACTGCTAAATCTCAGCAGGGATTTTTCCCCAGGAAAAAGAGAAACTCTTGAGAGGTGGGTCTGTGGGAACCCCATGAAGTTACAAAGGCCAAGTGCAAGGTGCTGCACCTGGGTCAGGGCAATCCCAAGTACAGATACAGGCTGGGCACAGAACGGACTGAGAGCAGCCCTGAGGAGAAGGACTTGGGGGTGCTGGTGGGTGAAGCTCAACACGACCTGGCAATGGGCTCTTGGAAGCTCAGAAAGCCAACTGTGTCCTCAGTTGCATCAAAAGCCTTGTGGCCAGCAGGCTGAAAAGGGATTTCTACCCCTCTGCTCTCCCTTGTGAGACCCAGCTGGGGTACCACATCCAGCTCTGGGGCTCCCAAAATAAGGAATGCAAGGACCTGTTGGAGTGAGTGCAGAGGACGACTACAAAGATGGTCAGAGGGTTGGAACATGGCTCCAGGGAGATCATAGGGCACTGGTACCAAGTACCAAGGGCATGTGGTAACAGGACAAAGGTAATGACTTTAAACAAAGAGGACAAGTTTAGATTAGATAATATGAAGAAAATCTTGACTCAGAGGGTGATGATACAGTGCAACAGGTTGCCAGAGATGTTGTGGATGTCCCATCCCTGGACGTCTTCATGGTCAGGTGGGACAGAGATATGAGCAGCCTGGTCTAGTGGAAGATGTCTTTGCCTGTGGCAGGAGATATTGGAGCTGGATGGTCTTTGAAGGTGCCTTCCAACCCAAACCATTCCATGATTCTGCGACTTGATGGTGCAACACAAACCCCCTTGCTGTCTGGCAGTAGCAAAGAGTATCTTCTAAAAGATACTTCTATCTCCTTTGACCCCTTTGCTCAGGTGAATCGTCTGTGCCGGGCACGGCTCCCGGGGCCCGGCTGAGGAGTGCAGGAATGAGGAGGGAGAGGAGGGAGCGGAGTGCCGGGAGGGGAGAACGGGGGATGCGGGGCGCGGGGATGGGGAAACGGGGGTGCAGG
>NW_005054321.1:4364793-4369523 GCF_000277835.1 Geospiza fortis
CGTCCCTCCCCCGCCCGCCCCCTCCGAGAGGAACGCATGCGATCCTTTTTTGTTCATTGCTATAGAAACAGAGCAAAGCAAAGGGTAAATATACGGACAATGGCTAAAGACAATTTTAATTTTCATCCCCGCTTAAATGTCACAGGTTTGTAACGCGCCGCCGCTGTAATCGGAGCCGGCATCTGCAGCCCGGCGGGCGAGCTGGTCCCCGAAGCCGGAGGAATACAAGTCCTTCATTATTGCCAAGTGGGATCAGAGCACGTAGGTCTGTTTAGACACTGCGAAGCATTGTGAGAGGGCTCTCTTCAGGGACAGCCATAAAAGCCTCCTTCTTCCTCCCGCTAGAAAAGAGCAGCTGTATTCTTCTTCTTACGTGGACCCCGCCGAAGGTTGCCTGTCGCTACACTGCAAGAGTTTCGGGTCAGCGCGGAAAAGCAAACTTCGTTTCAGTCTATAATGAAGTCAAGTCTGAACAGGGTTTCCCAGGGCAGGGCTGTGCTTTGGGTGGGAGCTGCGCTCACCTCTGTGCTCGGGAGAGCAGCTGGGGAAGGTTTCTGAGGTTCTGTATTGCTCGTCTGACAAATATTTTGGCAGCTCTAAACTAGCTTTACAGTATAATCCCGAGCAGTCCTAAAGATTAGGGTCTTTCAGGCTATTAATTATCTGTAAATGGCCCCTCCCAACACCTTTGACATTAAATTAAAACCATAACCACTGCTTGTTAAACAGGAGAGATAGGCCACTTTACAGTACCAGCACTCCCAGTTTTGTATCTGGGGCTCAATCTAGTTTTCCCTCTTCAAAACCAGTGACAAAGTGCTCAATCAGTGATACAAATAAGCAGGACCGAATTGGTTATTTTATAGGTACATGAGTGCCTCATTAATTGCTGAGTGTTACAGATGTGAACAGGGTGCTCTAAACTGTTTACCAGCTGGTTCTTGGAAATGAGACTTCCTGGATGACTTTCCTGTTGAGATATGCTGCCCCTCCTTGTAATTCCCATGGTGGTTCCTGCTTCCCGGCAAGACCAAACTCCCCATTCACACACAGGATCATTGCTGGCGCTGCCACTGGAGCTGCTAGAACAGCTCTGCTCAGGGGCCTGGAGGATATTGATTGCTCTGTGCAATTTCCCAGCGTGAGCCTGCTCATGACACTCAGCATCCAGAAATGTGAGCCTCACTGTCTGTGGCAGGGCAAACCCCAGGAGCACGCGGACTGCTCAGCTGCATCTGGAGCTGGGGTGACCTTTCCTGAAAGGACAGATTGGCTTTGAGTCAGGCTGGGAGTCAGCATTCTGCTGGATTTCTGTTAATTGTATTAATTACAGCAGTCTCTGCTTGGCACTGCTTTCCTTGGAAACCTGTGTGTGCTCACAGACAGAAATCTTGGCACATGAAGGCTGAATCTTCTGGTTGGATTTGAGAAGGGGGAGGAAGAGGACAGGAGGGACTGACCAGCTGGGCTCCTTTCAGCACAGTCAGGAAATTCAGAGTTGCTTCTGCTGCATTCCAGTACCACAGTACTGTGTTATACAGGCTTCTTGATGCTAATTAAATATTTAACATAACTGTGAAGTAAGACAAAAGGAGGGAGGGAAAAGCCAACGACCCACATGTGAGTGTATATGGAAAAGCAATCCTGTATTGGCATGGAGAGAAATTAGAATGTTTGAGAAGTCCTTTTTTCTTCAAAACCTTATGGTTCTGCATTCATTTGTGAGGGCCCATTTCAGATACACAGAGAGCAAATCTGATGCTTTATGCCAACATCCCTGATACACTGTGTTCATATGAATGTGAGGCACATTCTGACTATTACTTATCATAATACATAACAGTCTGGCCAAGTGCCTTCTTCATTTATGGCTTCCTGATATGAAAAGCATACAGTTACTATCAGATGTTCCCAGAAGGAAAAATCATATAGAAAATTACTGCAAAAATAGTCTGTGGATTAAACAACCTGATCAGTTTTCCAGTGCTATGTTGTGAGATGGCATTTTTTCCTACTCCGACTCACTTATGAATTACAAGAAAAAAATATAAGGATATTATGCTATCAAGACACAAAAATTTCTCTCCAGGTTCACAAAGATTTTAGGAGAATATCCAGGAGCTATGTTTGCAATTAATATTAATATAAATTTATTTTAATACCTTAATATAGAACCAGAAATCTTTATTGTAGTCTGTTGTATGAGCTTTTGTTTGTGTTGGGTTTGTTTTCTGAGAAAATTGTAAAACAGCATTGACAAGGATTTAAAAACCAAAAAAAAAAATTAGCATTGCTCTCCTGTTTCTATACAAGGTTGAATGTCTGGTAAAATACCAGATGAGTCCAGCTGTTTCAAAGCACTTTAATTCACTTTTGACCAAGATACTCACATATTCATTGCATATACTGAATGAATGCAAAATTTGAGTTTAACAGGGTCAGACTGATGTTCCCTGATCCCTCAGGGAATCTTTGTCTAATTGTGTATGGACCATGACAGCAGGCTCTTAAGATATTTGTTTAGATCTCTCATATGAAATGTCCCTCTTTCTCTCAAACAAGTAAATCTCTGATTTTAGGGCATAAAAATATATGTCTGTAGATTAAACCCTGGTTTCCTGGTAAAACAAACCACGCATAAACCTCAGAAGGATTTTGGCAAGTAATTGAAATCTTTCAAACAAGCAACTGAATTGAAGAAAATCCCCTGGTAATGTAAACTGAGCTCTCTGGAGGTCAGTAGAACAGGGGCTTCCTGTAGGAGAGGGCTTGAGCAGTGCTCCCAAGACCTCTGCAAACTCATTCAGGCAAAGGCAAAAAGGTCTTTCCTTGAAAGTGCTCCCCACTCTTCAGTTCCTTACTGTTATCAGAAGCTGTGGCAACATGGAAACTTAAAACTGCTGAAAACAGAGCACATGGGCCTGAATGGAAAAGAAAAAGAAAAGAAGGCATATCCCTCCATTTGACTTGGCTTAGGCTTCTGGAGGACATTTGACTGTCGTGGACACGTTCATTCTGCAATATTTCTCTTAGCTCAGTCATTGCTATACCAGCACGGCATTGTGTCATTTGCAAAGCTGTGCTGCAGTGCCTAATGGCTTTCACTTATTTCAAGATATTTTTCAACATCCTTAATTCTTCTAGGCTCTTCTGAAGCAGCCATTTGAATAATTTCTCAAGACAGGCGTATAGAGCTACCAGTTCACTTTAGTTATACTCCATTCCACATTTCTCAGTGTTTCTTTTTCACTGAAATCACTACATCCTAATGAATTACCATGCATTTTCAGAATGGCACTGCTGTGTTGATCTGGAGTTTGCCCCCTGTAACTTTAGGAATGCAGGGCTGCAAGGGTGCTGTTTCTAGTACATGCTTTCCCTTTCCCTGGCTCCTCCCAAGCAATTAGATTTGTAAAGAGCTTTTTGTTTTTAATTTATTCATTTTGTTTGCATTGACATTTATTTTGGACTCTGTTGCCATGGCAAGTTAAAATGGATGATTCCTCCAGTAGCCTGTCAGTTTGTTTCCAGAAATTTGTCTCTATCTCTACAAAGTAATTATTTTTGCTGGCATCCATCACCCTTCACTAGTTTTCAGATGGACTTGATGTCTCTTTCTCTCAGCATGAGGGCTATTGAATGCCTGCCATTGCAAGATTGTTGTTGTTGTTGTTGTTGTTGTTGTTGGTACTTTTGCCTTTCATCTGGTGCAGCATCCTCACAAACCTCCAAAATCTCACACTCCCCAAGTCCCAGCACTCTTGTGTTTCTTGCTTTTGCAAATCATGGCTCTATAAATGGCAGTTTCCAAAATGGTTTTTGTCACTTTTGATATTTTCTTGTCTATAGGAATATATCAACAACCAAGGAATGGCTATGACAAATTGAAATCAGCATTCTCTCAGGAATTGTTGCAGATATTGGCCCTTGGCATTGGTCCCTTTGACTGCCTGCTCCACAAAGCTTTAGTCTGTGTGTACCATAACAAAGCACCCAACTTTTTGAGAAACAAACTAGTATATCAGTTGCCATCTGCTCTAGTCTTCAGTTATTAAAAACTTGCTACTAAAAATATATACCTTAATAGATAAATGATATATAGATAAAAAGGCACTATTTCCTCTCTCTTTTAGCATTGACCCATCTTTTCCCATTTAGCAAAGCTCTCCCTTATCATTCGCAAACTTTGCTTACTGCAGAAGGGTGAGAACCCTCACTTTGGGGTATTTGGAAAAGCTTTTTATGCACAGCCCTGTTAGATTCATTTTTCTGCTCATTGAAACCTTAAGCCTCTCAGTGTCTGTAATTTTGAAGTACCAGCAGGCTCAGCCACGTATGATGACACACAGACTGAATATTAATCAGCATTTTACTCAGGCCACAGTGATTTATGGCTGCTTTGCCATGTGCATCTGCCACACTGCTCTGGAGGCATTTTGCTTTTAAGCCCATTGATAAAATGGCTTATGACAATGACAATGACAATTGGCCCTCGAGAACTACATCTATATTAAAAAACCAAGTAATGCCAGCAAAAACTCCCAGGCACTGAGGTTGACAGTCCCTAAAACTAAATTCAACAGTTAATTCACCAAGAGGAATACAGTGGCTCTGACAGCCCACCCCTGTCAGAGGGTCCGGCCACCTCTGACTTAACCTCTCCTGTTCCTCCCCCAGCCCCTTCCTCAGCCGCGGCTGCTCCTCATCAGCGCCCCGCTGCTGGCCCAGCC
>NW_005054321.1:4369580-4400675 GCF_000277835.1 Geospiza fortis
CCTGCTGAAAGTAGCCCGCTGATTTCAGAGGGAGCAGGATGTTGCCAAAGTAGTTTGATTATTCACTTCAAGTAATATTTTTATTTTTTAACAAAGGTGTTTACTTTTCAAACAAAGACCATTGGCTAAGCCATGGCAACGAGAGTGTCTGTGTAGCCAGCAAAAACTTATTATGTGGGTGGGTGGTTTGGATGGTCTTGAATACATAATTAAATTTGTTTTTCCTTTCAGCTCCCTGTGGTGTGTTATTTTTTTATATTTAAAAGTTATCCCATCTTGAAGACAACTGTTTTTTATTATTAAAAGGACAGTTTAAATGCACTTAGTAAAACCAAGTCTCTTTCCTTTTATGTCTCAATCTTTTTCCAACTAAAGAAGTCCTTTAGTGCCTATGATCAGCTTCTGCAGTCAAAATGTTTCTCTAAATATTTTCTAAAGGTCCAGAAGCCTTGTACACTTAATGCAATAAGGTCTTCATTTCCTGATCCTTAAAATATTCAGCATCAGCTTGTATGTGTTATACTGGATCAGCAAAACTGAGGCTATGGAGTGTTTCCCTTGCTGTAGAAGAAAGGAGCTCCTGCATACTGTACTACATACTGCATACCTGTACTCCTGGTACAGGAAAAGGGAACAGCACATAAATAAGTGACCAATACTGCAACAAGCTGAACTCCTGCAGTTCCAGTGGGATGCACCAGTGACTTTGAACCATGGTTTGCCAGCATGAGTGGACCTCTTTGTGGGAATACAAAGTCTGTCAAATTGGGTAGGTGACTCAAAAGAGATGGGTGGAAATTCTCCAAGAACAAGTGCAATAGGAACAATTTGAGGTGAAGATCAAACCCACAAATGCAGGGCTGGAGTAACTGGCAGTGAAAGTCTCGGGTCGGCTGTCTGTTCTCTGCCCCGAGATAAGTTGGGTGGTCTTGGAGTGACCCCGTGCTCTGAAGAATGAGACAGGACTCTTCGATGTTCGGTCTTCGGGTTGTTTATTATTTCTTATCTATAAAGTTTTCTCCCTGCGGAGCAGAGGTCTGTTCAGCAAGGCAGCCACAAGCACTCTGACTGCTCCCGAGGCGATGTCGTCTTTTTTATACTACAAACTACATACATCATATTTACCTTTAATTTCCAATACCTATCACCTATGTTAGACAGTGCACTTCTACTCTAAACCAATCCCCAAGTGCCAACATCACAGCAGAAAATGGAGAACAAGAAGAAGAAAGAAGAAGGACGAGACATGCTCTGTTCCCTCCATCTTGTCCCCATAACCCCTATACCAAAAATCCTAAAATCTACATTTTCACCCCGTGTGCACCCTGTAAATACATCATTCAAACTCGTGTAACTTTCAAATCCACATACCAATTTGGCAATTCACTAGAAGGATCAAAGTCAAGCCACCAGGTGTTCTGGGCACCATGCCAGGATCTCCGAACTCCCCGAGGAGGCCTTCGGCAACTCTGGACATCCGGAGTGATGTGCTGAGTTCCCACAGAAAGCAGAACAGCAAAGTGAATTTGGAGATTATGACAGAGCTAAAATAAAAAAAAAAAAAAAAAATGTCATTTGCTTGTGAAGCAACATCATTCTTTTCTAGGTATTTTTTCTTTTTGATGCCTAGTTTTCATTAGAATCACAGGATGTTTTGAGTTGGAAGAGACCTTTAAAGGTCACCTAGTGCATCCCCACCCTGCCATGGGGAGGGACATCTTGCACTAGACCAGGTTGCTCAGAGCCCCATGCAGCCTGGTCTAGAGCACTTCCAGTGACAGAGTATCCACAAGTTCCCTGAACAACCTCTTTCAGTGCCTCACCAACCTCACAGCAAAGAATTTCTTCATGTCCAACCTAAAGCTACCCCCTTTCAGTTTAAAACCATTACCCTTTGCCATGTCACAACAGGCCTTGGTAAATGCTTCTCTCTGCATCTAAATCTTCCCCTTTATATATTGAGAGTTTGCAATGAGGTCTCCCCAAAGCCCTCTCTTCTCCAGGCTGAGCAACCCATGTCCCTCAGCATTTCTTCAGCAGGGATGTATTCCAGGAGTGTTAGGAGTGTCAGAGCAAGGTTCAGATAATGTAGCTAAGATGGTGAAGGTCAAGCCTGGTGCCTCAGTGATAAGGGATGAAAAGCACATATATGGAAAGTCTGAAGGAACTGGGTACCTAAAAAAAGAAGATTGAGGAGAACATGGCATGCTTCTTTTATGTTAATATTGCTACAGGGAGGACAGGAAACCATTGTGTCCCATGTTCACTAGGGGAGAGAATTAGTCTGTTCATAATCAAAGGCTTTATATTGGAAAAGAAAAAACCTTTACTTATATAAGGGCTCTGAAACACTGAAAGTTATGTGTGAAAAACCTTTCACTGAATGTTTTCAAGAACAGGCAGATGACCCTCTACTGAGGAGGATTTACTGTGTTTGATCCTGCCTCAGTGCAGGTTATTGGGCTGCAGTTTTTGGTGAGTGTTTCTTTTTAGCTACAAAGTTCTGTAATGTACACTCTCCTTGGACAATCTGGGAGAAATTAGAGTTGAGTCCAAACAATCAGGCTGGGACTGATACTCATGTCTAGATGAAACAACCCAAATATGAAGGCGGAAATTCAACTAAGTAGCTACTATTAAAAAAGGACTATAAATAAATTGCCTAGAGTTTGAGACAGTCCCATTACTGTGGGAAACCATGAAAGAAAGGTTATTTTTAACTTTCCTGTTGGCTTTTCTATGGCAGTTGATCTGGTGATTTATTGAAACACATTTGTAATGATTTCACTAATATACATGACATGATGAAAAATGCCCTATTTAATGAGTTTTATGTGATTCATAACAAACTGCAGACAGTAAAAGCCTGATGACATTTTTAAATTCTACAGGACAAGAAAAAATTTCATTTTAAAAGCAGGAAACTAAATTCTGAGAAGCGTTCCCTCTTTAATTTTCCATTAAATCCAGGGAGAAGTGATAATTTTAAAAGGTTCCCTAATTAAATGCTAGTCTATTGAGTCAATACTACAAGGAACTGAGAGTCAGGCAGGGATAAAACAAAACCATGCAACTGTCTGGAATCTGTTGTTCACTGTCTTTTGGTCTTTGCCAAGCGTGCTTTTGCTTAAAATTACTTCTCACATAACCAAATAATATTATAACAGAAAGGAATAAGGTCAGCAAATGTAATGGTCTCTTTCTAGAATGTCATATTATGCCATAAGAGGCATTTAATTTAAAATCTAAGAGCAAGTTACAGTTATTTAAAAAACAGAATTAATTTTTCCTTTGCACTCAGAGTCTTTCCACCTTTCCTCGAAGTTATAAGCCTACACAACTAACTCAGCTAATTGCCCAGCCATTTGCTCATCTCCATTAAAATGGCTCAATACTTAGATAAAAATAGATAACAAATGGACAACCCTTTTAAGGTTTGGAGGTTTTTTTCTTTACATGCTTAAGAGTGGGCTTTTGAATTTTTCCAAGTAAGAAGAAAAGAAGCTTGAATCTCTAGTGACTAGCTTACTACAGCTTTAATTCAAATCTGAATCTCCCATTAAGGTCATCTCTGTATGGTTTGAAGTTTTCCTTTTCAGTTAACCTCTGCATTGAACTGAATATTCCTCAGATTCCCTAATTAGTTACAGTTGGAGCTTTAGAGACTTCCAAGACTTTCCTCTTTGAGCAAGGAAGAAAAAGGTTCAAACAATGGTCAGGAAGCCCTAAAACCTCTTATCTCTCAGCAGTTCGATTAGACAAGAAGAGTACTGTCTTGATGGATTGAAAGTGCTCTGTACCAGATAAGAACAGGAAAGATAAGAACATTAGGATTTTTTTTTTTACAGAAGAAAGGACTGCTTTCCTTTTAAGCACTATCTTTTCTTCATTCATTTACACATTGCAGGAAAAACAGAATGTGTTTGCAATTAATATTTATATTTACACACTCACTGTGCCTCAATTCTTTAATAGACACAAGAGAACGATATAAGATTAAAAAATTGTCAAAACAGCCAAAGCTTACTAAGTGTCTTATTATATGTTGTGCAGCCTTAGTGATGCTGGAAAAGAAGACAGAAAAGGTGATGATATAAAAATAAGCCAAAAATTACATTTGTTCAATGTATTCAGATTTAGTTATAATAGAAAGTAAATATAGGTGTGAGAAAGACACTGGCTGCCCTGGAAGATGGTTGTGTAAATGTTCTGTTTATTTTCTCCAGTCAGTGGGTTGGTTGTTGCTTTTCTGCCAGTTGCTTTCCATGAATGACTTTATTCTGAAAGGCCTTAGAAGGAAATTGTTTACAGATATTTTCCTTTGCTCTGACAGAAATATGAAGCCATTTCAATCAGCTTCCTCCTGTTCTGCATTTGTGGCCCAGCCATTTCCCCATTTAAGTCAATCAGGACCTAGCCATCCACTTAAACTAGAGCAGATGAAGTTCTTTACCTAGCAGTGGCTAAAGAGCCCGGGAGATGAATGTTTTCTATAAGCAAAAGGATATTTTAATAGCTCAGCTTTTTTCTAGTTGATTTGACTATGTCTTCCAGTGCCAATACAGTGAAAGAGATCTTGCAGTCCTCATTTTTTAGGAGTCTCAGGGCTACATTTGTTCTCAGGTGGACTTTGGACACTTTGCATTAAGCAATTCCACTCACACTTTTCCTAAGACCTCACAGTCATAATCCAATGTATATAATTTAAAAGGGAAAAATATCCTGATACAGCATAGAAAGCTTTTAGTGTATGGGCTATATTTTTTCATTGTTTAAGAGCTATTCTCTAGAGACTTCTTGTAGCTTTTATGGGAATCTATTTATCATTACATGATGTTAATTCAAATGTTTTCATTGAACCTATATACTTCTTGCCTCTACATTTATAATTGCACAGATTTATGATGCTGTGAAGTTCAGAAACTTGGGCAATCTGGTGTGGATTATGTTTGGGCCAAAGGAGCAGATTGCAGCCCTCCTTTTCCAGAACTTCACACAAGCTAACTGAAACAGCTGAGGTGGTCTGGGATCCACATCAAACTATTTACACATGAACAAAGTTAACTGGAGAACTCAGAAAGATTTAGAGGAAATGGACTAAATTGTAAATTTCATTCTATAATCACATCTTAATTACATTTCACTTATCAGCTCCTGCTGGCTTTGGATGAATCCTATGGAGGAGCTGGTTTACATGCATGCCTTTCCTGCTTGCAGAAAAGTAAAGAAATTATCAAAACTTCAGGAGAAATCTGGCTCTACTGGGACAGTCAGCAGTCGGTGACAAAACTCCTGCATGCTTCAGCAGAGTGAAGTCTTTGTGCTGTGATGCTGCCCACAGGCAGCTACAACAACAAAACAGAAAAATGCTTTGGCTACTGAGACATGGGGAGGAAGGAGCTGGAGAAGATTTCTGTAGGGTGGTGGAAGACAAGTGACAGCAATGAAGATGAGGAGGCAAAAGAGCTAAAGAAAAGGAGGAGGCAGAGCGTGGAACAGAGGAACAGGACAGCTGTGAGAAGAGGCAGGGGTGTGGAAAATTGAGAGTGGAACTGAAGTAAGTGGAGTCTCTTTTCAGATCAAAGAAGGGAGTATATTTTAAATTGGTTCCTTCAAGGAAATGACTGTGGTGTGATGGGTGAACTGAGAGGGTTAAAAGTCTTCAGACAGACAACAGGCATAAAAGACCTTACATAGTATATAGGCCCAAATCAGCCCTGCCAGAACAGTTCATCCCACCTCTGACTTGTTCCCAAGGAACTTTTTTCTTCATAACTCTCACAGATGGACTGGGTTGTACCATGAGGAAATTGAACAGAAAAGTACAATCCGTAGGACAGTGTCTGAGGACCTCTTTCCTTAGGACACCACAGCCTATGGACACATGGTCCATCATGTCCTGTTCCAAAATGTTGGCTTCTCATACCAAGAGGTGAGAGAAGAGTGGAACTGAGGGCCCAAAAGTCTGTAAGAAAGAACACCTGCATGCAGTGTGTGGAATAGATGATCTCTGACCGTATGAGAGAAGATGTGGTTCTCTGCATGCTGCTGTGAAGCTTCCTGAAGCAGCAACAAATACCACAGCACTGCACTGGTCCTTGAAATCAGACATTGAGGTTGTGACTGTCCCACTGAGTGACACACACTTGGGACTGTCCTTGGGCATTGGGGCCAGCTGGTGTGCAATGACTTGCACATGTACTTTTCTATCTTCCAAACCTACAGATGAGCTTGTGAAAGAGAGACAGAGAGATTCTCCTGACTCCCAAAGCAAAGACAAATCTGCACCCAGACTTGGTCAGCAGTGCTCCCAGACATGTTCCTCTGATTGTTTCTCATCTTAGAAAAACCTAATTAGGTCAAAATCTTGACAGAAACTGATCGACTGGCTGAACAGCACAGGCGGGGGGATCACTGAGACTGTGAACACTGTTGGTATATTTTACTCAGCATTATAGAATAATGCTGTTTTTCTGTGAGTTACTCATAGTGATTACTCTGACAAGGATCCTTCCTAGGTTACTTTAAGTATTTGTAACTACAGTAGCAATAGGAGTCTGGGCATCTTTTTGCACTTCAGAATGTGACCCCACACCACAGTGTGAAAAACAAGCATATTTCCAAATGCCATGGAGGGAATTTGATGAGTCCAGTTCTCCAAACCTGGACCCCTCTGCAGGACCCAAGGCTGTAGAGCCCACAGATATGCTCTTTATTGAAGCCACCAGGAGGCACATGCTCCTGGATCTTGTGTGGTAGCCTAGACCTGCACAGTCATCAGGAGCAGCAATCAGCTTAGGAGGTGGCTTCAGGAACACAGAGATTCCTCATTGTTTCTGTCGGGTGCCAGAGAAATCCCTGGTTTAGCATGTCCCGGTTCTCACAGCTGGAGAGTTGGCAATTGCCTTCCTTCCTTGGCTGCTAGCCAGCACTGAGTCAGATGGGACTAAGTACCACTTCACATGCACTCCTGTTGCTGCCTTTCCATTCACAAATGTAAAAACATCCTTGATTTTTTCTGACAAAAATGTAAACAAGGAGACTGGCTGGCCCAGGGGATGTGTAATAGGATATGGAGCCTTTCACCTCTGTCTTATGAACAGAACATCATACCCCTCTGATGCACATTCTGTGGCTTGTGAGAAGAGAGCTGGTGGTCTGAGCCTCAGTGTCATGTGTCTGCTCCAGGAAGCCACAGGATTTGGGACTGATTAGCCTCTTTGTGGGCAGCCCCCACAGAGGGGCTGGTGATGAACTGGTACCTCCTGTGCAGAGATAGAACACACTGATTGTACAAGGGAAACTGCTCTCAGTGATGCTGACCTCACTTCTGTCCCCTGACTAGTAGCCAGTCTTTAGCCATCTGTAGGAAAGTTAATCATGAGCATTACAAGACTGTAATGAAAGCACTGTAAATCATACATCTGCAGTTTTGGTCACTCAGATAGGCAATACTGTATCTGGAAAGGTTGTTTTGATGTGTAAAGGGGGACTTTTAATGAAACTGATGCCAAAATCTCTCATTGCATCACCTGGCTCTGAAGATTCCTTCAGTGCCTCTGACTGCAGCACCTGCAGAGCTGCTGCTGTCCCTGCAGCCAGGTGAGGGAATCCCACCTGCCTTGTGCTCACATCTCTGCACCAGGACGGGTGTGTGTCTAACCTTTGCAAAGAGCAGGGCCAGCGCCTTCCACAATGCCCAGAAGGAATACCTCCAGCCTCAGCATTTCTGGTTCAGGACTCTGAGCTTAATCCATCAGCTAAGTCTGTATCCACCATCTGTGAAGGGAAATTTCCAAACTTAGCAATATTAGTAGGTGTCATCTACTTTTTTGCTTATAGCTGTTAAGCATGTGAATAATATCTGCAAATGCTTCTCTTTGTGTTACTCTTTTAAAATACAGTCCTCACATTCCTGTTGGTGCACCAGTGTCTGGGAATACTCCTGAGTTCTGCCCTGTCTTCAGAATGCTTCCAGCTTGGGTACAACTGGGCTGAATTTGGTTGAATTCTGGGATGTTGTACAAGTAAATATCTAAATTTAAACTGGATGTGTGAGTGGCTATTTATAGCTGGGCTTATCCACACTGGGCTCTTAGTGCCTCTTGACATAGGCAAATGCACTAAATTAGGGCCAGGTGTATTTCTGCAGGCAGTTTTCACTAATAATAGAGGTCTCCTTACCTCCAAACAATCAAGTAGAAAAGAATTGTAAGAGAAAATACTTGGACACAAATTTTCCATTAGCTTCCATTAGCTGTGGTGGTGGGTCAGGCCATGGCAGCTCCTTTTTGTTCAGTTCTGCTCTCCTGTCAGATGCTGCTGCTTTGAGGAGAGTCCTCAGCTGCTGCAGCAGAGCATCTGATGGCTTAGCTCCAAACCACCTCCTGCAGAAGTTCAAACTGAGCTCTCAGGTTGAATGAGCTCTGGGGGAGAGTGGAATAATATCTTGAGCTACATCATCTCTTCACTAAATTAATTTATCTAGACCTCGAATTCAAAAGAAATCCAAAGAAAATCATTGTGCTAAGAAGGAAGCAAAAATAAGCTGACTATTTTAGCCTAGGACTGCAGCTCTTCTGTGGATCCAATTCCAACATTCTCCCATTATTCCCCTCCCTTTTCCCTGTTCACAGCACTAATTTGCCCTCATTTATCCAGAAGTCAGGTCTTCCGTTGTGTTAAATGCAAGAAAACAGCAAAGATGACACAGTATTTGGCACAGTAACATGCAGAAGTAGGTGAGACTTTTCATCAAGCCTAGAAAGAAGGGGGTAATAAAAATGTCTGACACAGGAGTGTTCAGATTGTGGGTCTTCAGACACAGCACACAGCTGTTTTCTGATCTTACTGGTGGGAGTGAGCACTGAGTGGATGTGTTACATGATTACTGGGGCGCCAAATGCACTGATAAACATCAGCTAACCATCCCCTCATATAATCTGATTGAACCAAATTAGTCTGAACCTTGAAATAGTGCAGCCAAAGGATCTGCAAAGGCATCAACATCCTTTCTGTAGGATCCACAAGTATTGGTTTTCCCAGCCAGACAGAAGAAGACATTCCAGGACATTGTGAGAAAAGCACCAGCTGGGCTGCCAGTTGTCTTACTGGGAACATGGGATGTCAAAACTCCCTAAAAATCCCAGTCCTCTAGAGACTTCTCTTCCTTTTTTTAAAATTATTTTTAGATAAGTCATTCAAATAAATTCAATTCCTAGCCATCTGCTTCTCTTAATAACCCTGATATTCATTGCCCTCACATTTATTTAGTCTAAGCTTTCTTGCTGATATTCTGCCCACACTGTAGATTTCAGGAACTTGATTTAAGCAAATAAAAGAAATATTTGTTGATTATTTAATTACAGTAAGAAACCCCAGGCTTCTTGATAATTTTTGGGAAAACAAAAAGCTCAGAAATTAGATCTGAGAAAGTTCTTAAGAATCCAAGTTTAACAATATATATTTCAGTGGTCCCTTAATGCATGGCAATGCTTAAGACTCACCCAGTTCAGTTTGAATGTGGAATATTTCATCCCAAACACTCTGGGAAAGAACTTCCTCTCTTTGTAGGCCCCCAAGTTCTGTGTTTGTGTTTGCATCAGGGCACAGATCCCACTGAAAAGCATAGGGGACCTGCACTGGTCAGATGGTTTGGGTGCTTTCTTATAGACAAAGCCATGAATTTGAGTCCCTTCAACCTAAACCTAAACTACTTCATGTGTCAGTGGCCCATTGACCCAACTGTGATACAAAAGGTAGATGTAACGCCAAGTTTGGAAATTTCCTTGTTACAACCCTTCAGACTTGGTGAGAGAAACACCTGAACTGGTTCAGAGGACAGCCTTGATTTCTAGAAAGGGTTGAGAAGTCAATCCTGCTTCTTGCAGAGTGTTTCATACTCGATACATATAGATATACATATAGACATACAGAACCTCACTCTGCTGAAGTGTCTCTGTACTGAAGGGCACTGAAGATATGTTCAAGGGAAATGATTTAAGGTGTTATGGTTCTCTGTCACTACTGCTCCTCCTCTAAGGACAAATGAACAGATGCAAATGAACATTAATGAGCAAAGCAAAGCTGGAAAAACAGTGTCTTCTCAGGCCTCAGCCATTTCAGTGAAAATTGTTTTATTTATCTGAATATACCTTTCTGTCCCAGGAATGGGTTGTTAATTCCAGGAATGGAGTAGAGTGGAGGACTCAAATTGCAGTAGACAGATTTGTTAACCTTTTCCTTACCTCTTCCATGGTCTCTTCAAGTTTAGTCTTTGACAGCCTTGTGCCTAAATTTAATATTGTAGTTTCTACTTTGCTACTGCTTACAGCAAGATCAGATAACCCCAAACGTACTCCTTGATATTTCATCACCAAAATTTTCCACTAACACAGAATACTAGATAAGCACCATCTCTAAATTACTTGAAATGCTATAAGAGGACATAAAAACATTTATTCTCCTATCCAAAAAGCCCTGCAAATCTGTCTCAGCTTTGTTTAACTCCGGTTAGAAAGCTTCCCCTGTCTCTTTACTTGCCTCCTCAGTGGATGCTGTCAATAACTCCAAGTCAAGACTGAAATCCCTTCACTGCAACAAAGATCAGTGTCTGGCAAATGAGCATCAAATTCCTGAGTTTGGGGCCCATAGCTATGCAAGGCAGAATATCCTGCAAAACTCAGAGAGATTGGACACACAAATGCCCTGCAATACAGATTTTCTCTTGTACAGCTTGGTGTGTCATGGTGGTCATGATCTCCTTCTGCTCTTAGGGAGATGTTAAAGTTCACTTTATTTAAGCATTCATAAGTTTTGAGGTGTTAATTGATAGCCTGCAGTGCTTTGAGCCCTCTATGTTTTTGCCACCCATCTGTTTTGTCTCCTGTTTGTTAACACAGCTGGTGAAACTCATATGCAGGGACCCACTTCATCCCAGGGCTCTTTAAAATCCCAACCTCTGAATGTCCAATTAAACCAATCAAAACCAATTAGGGAATGGGCAGTTAAAACAATCAGCACTGCAAAGCAGCCTTTTGAAAGGCAATGCCAACTGGTGTGTTTTTGTGCACACACTGATTTATTAGGTTATACAGTGATGATAAGATAAAATTGCAGTGAGCCTGGTGGGAAACCCAGAGGTCATGATCTCTACATTATCAGTGGGTTTATCTGATCTATATCATGAGGCCTTAATGGTAACTGTTGTTTTTTAAAACAGTACCTTTTGTTCTCTCTTAATGTACTTCTTGTTGTCTTTGGACAGCAATCTAAACAGTCACAGACACCTGATGATAAGTGTTGGCAAGGTGATAATCAGTTTGCTTGCCTTATAATCCCTACAGGAACAGATGGATTAAAAAAATTTAAAGGGTGTTATAAATTACAGTAGGGTAATAATGACAGGTCAATTGTTTGTGATGAGAGATAAGGTTAGTAAGGAGAAACATTTTTTTACCAGATTAACTGGTACACTTGCAAACAACAGAGAAGTTTTCTGTCTCTCACTTTTGTACCATATCTTGTCCCTTTCCCTTCTGCTGGAAGCACAGAATCTTTTTGTTGTTCCCTCTAAAATCTCAAACATGGACATGAAATGATCAGGAAAAGGACTGAAGTCCTTGTAGGATCCTGTGTGCATCCCAGAATCTGGTGTTTTTCCTCTGTCCTGTGTGTGAGAGGTTTGGTGGAAAGTGGGGATAGGGACCCTGTGAGCCACAGAGGGGCCTAAGGAAATCAGCCTTGGATGTTCTGTGGTCAAGGCTGGAAACTGAAGGAACTTTTTCCCTGTCTATGATGAGTGCTTTGAGCCTCCTGGTAATCAGCCAGTCTGTCCTAGGTTGCAAAATCTGTTGTAGGAGATTTGTTACTCTCACTATTTCACATGGCCATTTCATAGAAACGGAAGCTAAGGAAACCTATTGTTGATAGGTACAGCTCTGTATGTGACCATGACTGAGTTTCCTGTGACTACAGTTTGAACACCTGCGCCTCACAGGGTCACACTCAGCCCCAGCACAGCCAGTCAGTATAGTCAGGAGATGCAGAGAGTTACCTGACACATCCTAAAGATGCTTCACTGTGGCTATGAAGGCTGACACTCTAAATCATCTCTTTCACAGGTCAAGCTTTTTAATGTACATCACCTTTCTTCACACAGGGTCAAATCACATCCTTAGTCATGTTCTTGACGTCACTGTATCTTTTAATTTTTTTCCATATTACTCCTGGATACTGCGTTTCAGTGACTTTTATTATTATCTTACTTCAAAGACATTCTTATGTCTGCCTCTTCTTTTTTTTTTTAGGTCAATACATTGATGCAGGGAAAGTGTATAATACTCCTATCAGTTGTATTGGACAGAATGTTTGATGTGCAAAATCATCAACATGAGCTGGATACCCCATACATGAAATTTTCTGAAGATCTCTGGTCTCCTAACAACATGGTGGTGTCACTCACAGTTTAGGATGTTGCTACGTAAGACCTGCATGTTTTAATAATCTTGACAGAATATTAGTTGTACATAGAGGTTTGCAGTAACAAAGAACTCCTTTGATACAAGAAAGAACATAATTTTAATGTTTCTAGACAGAAAAATGGCTTTTGTAAGGTAAACTGGACCAAAGCACTGGAATCCTTTAGAAAATGGAAATTTAGGTGACTCAGGAAGAAAGTAATTCCCTAGGCTGCCTTCCATTATTTCTTATAAATTCTCAGTTTAAATTCAGCCCTGGAGCAGAAGGATGGATTAAAGGGCTTCCTGAGATGCCTTTACATTTATTTCCTGTTATGACTTTTCAGCGCTTATGAGAGATGAAGGTAGAATCAAAGGAACGCTCCCCATAGTTGGGGCTCTCCCAGACAGTCCCTGAAATGTGTTTTTCCATTAAACTATTAGTTTCCAGGCGAAGAACTAGTAGAGTTGGTACAGGTGATTATTTAATTATAATAAAAACCTCTATTCAATAACAAATAATAATCACAGAGAAAGCCTGAATTGCAAAACCAATTAATTTTATTGCAACAATAAAAAATGTCATAGACAATCAATATAATGTGCTTATCAGTTATTTTGCTATATAATAATATGCAGCAACTTGCACTGTTCATGTGAAATATGAATAACCATCTTGAGTGATGTTCCTGGTACAGACATAATGGCAGTGTACCTACTAAAGAGATGAACTAAAGAAATTATCTTTTTTCCAGAAACATGTGAGCTGACAGGAAGCAAGAAACCAAACATTCAACTTGACAGCAGCAGTGTTTTCTAGCAGTGAGGATAATGAACAATTGGAAGAGAATGCTTGGGGAAAAAAGGAGGGGATCACTACCAGAGAGGAGGTATATATGTAAGGAAGTGCGTCTTTGAAGTTACATTTGCACAGAAGAGTGGGCTAGATGACTTCTTTGAGCCCAGCTGGAAGCATTTCCTGTGATGGCAGCTCAGCCTCCCACTCTTCTTTCTATATCTCCAAACTATGATGTCTGTGAGGCTTCTTCATCTGGAAAACCTAGCTGCAAAAGTTGCAGGAAAATTTGGTTTGATGAAGTCTGCTGTTGGATGTCAGACCATCAGCACAGAGGACGTGGTCTCAGATTCCCAATGGAACCTCCAGCAGCTCCTCACGTGAGTCAACATCAGCCAGGGGAAGATGAAGTGGGTGCATGTGCAGTCTATGTGCTCAACCACCCCTGTGATTTATTGTCATGTGGTATCCAGTGTTTGTGCCAACTCTGGCAGGCACAGGCAGGGACACAGCCCCTCACGATGATGATGATGATGATGATGATGACAATGATGATGATGATGGCTGTCTGCAGTGGAGTCCATTCCTATCAGTGAGAAGTTGTCTCTTCTGAGAGGAGCTTGCTATGATCCCTTATAGAATTGATTACATTTGTAGGTGTCTCTATCCCAAAGGAATAGATATCCTGAGGCTGGAATCTGCCTCCTAACCTCAGAAGGCTGGGTCACTTTGAAGGCCAAGAGGAGCAGAAAGATAAACCACTAATGGCAGCAGAAATGGCATTACCTGTATGATATTCCAGGCTGGGAGAGAGGCAAACCATTAGAGATACATCCTAAGGTGAGGAACAGACTTTTCTATGGAAAAGGGAAGCTGTAGACTCAAACTCTAGCTTCAATGTATGAGAGTAGACCAATGCAGACAGCAGATCAGGAACACTGAGAAAACCCCCTAATATTACAGGACAATAGGTAGCAACACAAAATATCCTGTTTTATTTACGTTACTGAAATAATCTATCTTGAAAACTTCTTAAAAAGTTATGTGAAATAATGTAAATGGCATTTGGCCACCATGTCCAGAGCAGATGCAAGGGTCCCATGTGGCTTCACATAGCAGAATTTTATCTCCACCAACTGAAAGAAAAACACTTCAGTTTTGAGGTGCAAGGGGAGGAAATAAAATATCGACAGGGTTGTGTTTAAAACAGGCAGTACATCTCAGAGGGAGAAAACCACAGCTGAACTCAGCTGAGCTCTGTAGTGCCAGAAACCAGAGACCAGCTAAGTAAGAGCTGCTGCTGTCTGGATACATGTATAATCTATTCCAGTTTTGGGCCTCCACCTGAGTACTGGGGAAATCCACAAGCAGTGTCTGTCTGTGGTTTAAACCTTGACCTGTATTCCCTCAGATGCTCTTTCTTTAGTAGCAGTAGTAATTCTTTTGAAGGGTAGTCTAGTCAAACTCTGCAGGACAGCTGCAAAGGGTGTCAGTGCAGAAAGGCAGCAGAAATGGAAAACAGGACAGTTCATATGGGACATCCAGCCTTTACATTCTGCAGAATCTGATCTCACAAGAGAGCCAGGACCTGCTCTGCAGGAGGATCATTGGGATGGAGGAGACCCAGACTGATGATCCAGAGTCTGTGTCCCACTCCTCAGCAGCACACACTGACCAGGGTCAGGGAAGGTGTAGGTGGAGTTGTTTCTCCTTGCAACCCTATGCCAGGAGCATGCCACTAGGTAAGGGAAATGAGATTATTGTAATTCACAGTGGGAGTGAATCTGGGTCCACAACCTGCACATCACAGGAGTTCATAGGTGAGGGGTTCAGCTTGTCCAGACCCAAAGGTTTAACCATGGCATGCCAGCTGATGAAGGTATGAGGACAGAGAGCACAGTGGCCAACATTTCCTAAGCAATGCTTGTTATGTTCCCTCAGGGTCTGCAAAGCACACGTGCTTCCTGTGGCTGTGGGGCGAGGAGGGAGCAGGGAGGCCACTCTGCCATGCACCTTCTGGGGAGGGAAAGGTGGATCTCGTGCTACACTGGAGCTGAACCCAAGCACAGTGTTTGCCTGGAAGCCCCGAGAGGCTCCAGATGCAACACCATGGGGTGCTGTGGGGCCAGCACAGGCAGCTGTCTCTGGCATTTGGCAAAACCTAGGAGGGCAAAGCTGCCCTAGCTGCATGTAAATGCTTTCTCATGAGGGAGTAAACCCTGCTAATGAGCAACCTGGCTTTTCTTGGCTTTCACCAGGCTAGTTCTCTGATATGAATTTTCAGTCATGCTTGATTCATAATCCAGGTATTGTGAGCTCCAGTGAGTTGTGCCTTATCTCGGTTAGCTCTGAAGACCCTCACTGCTCTCTGCAGAGGGCCAGCCATCACAGTGGTCACTAGTGTCAACATTCTGCTGTATGGCTTGTCCTAGCCAGCTTTCAGCCATTTCAGGCATTGACTTGAGCCCTGGAAAGAGAACTGCCTTTCTCAAGGTGATCTTGCTTTAGTGACCTCTAAGAGGTCATTTATGAGAGCAGGTGAGGCAGTGACTCCTTTCCAACAAAGGTACTTACAGATGTGCAAATAATGAAGTGCCTAATTGGCAGAAGTGTTTCCAGTTTTACCTGTGAATATCTGGGCTGCTCCTTTTTGTACCACATCTCTGTCTCCCACCAGCTGCAGATGAGGCTTTCAGAGAAGCTGCTCTGGCAGAAATCAGTGCATGCAGTGCACTGGAACCCATCACAAAGGCTGCACAGTGCCACAATGGGGAATGTGCTGCCTCAGACAGAGATCAATACTCACATCTGACCTGCTCCTTCCTTGGCACAGTCTTTGCCTGATATTTTAGCTGGTCCAAGTGGCTCCAGTGTGTAAAAGAGCTTAACAAGCAGGATGCTGTTTGCACTTGTGACATTTACTCTGTATGCATAATCTGGGCTTCTAAGCTTTCCGTACAATGTTTTTCCTGAAACATCAACTGCCTGGAAGATCACTTTAGCTCTGCTCACATCCTCTCAAGCTCATGTCAGGTATGGCTCTAAGTGGTAGCTGCAGAATTTATAAACAGGCCCAATTCATCACCCTGTGTAATGAGCCAGGCCTTGAAAATGAAGGACACCAGTTTCTTTCTTCTGCATCCTGTCTGCTCCGTGTCTGACAGGCTCAAGCCAAATAGGCACCATCAGGAGCATTCGTGCTCTGGGCAGCAGTGGGAAAAGGCAACAAAGTGGCATTTCACAGCCTGAGCCACTGCTATTGTCCTATGCAATATCTATAAATTAAATAAGGCCTCAAAGCTTCTTAGTAAATAAGGGCTTCTAAATAAATGCCATTAAAAAGTCTCGGAAATGAGCAAATATCTTTTTCTGTGAGAGTCTTACTATATGCTGACCTTGAAAAATATCTTTGTCTCAGTCTTTGCTGGTTCACAGTTTGATCTCTATGTGGAAACAAGTGACAAAGAGTATTTGAGATGTTCTATTTTGGGGAATTTATAGAGGAGGTTAATTTAGGTAAATTGGGAGTCCTTTTGGGATTTCAGGGAAAGAAAATCTGGAGAGGCTTCCAGATTAAGATTAGTGGCCTGTGCTATTTTCCTAAAACATCTTCAGCTGTGGCTAGACTTGAACTTTAAATGAGGTCTGTAGTTGGGATGGGTCCAAAAGGATGTTTTGTCTCCTCCAGTTCAGTACAGCGGGAAGAGGTGGGAAAGGTGTTGATAAGCAGAAATGAAAAGGTTGCCACATTTAAAATAGCTGGCATTTAAAACCTATGAGACATATATTTTCGTATTTTTTTCATTAACTCTGCATGATGAGGAGTCTTGAGGACCAGATTCTCATGTTGCCCATACCAAACAATATGGGGATCACCCCTTGTTTACAGAAGGAGACACATGTGAATTTGGATCTAAGAGGAAAGCCAGAAAGGCCATCATGCTGGGGAGTGATGCTATATATCAGAGCTGGAAACCAGCCCACAGGCATTACAGCAAGGACTAGAGGCACCCTGCTCTCACATGTACTCCCTGCATGTGCTTGGGTTCTCCCAAATTCTCTGCATGACCTAAGATATTTTACATTTAGTCCCTTCAGCTTTACCCTTGAAAAAATTGTTTTGCTTCTGTGGGGATACCTGGCCATGGAGGTTTCATGTCTGGTGGCTGGAGAGAGGGATGCCTACAAGACCTCTGTCATCCAAGTCTCACCTACTGGTTTGAACACCTTGAGTCTATATAAAGGGAAGATGAAGCCACAAGGATCTGGCACAGGAGTTCTTGTCTGGGAACATTTCCTCTTGGATTTATGAACATGGCACCGATCTCCTGACTTCTGCCAGGGATAACTATGGTCTCATCTGGGTTTGTTTCCTTGTCTGTTGAGGAAATCCTCTTCCCTTGCCCCTTTTCCCACTGGCACTAGGCTGGGCTGTGCACCCACTGCCTCTCATGAGCTGACTGCCTGTGCAGCCTCCGTGTGTGGGAACAGATTTGTGAACTGTCAGGAAATAAACAGCCAAGCTATCCTGCCCACACAGACCAATCTGACACTCTATGCCCAACACTGCATTCCTTTGGGCTGGAAGTCCTCATTTATGCCTTTGTAATTTTATTTCATACATATTTATAACTAAAGCAGTCTATTGCTTCTCCCCATAGAACGATTAGATATGTGACATTTCCACCAAAACAATAGTGTTTTCTAATGCTGAAGGTAAAATGCTGAAGGTTTCATTTAAAGTGAGAAAATAGATGTAAGCAACTAACATTTTTTTTCATCTGGTCCCAGAAAACAAAACCACTCAAGGCCGAAACCTGAACTACTTCTAAATTAATACATGTACACTACTTCTAAATTAATACATGTATATTTTTGCTATATTTTATGAACTGCTGTGCTCTGCTTTACACTGAAAATAAAAAACTGATGCATTAGTCTAAGAGGAGTCAACTAACAGACCTTTTTTCCCATGTAGAAATGTGTAACACAAGTAGAAATAGTGTTTCTGTGAATTGTTCATTTTCCTAGGGCTTGTTCTCACAGAACAACAACCACCACCACAACAAAAACCCACAAAACCACAAAAATCCAACAAAAAAAAACCCCCAAAAAACCACCAACAAAAACACGTAACCCCCCCCAACAAAACAAAGCAAAAAATAATTTGTATCCGGTAGCTTTCTTTTTGATATTATGGACTTAAGGGGAAAAGCCCGGACCTAATAACTGCTGTGTATGAGCTATAGCCAAATGGTCAAAGCAATACAAAATGTAACTAACAGTGTAAGTTGCTGGTTTGCCAGAGGTAGGGGGTAAACTCACAGTGTAGCTTATTCCCTAAGTGTGATTATTGTGGCAACAGCCACAATCTTGAGCAGTCCTGGAGTGATCTCTTCACAGCTCCTGTGCTGAGCAGAAATAAGACAGTGTCCATTGCAAATGAGGATCTCCACTGATGTTTTCCTGCCTGTCTTTTGAGCCAGGAAGGCATAAGTTTCTCTGAGCACCATTCAGAGCCTTGATTTGGTTGACAGACTGTAGATCTCTGGGGTCATATGAAACACTTTGTTTTTCAGAGCTGGAGAGCAGCAGCTACAGAGCACTCAGTTGCCCTGGAGCAGCTGATGGTGCCAGCAGTTCACCCTGGGGCATCTCGGGTTCAGGCAGATAAACCCCATGGCTTCCCCCATTCCCCTGCAGGTGGTCTGATGGAATCAGCCTTAGCATTTGTATGGACATTTAGTTCATGATGATGATACCAAGTAGAACATTCTCTAGTCAGCAAAAGTTAAAAAAACTTACAATTGCAATCAGATATTTACAGTTTTCCTTAAGTTCCAGAATTCCCTCATTCAAAATCCATTATATGACCACAGAGGTCCAAGACAATTGTATGGAGTCCCTAAATTTGTGCTTAGCTAAGATATGTCCCCCAGTCAGTCACCAGGCACCATCTGAAGGCTGGAAGAGACACCACAGCCTTTGCTAATTTTCTCCTGTAATTAAGCCTGCTCGCTGTTGGGGGAAAGGAAAAAAAAAGCTCATTTGAATCTCATTTTCTGTTATCTAAGATAAGGTCATGCCTCTGGCTTGTCTGGTGAAGATGCTGAAAATTGCTCCAATTATCCCTGCTTAACTGAGTGTAATCACTAAAATATCAGATAATTGGAGCTGCAAGGTAGTGCTGTTGGCACTAAGCCTGCAAAATGAATGATTGTTTTCCTCAGTCCAGTGTAGAGTCTTTCCTGCTCAATTTACTGTTAAGTCAGCAGTGTTTAGTTTCACTCCTTCACCTTGATATGGAAGGAGATGCGATGGAAATAGAGAAAGAGTGTCATTAGACAAGGGAGGCAGAAGTGACAGGGATATTGTGCATTCATTAAAATTTATAGGTATATATTTGAGATGGTCTGATTTACTGTCTCTGAAAAATTATGCTGTATAGAAATATTTCGTGCAGCCTAAGGGTGTGATTTCAAAACTGTTATGTGTAAGTATGTCCTGGATTAATGCCATGCAAAAGGAAAAAAAAAACGGGCATCTTAATATATTGGTTGGGATTCAGATGTGAACCCTGGAATAGCTCTATTGATGTTATTTCTCTCTGCCTTGAAGGTCATCCAGCAGATACACCTCGTTAGCAAAGATTTGCTCTGAGTGCCCTATTCTAAGCAGGAAGGAAACTTCTCACTGCTCTCAGCAGCTGTGCCGAGCCCCCTCAAGGGCTTTTATCCTCACCACACTTTGAGGTTGGCAAATAATGCTATCTCAAGTCAGCTAATGGCAGACTGGGGGCATGGAAGGGTTGGAGGGTCAGTCCTCCCACCCTCGGGAATCTTGAACGGGAGCACAAGCAGGGAGCACACGTAGCACACGTGGAACTGATGCATCTGCTGCCCTCTCCTGCCCTTTGCTGCAGTTCCTGCAGCCATTCCCTTGCAAGGGAGAATGGGCATACTGCAGGATCCACTGTGCTTTTCTTTATTAAAGCATGAAAGATGCTACCAGCTTGACTAAGATAGTTTGCTGAACTTGGAGTCCCCCAGATTCCTCTTGAACATTATAATTCATAGCTGCCCCCCCAAAAAGATGCATTTTTATTTGATATTTAGCTATTTATTCAATAATTTTAGATTATTAAACCCATACTGAAAACCCTAACCTTCAGCCCTAAAGACAAGTAAATGAACAAGAAAACGGCTACCATTTGCCTAGTAAAACATCTCTTTTGCATTTATTGTGGAGTTTAATTACTTTCCTGCAGCTTGGATGAGTGCATCCACCATGCAGGATTGGACCTTCTCCTTAGCATCGCCTGAGAAGGCTGTACTAAACTTTGCTCAGATGGAAGATTTCCTTTCTTCCCCAGCCATCCTGCTCCCAGAAAAACAAAAAATCTCAAAGGTGATGGAGGGCAAACAAAATCCCTGCTGTAGCCAGCAGAGTGTCTGCAGAGCTGTGCATGGTGAGAGGGAGGGCTGACACCTCGGGAGATTTTCCATCAGCATCCTGCTGTGTACCAGCTTCCTACACAGGCAAGCTCCACACAAAAGAGTTAATCACAAACTCATCATCCTGAAAAAGATCAACACAAACGACTCTTGCTTACACATTGCTGGGGTTGTGCTAACATACATACCCAGGCTGGGCTTCCCAGGGTAGGATCCAGCTGCGTTAATCTGCTTCTATCCTGTGCAGCCAGAAGCAACTTAATCTTTTCTGTCAGTCTTGCTTTTAAAGGCAATGTGAAGGAAAAGCAAGAAAAGCTCTGAGACAAGAGCTAAAAAGCTTTTAAAAGAACTAAAAGGAGCCTGTTTTGTCTGACTGATAATTTGAATTGCCCACTTTTGAAGCTCAGCTGGTAGTGCTCAAAGTAAGGGAAGCAGAAGGCAGCGCTGTCATGCAAGGCTCCGGTCCTGGGGACAGAGCAGGAGAAAGGCAGCAATTGAGTCGGCGGAAAGAAATAGTGTAAATATTTTGCCTGCTACAGTAAAGGCCATTTAATAGAAGCTAAGGGCAACAAAAGGAATGTGGGTGGCTCAGGTGACTGTGAGATGTTTACACAGACTCTTGGAGAAATGAAGAGAGGACGTATTTGTCCCACCTATTGGAAGTAGCCATGCATGTGTGGGAAAATACATTTAGATCCCCTATTTTCATGCAGAGAAAGAGCGCTCTTCCCCCTTTTCACAATAAATAAAGAAAGAAGATGGGCTCAAGATGGTGGGGGAAGGGGATGAAGTGAGATGCCACTGAAACTTCCCTTCCAGTGAGGCCTGGTTCAGGGCTCTTCTGGCCCTCCTTTGGCGTCACAATGTATCATAATTCAAACTGATGATGTGATGTGATCACAGTACATAATCCAAGGAAGATGAAAAAAGCCATCCTGCAAAAGCAAACATCTCAAAGGCAAGGGGCATTCACAACCCTTCCAAAGCTGAGAGAGGCAAGGCTGCATGCTCTGCTTGTATGCCCTCTGTCCCAATGCACTGTGATAAAACCTTAATTTGCACACCAACGTGTGATTGGTTCCACAAATCATTCCAAAATGGAGCTTGAAAAAAAAACAAAAAAAAAAGAGTAATTGTTATAAAAAATTTCTAATAAAAAACTTTTTCCTTTTTTTTTTTCCACATTGAAAATTTCTCTCTGTGTATTCCTCTACCATCTGGTGCATTCTGTTAAGAACAGAGACAGCTGCATGAAGCTGGAAACGACTTCTGTGCCATACTCCATAAGTGATCCAGGCTTGCATACTGCTTGCATCTGACACAATGGAACAAAATAGAAATCAGCTTGTTCAGAGAATTGTTTAGAAATTCTCATCCTTCCTTCTCCCAACTAACAGTTTGAATAAGGCAAGGATCCCCTAAAGAGTGCAGGAAAGGCCATTTTTAAGAAACATCTTCTATCTTTCTTCTCCACTCAGGGAAGAGAAGATGCATTTCAAATCAATCCATGTCAGTCCTGACCCTTCAGTGATGCTGTGCACCAGGAAAGCCCTGCCGGAAGCATTTTCCCTGGGGGACAGCATTGCTTTCCCTGCCTCAAAAGTGCTCTGAGAAGCTGCAGAATCTTGTATAACTGTGCTTGTTCCTAACATACAACCCTGTGTTTGGTGTCTCCAGACTGATGCTCAGGTAAATACCAGCCTGGTGAGACATGAAACGAGACAACCCTTGAATGCCTGAATTCTGCCTGGATCTCTGGAAATGACTCAGCCTAAAGAGACAGCAGACCATGCGGTTGGTCTGTGGAGGCACTGCCGACCAGCTGAGCACCAAGAGCTGCTCCTGCTCCTCTGGCCAGGGCTGGGGCTGAAGGCAAACAGGGCTCAGCTCAGTCCACACATAGGTGAGCATGGGGCAGGCAGGGCAGCAAGAAATGTTGGCTTTCTCGTGGATTTTGGAGTTTGTCAGCTGAAGGACTCAAGAAAATACAAGTACCTCAGTACTGGAGGACATGTGTTTAAGACAGCAGGTAATGAGTGGCATAATTTTGACTCTGACTCCCTGACATGGGAAAATTTGTCTAACACATTTGGCAAGAGCCTGCAGGCTAAATCCTATTGTAAGCAGAGGCAAAGAGTGACAAAGGGCATGTTAGATCATAAAGAGCAGCTTTGAGGCTTTTAAGAAATATAAACAACTGGGAAGCAAGAAGTACTGGGAGATCTACAGAAAACAAGACAAAGGAAGGTGGAGGAGATTTTATATTCAGAGCAACAAAAAGTGACGCTGAATGTTTAATTTTAGTAAACATTTCAACCAACCACAATAGTCTTCAAAAAATATTTGCATTTTGCAAATGAGGGAAGATTAAAGAGAAGGCAATTGAGGACTGAGCAATGGGAGAATGAAAGGAAATGTATTAAATCATTCATTTGAATTCGTTATTTACTTACAAAACTGAAAAGCTGCTGAAGGCATTGGTTGACACTGGCAAGCAGTGGTAGAGGAAGCAGAAATTATGTTCACCAGACAAGACTGTCTATCCAGACGCACATTTCTTATTAATTAAAGGCTTATTACATGACCATTTCTGTCCCCAGTTTAAGCTACCAGAATCCCTGGCTGTGCACATCTACACCTGCATTACATTACTGTCTCTGCTGTCTATTGATATGAAGTAACACCCTTAGGGGTATTTTAAGACCTCTGGAAGCTGGGAAAGAGCTGAATGAGATAGCTACAACATTGATCTATAAAATAGATAGTGGAACAAGAAAGATGAACAGGTATACAGCTGTTCTTTGCTTCTTCCAGTATAAAAATCAAAGAGCACAAAATTAAATTACTGGGTACTACTCCCAGGGCAAACAGCAAGAAGCACTTCATTGACTGCATGGAACTGAATGCAGCCTACTATGTTCCACAGTCAATATGGGTTGCAAACATTTCTTGTCATTAAAAAAAAATCTAAAACAGTCAGAAACATACAGAAATAAAAGTCCATCAATGACTATTAAAAGCCATCATTGACTTTCACTCAAGACATCCCTGAGTCACAATCACTGGAAGCTGGGAGAGCATTCCTGGATCCGTGATAACATCTGCTGTGTCTGCTCTGCTGCTGGGGCAGGACCCCAGACCAAATGGACCACTGCTCTGATCCAGCACAGACATTCTCATATTGTGTGCTGCACTGTGAACTCACTGGGCAATTGATCTGGGTAAGAAACAAGCCAGCAGGTGTTGTGGTGTGTGGTGTTGTTGTTCTAAGTTGTATTTCAGTCTGTTTTATAAGCTGTAGTTATGTTACTCAAAATGGTTCCAGTATTTTACAAGATGGTTCTGTCCCAGGCCCCCCTCCCCCTGCTCCCTTGTGCAGTTATCTGTCCGTCACAGGTTTCCATAGTAACTCCCGCCTTTTTGTATCAATTTTCGTGTCCGTCTATAGTCCCCGCCTTTTTTTTCTCATTATCTCGATTCCCCTGTTCCCTCATTAGTTCATGTTTCATGTTCATCATTGCATTCTGTATTATGATTCGTTATGCTGTGACGCGCTCCTCCCTTCGGGGAATCTATAACTGCTCACCCCTGGGGGCGGATCATGGGCAGTTCGCTGCAGTCTCCGTCCTGACCCGTACCTCCTTTCCTCAATAAACCCCTCCTGCTGCGACGAACTGCTGCCTCTCTGCCTCGTCCTTACTGCCATCACTAGCTAGCTGCCGCTTGCCTGCCTCCCAAGGAGACGCAGTCCCTCACCTCCACCGTGAGGGAGCTCTCCTTAGCCAGCTGAGTGCCCCAGCCGCTCCCTGGTTGGAGCGAGGGCTGTGTGGCCACGCGGCTGGTCCCACCCGGCTGTGGCGCGCATTTTGTGGAGCGTGCCGGGCTCAGCGACACTCGCAGCCACAAGCTGGTTTGTATTTTTTGGTTTTTAACCCTGATCAGCTCCCGGATCTTGTTCCCTGAGTGGCCAAATAAATGACTGAATGGGCTCTGCTAAGGGAGCCATGGGAAGAAGGATGAGCAGTCAGGCTTTGGCAATGGGATGAAGGAGCAGGACGAAACAGAGCTGACTAAGCCATTTTTGTCACGGCAATAAATTCACATGAGGCCAAAAATACTGAGAGCTGGTGTGAGTCAGGAACTAAATGTTTTCTGTGTGGATGATACAATGTAAATAAAGAGTGCAGAGAGCTGCATGTGTATGCCAGAGTTATTTTAATGGGTGCACAGAAAGCCCTGGGAAGAGCAGCCCAATGAGAAGCCCTGGCTGAGCTCTTCCTGCTCCCCTCAGCAGCAGCACCCTGTTTTTGCCACCACAGGGCAAGTGGAGCACATCTGTGCCCTTCCCTGAGCTGTGGGCTGGGAGAGGCAGAGTTTCATTTCTGAGCAGGGCATTTCTGACTGTAATGGAGCAAAAGTCAGCATCATCAGTTTCACAGAGCTAAATTTCTGTTTTATTTTCTATGTAGACTGTTAAGGATAACTCTTGTATTTGTGGGGTTCTCAGCTGAAAGAAGGAAACGATGAATCTGACGCCATGTTCTTAGAAGGCTAATTTATTATTTTATGATACTAGGCTATATTAAAGACTACTGAACTAAACTGTACTGGAGAATACAGAAAGGATGCAGACAGAAGGCTAGAAAGATACTAATGAAAACTTGTGATTCTTTCCAGAGCCCCAACACAGCTTGGCCCTGATTGGCCAATGAGTGAAAACATTCACACCAGAAACCAATGAAACAATCACCTGTTGGATAAACAACCTCCAAACACATTCCAAAGCAGCAAAACACAGGAGAAGCAAATGAGATGATATTGTTCTCCTTTTTCTCTGAGGCTTCTCAGCTGTCAGCTTCCCGGGAGAAGAATCCTGGGCAAGGGAATTTTTCCAGAAAATATGATGGTGACAGATAACTTGAATCTTCAGTTAAATTAAAAATTCTTTGTTTGGCTTTTTGTTTGTTTGTTTGTTTGGTTGTTGTTTGTTTTTTTGTTGGTTTTTTTTTTGGTAATCTATTGAAAATGCCAGGTAGAAGAACTGTAGCATTTCTGTTCATATCACACTTGGGCTTGGGGATATATCCAGGCCAAAAAATGAAAGGAAAGAACTGAATCAGAACTGGCCAGAGTTTTGGAATTCATTCTTGAGGTATTTTTTTCCTTTTTCCCTTCAATGAGATTTCATGAAAACACTAAAAACAGAAACAGGCCCAGTCTTACCTCAGCAGTCACTGATTGCAGAAAGGCAGTTTCACAAATTTCCCTCTATTTCAGATTTCTTAATAAATAAGCCTTAGACCACAGGTATTGAGATCTGCAAGCTGTTACATTTTTAACAGCCTCTGTCCCAAAATCTTACAGACAATCTGCAGAATAAGAAAATTCTGTCTCACACTGACAGTTTGTGTTGCAATGTGAATCATCACTACTCCACCAAAATTCCCTTTGCTTGTATTCATGTGGCAGTTGAGCTTTATTCCTCACATCACCTTGCACAGCTCTTAGAGGAGCTTCAAAAGTGGGTGCAATGCAATTCTTCCCTCCAGTTTCATTGGCAGTATATCACTGTGCTCTTCCTTCTGCATGATGATGCTTTTAGATCTGCCTTTGAGCCCTTCAAGACACCAAATTTCGGTGGCCAGACAGATTTTGTAGACAGCTGATTGAGCATACCTTCTAAAAGTAGATAAATGACTGTTCAGTAAAACTTATTGTCCTCTCTCTTTTTTTTTTTCCTTCTTTTTTTTTTTTTTTTATTTCCATAAAGACTAAGGCTTTTTGAAGTCCAAATCATGCCAGGCTGTTTTGTACCTGCACAGATCACACAGAGACTTTGCTCCCTCTTCAAGCCTCCTGTGGAGATTGCTCAAAAATGAAGACTGACTCTCAATATTTCCAAGTAAGGTTGCATAGCATAAATTTGAATTGTGTTGCAACATTTCAAGGAGCCAAAAATTTGTCAGTCCATGTGATCCATGGCTTTGCTTAGCAGAAGGTAAATATGCAGGGGCAATGGGCTGGTGATGAGAGCGCAGGGTGGGGATCCAGTGGGTCTTTAATGGATTCCTCGCTCTGCTGCAGATTGCCTGTGGGACCCTGCTCAAGATGATTAATCTTTCATCATTTCTGTGTAATTAGATATTCAAGTTCTCGCAGGAGAATTCTCAGGAATTAGCTCTCCCTGTATAGGTGCATGTACTGCATCTCACATGACTGTCCCTTCAGGTGAAATAAAATCCAGGCAATGAGTGTTGTTGCTAATTGCTGATAGTTTTAGTCAATAATTGTAACTGGAAATGAAGCATAGCAGTTTGGAAAGAACTGAGCACTCAAAGAAAGAAAAAAACCCAGAGAAAATAATTTAGAAAGTGATTTTATTCTTGAAAAATCGTATCACTTTAACCCTACCCTACATCTGTTCCTTGGTGTGCCACAGATTTGCCACCTGAAATGTGGTTATGATCTCTTCCTCTTCCTGTCCTCTAGTCTTCCATCATTAAAATAGGATTATTGATACTTTGAGGGAAACTAAGAGTGCTCTTGTAGATCCTGGGAGAGGAAAGGAAGCCAATTCCTGACCTGCTCAAGAAGTGGAGACTAAAGAATCAGAGGATAGCTTCACTTGTATGAAACCTTGTGCAATTCTATAAATGTTCTAAATTCTGAGCATTTGCCCTAAGTGTCTGGCCATTTTTTAGAATTACTCTGTTTTTAAAGGGTTTGATGTGAGCTGGCTATAATGTGAACAATTCTTAGTCCTTAAGATCTGAAACATTATTTTCCCTTAGAGATTATTTTTTTCCTGAGTGGCTTTCTGGTACAGTGGACTCTCCTCTGAGACTGGCTTATAATAAAGCCTCTGTCATGGACTTTACTACACTGGCTGGCAACTCTGGCACTCTTGTCACCCTTGTGAGACCTCACTTGCTCCTGTTAGCAGGAATCACCTCAATATTTGCAGCAGAATATCTAGGGAGAACATCTTGTTCCATGCTCTGAAGCACAAATTCTTACCAAACAAGTTCCAAGGCAGAGCAGGTATCTCAGTGTCTTTGCGCTTCCGATTTAATTGAGAAAAATTGTTTTGAAATTGTATCTTTGGGTCAGTCTGCATCGTGCCACTGTGTAAGGCAGAGTGCTTTAGAAGGTATTCATCTCCCTGGTATATGCAACCAATTTATCCCAACTAACACATTGAGAATCTGAGCAACTAAAATTATATCATCACAGAAAAAAATCAAACCTATGAAATCCTTGAAGAACCCAGTATTCTTTCAGGTGAACCACTTATGAGGCCAATGGCTAAATATGTCCTTGGCTTGTATGACTTTTCTAATAAGATTTTTGTGAGTGCTCTTTTTTTTATAACCTTAACCTCTGTCATGAGTTCACTGTTCAAGGTTTAAGAAACCTGTATAATTGAAATATTATTAAGAGGAGAGAAAGGTGCCCAATAGCTGTTTCAATGGTGTCAAGAAGCACAAGGTTCTATCAAAAAGTCAATTTCAGTCTCAGGAGAGAGACAGAAGTACTTTTACCAAATTCAGCAGAAACTTCTATCAAGACTGATATGGAATTGGAAAGCAGGACTGGAACAGACTTTGGTTGATCTTGTAGTTCATAACCCTCCTCCAGGCAGATGCAGCCAGTCCTGAATCACTCACGGGAAATGTTTGTGTAATCCCTTCAGTAAATGAGATTCCATGGCTTCCAAAAGAACCTGCTCCAGGCCTCACCATCCCTACTACTGAAAATATTTTTCTAGCATCTAACCTAAACTTCCATTGCATTATTTTAGTCCACAACTTTGAATCTGTCCCCAGCAGGCATGGAGAAAAATTCCTCCGTTTTCACAGATATCTTCTCTATTGCAAAATATCAGTTACCACAAATTTCTTGTTAATGGAAGAGGTCCTGCCTGAGTTGCCACAATTTGCTGTGTTCAGCAATATCATGTGTTTACAGAGCAGTGGGGTTTAAACGTGCTGGATTGCTTAACCCCCCAAAAAGAGAAGTGAAATGCTTTGGCTTCACCCAGCCATGAAGCTGCAGCTGATGCACAGAAACTCATCTAAAGACAGCAGATTGTGTATCTGTATCCTCAGCCTCCAGCTCAGAAAAAAAAAAACCACTTTTTTTGGCCGAAATTTTCCTAAAACTGCTCAACCTGGGCTTCACTGGATTAGTGTCATAGAAAATTTAAATTAACTAAGGGTTTAAGCTTGACAGTGTCGTAATCAAAATGTAGAATCTTGTAAGGCAATGTTAACAAAGCTGCCATTAGTTCTGCTTGATTTATGTTGCTCTTTGACAATGTGTATCCAGGCAAACACAGGGATACTAGTGTCTGCAGTTCAGTAATTCCTTTCACCTTCTGCTTTTTCTTTAAATATTCTTGAAATGTTCATATCAGATAAACAAAAAACCAGCAAAATGCACTTTTGTTTTAGAACTTTGGCCTTGAATCTCTGATAGCATGACTATGAGTCACACAAATGTAGAATACATGCTTTTGTGAATAATGAGTCAGTAAAATGTTTTCTGTTGGTGTTACAGACATCTTAGGGAGCTTTACTGACTGTAATTTAACCTCTAAATTCTTTTTAACATAAATTAGATTCTGCTATTGTTCTATAAGATTCAGGATATAACATTCAGTTTTATTACATAAATTACGAAAGCTATAATCTTTATGCTTCTCTATAGCTTTGGAAGAAAAACAAAAAGGCTCAATTGGAACAAAGGTTCCTAAGTTGTAGGTTTTGTGTTCTCTTGGCTTTGGATCTTTCATCACTTTCCTCTCATTCTTGATGGTTCTTGCTTGCACAACTACAAAGCTGTTAGCATTCACAGCAAAAAAATATTGAGTGGAATGCTTAAAATGAACTAATGAAAAGGAAATTACTTGACTTATATATATGTCTGTAAGAGGATACAATCACCCAAGGATGAATTCACATACAGTGCTTAAGAATTTTGTTTAAAGTGATGCAGGACTATTTTCACTTAAGACAGGAACTTTCTAACTACAATCTCAATCACTGCCTACAGCATTTATTTTCTCAGTGTAGAAGTCAGCATCTACCTACACCTCTGAGCTCCAGGAGTCAGTGAAGGTTGCAGGTGCATGAACCCAGGTCCTATTTTTCCCATTCTGAGTATGAACAGAAGTATAATAGAATAACACCTCTACATGTTTCAAATACAACAACATTTTCTTATGTAGGAAGCTCTTTGTAAAGGCAGAGTAAAAATAGCTATACTAATGTCTTATCCATGTGCAGACTGGGCTATTTACCCTTCTTTAAAGTTCCTTCCTTCCTTCCTTCCTTCCTTCCTTCCTTCCTTCCTTCCTTCCTTCCTTCCTTCCTTCCTTCCTTCCTTCCTTCCTTCCTTCCTTCCTTCCTTCCTTCCTTCCCCGCCACTTCCTTCCGCCACTTCCTTCCTTCCTTCCGCCACTTCCTTCCGCCACTTCCTTCCGCCACTTCCTTCCTTCCTTCCTTCCTTCCTTCCTTCCTTCCTTCCTTCCTTCCTTCCTTCCTTCCGCCACTTCCTTCCGCCACTTCCTTCCGCCACTTCCTTCCGCCACTTCCTTCCGCCACTTCCTTCCGCCACTTCCTTCCGCCACTTCCTTCCGCCACTTCCTTCCTTCCGCCACTTCCTTCCTTCCGCCACTTCCTTCCTTCCGCCACTTCCTTCCTTCCGCCACTTCCTTCCTTCCGCCACTTCCTTCCTTCCGCCACTTCCTTCCTTCCGCCACTTCCTTCCTTCCGCCACTTCCTTCCTTCCGCCACTTCCTTCCTTCCGCCACTTCCTTCCTTCCGCCACTTCCTTCCTTCCGCCACTTCCTTCCTTCCGCCACTTCCTTCCTTCCGCCACTTCCTTCCTTCCGCCACTTCCTTCCTTCCGCCACTTCCTTCCTTCCGCCACTTCCTTCCTTCCGCCACTTCCTTCCTTCCGCCACTTCCTTCCTTCCGCCACTTCCTTCCTTCCGCCACTTCCTTCCTTCCGCCACTTCCTTCCTTCCGCCACTTCCTTCCTTCCGCCACTTCCTTCCTTCCGCCACTTCCTTCCTTCCGCCACTTCCTTCCTTCCGCCACTTCCTTCCTTCCGCCACTTCCTTCCTTCCGCCACTTCCTTCCTTCCGCCACTTCCTTCCTTCCGCCACTTCCTTCCTTCCGCCACTTCCTTCCTTCCGCCACTTCCTTCCTTCCGCCACTTCCTTCCTTCCGCCACTTCCTTCCTTCCGCCACTTCCTTCCTTCCGCCACTTCCTTCCTTCCGCCACTTCCTTCCTTCCGCCACTTCCTTCCTTCCGCCACTTCCTTCCTTCCGCCACTTCCTTCCTTCCGCCACTTCCTTCCTTCCGCCACTTCCTTCCTTCC
>NW_005054321.1:4400709-4431761 GCF_000277835.1 Geospiza fortis
TCCCCTCCCCTCCCTCTTCTAAATCCGAATTCTCCAAGTAAAATAACGTGCATTCTCAGATAATTCTGGTCTCATGAAACTGTTGTGGGTTTGACAATGTCTGATGTGCAGTAAACACAGAAACATGTAATGTACCTGCTTTCTAATGTGTGGGTTTTGCTTTTTGGGGTTTTGTTTTCCTCACTATGGTACATTTTTAAGATAATTTTTAGGAGTTTTAGCTGATTTATCAATCCTATTGGAGGGGCCTAGAGAAGCTAACTTTAGCCTCAGGATGGATTTGGTGGTGCATCCCCCTGCCCTGTCCAGGCTGCACTATGATCTGAGATCCATTTCATGTATGGCAGATCACTGCCCTGTATGAACTCAGGTAGGCAAGAGATTCCTCTTACCAGCACCAGCCCTCCAAGATCTGGTGGGAAATATGTGCTTACTCACTGTTTGCTGCTTTTTTCTGGGATTTTTGGGGTATTGAGTACACAATACCACCCTACATGCAGAGATCTAAAAATCAGTTTAAAATGTTTTGTTGAGTCATTCTACCTTCCAGACTAAGGCTGTAGTGTCATGAGCACTTTAATTCACTGTAACTCAGCCATGCTGCTCTACCAGCCCCAATTGCCTTGTCCTGTTCCTGCCCCAACCCTACAGGAAGCTGGCCCAGGTTAACATTAAACTGGCAAATAAATAATGAGTTTTATAACAGGGATTATTCCTCTGATCTTCCTCATGCAGCTAGCTCAGTGTTTGTGCTGGGACACGGAGGGAGCTGCAGGATGGCAGCAGAGAGGATCTGGATGCCAGTGTCTGCCTCCATGGGTTTACACTGCTTGTGCTTCTGTGGTGCTCAAGAAGAATTTTAAGGGGACAGTACCTCAGCTGAGTGGAGTGCTGCTTCCTTGCCTAAAACAGGCTGATTTTTCTGCAGAACAGCCCTGAGTGCTGCATAGGCTCATGGTTCCTGCAGGTGTCAGAACCTTTTCCACAGATCTATGGTAATGACAGAAAGGCATAACTTAATCACTCCACTTAGAAAAAATCCCAAATTAATTTTGCCTAAGATAACAGGGTTTGCACTCTACTTATTAAATAAAAGTAGGGCTTCTAAAAAGCATTCTTAGCATAAGAACATAAAAATACATTATACAATTCAGCACCTTATTTTTATAATTTCCATAAAGTCTGTGATATAAAAATGTTTGCCTACTAAATTAATTTTCATCAGGCTTCATTGCACAGTCTGTTCTCCCAATGTTTCCCAGGGACAGCTGCCTGAAGTTTTTGATTTAAATCACTAAATGCTTGATTTATAGTGCATGCTTCCGGAGCCTTAGCACTTTTCCAACTCATATTGCAGTGTATTCTTATCCTAATCACTTTACTGTTTAAATATATTTGGATGGCAGGGGATTAAAGTTAACCAGCCTGTTCATTTTCTTACAAAGGAGCAAGATTATATATCTGACAGTTGCTAAGGCACAGAGCATAACTCAGAACAGCCTTGTTAGCAAGTTGGAGGCAGACTTAGCTGCTTCATTGTTGTTCGAATATCATCAGTTGATGTAGCCTTGCTTCTGAAATCTATTCTCTTTGGATAAAATCCATATCTGCACTGGAAATAGTTGATTATTTGGCTGTTGCAATACATTTAACTTCTTTTTATCTTTCATGAAACAAGACAGAAAGAGCTTGATGTGTGTCCAAGCTAGGAAAATATGTTGCAGAAGGTTGAAGGACATGTTTTATCTAAGAATATTCAATAACTTCTAGCTCCTGCTCTGAGTTACTGATCACCTTTGATTTTTATTTAAAATTGTAGAGAAATTTGTGTCTTCTTTTATCGTTGCAAAGAAAGATTTCCAAAGCTTTGATATCAAAATCCATACCGGACTCACTGGCCTATTAGAAGGACCTTTACATCATATATAAAATTGTGATAAACTTTATATATGAGAAAGTTAGAAGCAAGTGAAGATAGTATTTTTACTGTTATTTCTATCATAATAGACTGAATCCAGACCTATTGGAGTCAGCCCCCACTGCAGCTGAGAGCAACTAATATTTTCTTGAGTAACTTAGATGAAGAAAAGCTTTTCTGCCTACTGACTTTGAGTTGTCAAAACAATAAACCACCTGGTTTTGCCAGATTTTTTTTGTTAGAGTTTTGTATTTCCAACAACCTTCTTATAAGCAGGAGAACAGTGGGCATAACCACATATAAAAATCACACATAAAATCCCACTTCTCTGTCCAAGTGTATTTGTGATATTTTGTACTCAGTTCTGTGAATATTTCAACAGCGCAGCATTGCAGTGACAAGCAGGCAAAAGGGAATACTGGTGCAAAGTCTATTTAAAACTGGAATGCTTAGAAATTTGCCGAAAGCAAGTATCAAATTGTTCACAGATGGAAGCTGGTGGTGTTCTTGCAAGTCTCTTCTCATTGTTTTCCATTTTCAGAAAACAGGATTTAATACAGTGGTGCAACTTTAAAGAGAACATACGAAGAGCAGGATAAATCATGCTGACTCTCTCCCCCCAGCAAACATCACTTCTTTAGCCAGCTGAAAGACTCCAATATTCTGTTTATGTTTGACATCGATCATTTATTTTGATTTACAAAGAACAAGGGAATTATGGGTGCTGACAAGAAAACTGTGGGAATTGTGCTGGAGTGATTTTGGATGTTATGAGTCAGGGTTACTGCCCCATCACTTTGCCAGATGTTGCCGGCCCCTTTGGCTAAGCAGCAGCAGTTAACTCTGTGCTTCAGCTGAACTGCTGTGCCTCACAGCCTGGTGTGACAACCTCCCTTTGATTTCCTTCTTTTGCACTGATTAATATGATTCAGTTGCACCCCATTTACAGGATGAATAGGATTCAGTTTCATCCGAAAGGGGTTTGGGTCATCCAGACTGCTCCACTGTGAACCAAAGCACAGAAAATGGGAACTATTGGGCAATTTGCTTTGAGGGCACCTATAACCCTGACTACAACTGTGATGGAGACACACTCGCAGCAGGTAACAATAAATAATATGCAGCAACATTGGATGAAGACAAATGGATGAGATACACTAGCTACCAGAGATAACATAACAAAACTGGATATTTTTCCTTACATGGCAGAAGGAATAAACGTTTTTTTTTTAAATTCTCCTTTTAGGCTTTTTCAGCAAGATACTGCTTTCAGTTTCCAGTGGTTGTTATCATAGAATCATACAGCAGCCCAGGTTGGAAGGGACTTTGAAGGACAATCTGGTCCAAACTGTTGGGAGAAAGGGAGACTAGAGGAGGTTATGTAGCAGCCTGCACACCCATAACTTGAAAAACTCAAGGGGTGAGCACTTCACCACATTCCTGGGGAAGCTGAATCCTGTTTGTCACCTGAATGCTGTTTGTCACCTGTAGTTTTCAGATTGATTTGGGGAGCAAGCATCCAACACTGCAATACATATGGGAAACCAGAAATGCTGAAAAATGGCAGTGATTAGCAAACATAAAGATGAGCATGGAGAGAAACCAAGTCTTGATGCTATGGCCAGGCCATATTGATGTACTCATAAAACTAACAAATCAGCTTTTAGCTGGAGTTTCCAACTGGAAGTCTCTTTAAATCTCTAAAATCATTATTTTATTTCTATTTATTAAGCTACTATGAGGAAGAAGTGGGACACAGCTGAGTGATACCATCTGGCTTTCCTTAGAAGTATGTCACTATGAAAGGGAGATGGCCTTTACTATGGGTTAGCAAAAAAATCTGGGACTGCTTTTTTTTTTTATTCAATGGAAATTTATAGCAATATTTTATATTTTACTTTTGCCTGCTTGTCACAGCATGAGAGACCCTGTGTACTGGCTAAGATACTTCACAGATTCCAGCTGCAGTGAGCAAGGTTTGGTCTCCTTGACTGAAGGCTGGAAATCTCTCTCTGCTCTCAAAAATGTTCTGCCTTTTACAGTATACTTGGATAACCTTGTGTTTATTACATACTTTCTTTTCTGCTGGAACTCCCAGGTAACTCTACTGGGAAGTTTGAATTGTTTTTAGGATGCTAAGTAGAATATTTTAAAATTTCCCTTTTGAGTCCTTTCTTGTCACTCAAAAATTCACACTGAATTTCTCAGCCATTCCCTTTTCTGAAGCCATGGTAACCAAGTTCCTTTTTTTCTTTCCCACTTACTCTTTTTCTTCTTTAAAATGAAAACAAGATCCCCCAAACCAACCAAAAAAAATACCCCAAAAATTCTCCAGATATTTTGTCATATCATTTCCTATTGACTTCAGAAAGATCTTCCCTGCTGCAAAGATCAGATCAGTAATCTATGGCTTCCTGACTCCACCTCACTTCCTTTCCTACAATACTTCCAGGAATGCAGATATCTGGTTTGGCATCAAATCTGGATTTCAGATTGATCTGAAGATCCCATAATCTTCAAATATATCTACTTATCAAACTTTTATTGTATCATTTTCTGAAGCAGAGAACCTAATTTCCATTCCAGGTAGCCATACAAATTAGGTAGCCATTTAATAGGTGATCAATCACATAATTTCCCTGACATTAAATTTGAAATGTCCAGAGGTCTTCTGCTGATTGCCTGGAGAATGTGACAGTCTTTGTTGGCATTTTTAATTAATTTTACAGTGGGTACCAAGAACAATGGCACTTCTTTTTATTCTCGTGCTTCAGATTCACAGCTGGGAAAGTCAGCTCTGACTGAGAATTATCTGTTGGCTGAAGCCAGCTATTGGAGCTCTAGCTGCATATGGTGAGTTTGGTCTGCAGGATGGAGCTCTCTGACTCTCTTTCAAAGGGACCAAGACTAGGAAAAAGTGGTTTCACAGCCTTTTTTTACAGGCTACCTGCCAGGAGGTGAATTTAATTCCTACAAATCATAATAGCAATAGCAACAACAACAATAAGAAAATCTTTGCATTATGTCAATGTCATATGCTACTGCTGCTCCTAAAATATCTCAAAACAGCTGCTTCTCGACTGTGTCCTCAAGTCCTCTTTAGTCAGCATCACACCTTCTGCTTTTCCTGACAGAACTTGAGAGTTTACCAAACTTTTGCAAGCTGGCTGCATTTGGGGTTTCTGCTCTGGAAATACCCAGTTGCTCATCACTCCTAAGATATCTTCGTGTCTTTTTTATGGTACAGTCACTTGGAGCCACGGTTCCCATGTAATAGGGGAGTTCCAGAGAGAAGTGCCTCCAAGGGTGTATTTTAGCCATAACTGCAGATCCACACCTGTGCATTTACTCATGAGTGTGAGTCTCAGACATGGTTCACAAGCCAAACGGAGAAATTCACATATTCAAGGACTTTGAAAAAGCCAGGTTCCCCCTTTCCTTAAAAAAAAGTCACTTCTGGTTTGCATAGAGGGAGTTACTGGATGAAGGGCTTCACTTCTGCTTCCTTCAATTTCTTTCAGAGTGAAGTTGCCACTGATCATCACTTTCAGCAGCATTCTCTGATTGCAGTGTAGTAAACTGGGAATAGAGGAAACAACCCCGGTGTTATTGCTGCCATCTCCACGGTCAGCAGAGGGAAGGGATGTAGCTCAGAAAGTTTTCTTAAAGGCTGTGCCCATCCTGGTAAGTTTGCCACCTCCTTGCTCTGCTGCAAGGAAATACTGCACTCTTTTGTCTTGCCAGAACCACAATTTTCTCAGTGTTTCAAGCAAAACTGGTTGCTAAAGTTGATTCTGGCAAAACGATGAAATCCATAAAGCTGTCAGCTCTCCCCGTGTCAGAGGTGGGACCGTGTGGCAGCCCTGCTGGCACGGTGCCCTCCTGCCTCTGCCCCTTGCCCTGGCAAGCTCTGTGCACATCTCCAGCTTCCCTGAGTGAGCGTCTGCCAGCAAATTGCTCATTCCAGCGTCTGGGCTGCTGCGGCACTGGCTTGTCCTGCTGGCATCTCCCTTCTGCACCAAAGTGTCGCAACGAGATGGCAAAATAACCCCACGTCTTTTTAGAAGTTATATTGTCCTAGACTCTCCCTTTGCAAACTGATGACTCTGTTCACAAAGTTAAAGAATTTTACCTCTTTTGGGTCATTCTGAAGGACTTTTCTAGGTGCCTGTTTTGGGCATGTTTTTATTTTAGGAAGGAACTAGATATACACAGAACCAGATATAAACAGAAAGTTAGCAGATCATAACACAAATATCTCTCCCTCCCTCCTACCAAGCCATTTGCTTTCCTAACTGAAACCGGTGGTTTGTGATTCTTCACATTATTCTTTTAATGTCATGACCTGTGTGTCAAAGTGAGAGGTTGCTTGTGGATTTTTCTTGTCTTTGAAAGCAATACTTTCTCCAGAGACAAAGAAGCTCTTTTACAACACTCTTAGCAATTGCCATGAGGTGGGAGCTACAAATTGGGCAAGCCTGGGCAGTTGCATGCTGACTTTTTTCATTCCTCATGTCCCACAAGTATTTCTCTTTCAACAAGGCTTCTGTGTAACTGAAAAGGAACTTTTTTGTTTCCTTGATTTAGTTATATTATGTTTTAAAATTTCTCCTTTGGCTCCATTTTCCCCTGGAAGCTGCCCTGGCCATAAAAATTATCAAATAATCCTTTTAATGTTTAAAATTGCAAATTTATATTGTTCCTCTACCCTTATCAACAAAAAAGGCACAGATTTACTCTATTTCATTTGCATTTTCAAAGCCTTTGCAAGCTGTTTTCCACAATAGACCAGTCACAGCTTTGCACCTCAGAAATGAAAAGTGGGCAGATCTGGCCCTTGAAAAGAAGCCTTTTCCAGCTTTTTGTAAACATTAATGACCTATTCATAAAGAAAAGGGCAAAAGTTTTGCACAAAGAGATATTAAAACATTGAGACACTTGAAAAGTCTGTTGAAGAAATAAACGATGGCTTTGAGCAGACACTCAGGGAAAGAAAAAAGAGGCTACAAATATGCCAGATAAAATCTTTTTATGAGATTAGGAAGTTTCCATCAACATTTCTGGTGATTTTCATACATACATATTATGAGAAAGAAGACTAGCTGTACCACATCAAACAGCAAAATTGTCCATGTACCTAAATATTCTACCTCCAACATTGCCAGTAGTGGTAACTTTTGGAAGCCCTGGCACAGGGTCCCACTTCCACTGGCTGGCAACAGCAAGGCTGCCTGGGCCACCAGCATCTTTCCAATTCTTCCAGGCATATGTCCAGCTGTGTTTTGACCTTGGATATACCACAGTCTCTCTCCTGTGGCAAGAGGCTTCACAGTTTAACAGCTAGCTGTGAAAAAAAAAAACAACCTAGTACCTGCTCATTTGTTTGTTTTGAATTTATGACCTGACCTATCATAAGCAGTTAATGCACTCCTTCTCAATCTCTTATTGGGAGGAACAGTGATATGTAATTCCTTATTTCCTATTCACCTTTTCCATTCTACTTATAATTGATTTTTCAGTCTTCTGTCACGACACTTTTTAGTAAGTTTTCCAAGACTGAGGATTCCTTAAGTCTACAGCCGCTCATTCTATCAAAAATGTTTGGTGTCTTTGATCCTTCTTTTTAGAACAGTATCATTTAGGTCTGAAAAGACCCTAAAGATAATAAAATCCAATAGTTTTTGCTGCTCTTTCTATCATTCTGATTCTTCCATATGGTTGCATAGAAGAAATAGTCTTATATCCTTTCACCTTAAAAATAAACTGGCTACCACCAATGGAAACCTGATGAAGAGAAATCTCTGACAGTTGCTGCTATTTTAGGCCAACATTCAGAAAAGTGCTGTGTGCTGTTGCCTTCTGTGGAGGACAGATGTTAATCATGTTATGTAATGTAATACTGGAAGGTTCTTGGCTCAGATCCAGACAAGCATTCAGGTTTCCACCTCCTGTTTGGGCTTCTAACACCTGATTTAATGGAAAGCTGAATTCTTGGTTAGATGTGGTTACCATACAAACCTCAACAGAACTAAACCTTCAGTGTGTGCTGGTGGGGTTTGAGCTGGTTGGATCAAGGCATCAGCTTTTCAGAGGTGTTTTGAAGGAGAGGACCTTGGTAAACTGAGACTATCAGGGACTATGGGAAACACTTTTATCCTGGATGGTACACATGGATGTTCATTCAGGATGGCTTTGCTCCTTTTGTAGTAAATTGTTTAAATTGTCACTTTCCTGGGCACAGAGACGTTACCAGAAGCATGGATTCTGTGGGAGTGTTAGGCAGTCTGTACAAATACTCCATTGTGTTATCCAACATGGTACTCTGAAGTATAGAAAGATGGAATATATGGGATTTATGTCTCTATGCAAACAAAAAGAAAAAAGGCTGGATTCATTATTACATTTTCTGGGAAGAAGCCAGGCTTAGTGACTGCATTTTCCTGTAAGAGGAAAGGAGCAGCAGAGGACACCTATCATTCCCAGAGCTGACTTTTGGTTAGCATTCAGTGCTCCACAAACAAACCCCCTGTGGTTGCTATGTATTTTAAGTCACCTGACAGGTACAGTGCCTTGTGCAACCAAGGCATGATTTTTGTCTGATTCAACATTTCTCTTTAGAGGGAGTTCTTGTGTGGGCAAAGTCTGTGTGATCCGTCCCTTTGGTAATTCACTCTCTAAAATAATCATTGCACATAAATGTCTTGTGTTCATTTCTGCTACAAAAAGCAAAGAAATGAAACAGAAACGACAAAAGCACCACTTCTTTTCCTCTAGGTTCCAGCTTTCCATTTGGAACCCCGCCTTGCTCCATTCATCTGCTTCTACCAGTACATACTGGATGAGTGTCTCCTTACACAGTGTGTAATTCAAATTTATGAATGCAGTATGTGTAAATTGGACATTGCTGGATTTCCAGATACGATGATTCAGCCCTAGAGAATTTGCTTTCTCTTTTCCTTAATTTGAAATGCCATGCCCTATAAGTTATCTGCTTAAACACTACTGCTGGAAACCATGAAGCAAAGCAAACAGGCACTCACAGTTCAAAGTGGTATTGTCAGCACCGGGAATTTCATTGACACCTTCCCTTCCTTTAATTAGCTGTGTTCCTAGCTTCAATAGAATGCCTAAATGACTAGGGGGCCATAACTAGAGCTAAGTTAGAGATGGAATACCATACCCAGAGGCACATGGGTTACATCTGTTATTGTGCTGTCCAGAAAAATGGGTCAAGTGTTCTATTACCTGAGGTAAGGTTGTATGTGCAAGGTCAGAAGAGTTATCAAGATTGATTATTCACTGATGAGAGAAATCTCAAATTCACAGTGAATACGCCCTTCCTGTGAATGACTCTAGGCAGAGAATTTCTTCATAAACCATGAAAGCCAAAGATTGAAAACCAACTTCGCATTTTGCCAAATGGCTTGTTGCTCTCTGGGAGAGGTAGGGAAGGACTGAAGAGAGAAATTGAGGGCAGAATGAAAAAAGAAAAATCCCTGATGTGGCATGTTTCATGTATTGCAACACAGCTTGATGCAACCAGTTGTTGGAAGTGCAAATAGCTCCATGACCTCAGGTCTAAAGCACACTGCTCTGCTGCAGAGAGGAATGGCAGGCTTTCTGACCTGACCTCATTATAATAAATGCTCTAGTAAACAAAGAGGTGCTCTGGCTTTCTTAAAAAACTGCAGGCAAAAAAGGTAAGCTGTGAAGTAATGCCAACATGTCGTAAGAATCATGTAAAGAGAGCATGTGGATGGAGGCCATCGTAACATTTATAACCACAAAGTCATGCTTGCAGAAACAGCTGAGGTGGAAAGAGTTTACAAGCAGATTTGCCTAAGGCAGTGAGTAATCCTCCTGTCCTCTGTGAGGGCCCTGAGCTAGCCCAGCCTCAGCAGCTGGTGGCAGCCAGCTGGAAACGAGTGGCATCCACCGAGTGTCCTCAGAGCTGCCCTTGGATGGTGCAGCCCCCACCCAGCAGCACCTGGCACTCAGTGGAGACCCCACATATGCCCAGCACATGGAGCTGTGCACACCCCAGAGGGTAACACTGGTTTGTAGTGCAGCCATAGCCAAAGACCTGATGCTGCAGGCAGCCTGGACTTGAATGCTGCTCAAAAGATGATGATAAACTGCTAGATGTATGTGCACTTCTCCCTGCCTCAATCTGAATTCCTAATCAAAGTGTAAATTAGTTTCCTGTAGATTTCTCAATTAGTTTCTATTAAAATATAAGAAAACCATTATAAAGGATAACTCTCCAGCAATTTTGTCCTCTCCAGAAAGTTATATCATCTACCACTTGATTAAGTGTGATAGTACTGAGCTCATCTTTCATGTTGATCTGACTGACTCCATTTCTCATGTTAATCTAGAATTGAATCATGAGGTCCTAAATGCACTAGAATTTAACTTTGCTCTTTAATAAAGCATTGCTCCTTGATAAAACATTGGCACATATTTGTATACTTTATTTGTGTACTGTATGCACTGAGTATATATCTTAAACATTTTACAAAATAGAAGATTAGCGGTTGGAATGGAACTTGTAGAACAGTCTTCTTGCTCTTAATATTTTAGGTAATATGTTTAGTTAATTTTATATAAATATTGCTATTCATAGCTATCCTAACACCTTAAAAAATCCTGATATCTGAGGTTTGGGTAGCATGTGGCATAAATCAGTATTTCTGTACTTCTGTACTTTTTTCTCTTTTAGCTTACTTCCTTTCTGATTTTTGTTTTTGTTTGTTTGTTTGTTTGTTTGTGGGTTTTGTTGGGGCTTTTTTGTATTTTGGGTTTTTAAATTTTTCTTTCTTTTTTTTTTTGTATTTTCAACATAGTCTCTTTGAAGGTGACAGACTAGTCAAGAAATTTTATGCCCCATGTAAAACAAGCAATGATAATAAAGGTTTGACATTTAGGATAGGCATTAGATTTCAGAAAAAGTAGACACTGTTATCATGCACAGATTTTTATCCTCACTAAAAAGAGAAACCCTAATATGCATAAATATATTTTTTTCTATATGTGTTTACAAGTGTAAAAGCTGTGCTTTGCATACAAAGAGCAGGTACAGTGACATTCTTTCAAGAGACCAGCACTGTGTGCCAGTTAAAGATATGGAAACTTGCCATGGGCTCTGCAGCCCGGGGCTTGGCTTCTGTTTTCCCATTGTTTGCTCTGCTCATGTCAAGGCTTATTTCAAGGAAGGCGACAGCAAAGCTCCCACTGACTGTAAGGAAGGTGAGGTTTGGCCCTTGGTGAGCAATAAAAGCTCTGGGAAGGCCGGGGCTGGGAGCTCACTGGGGCTCCTGTGGGGCTGACATGCACCACCAAGGCTCACTCACAGCCGCCCCTGCCCACCCCTGCCAGCTCCCAGATGTACAGGCTCTGTGGAAAAGCCCCCACATCACACTGCATGGGACACTCAGTCACAGATGAATTTTGAATCACTCTAGCTCGCGGATTCAAAAACAGCCTTGCTGTCTTTGCATAAAACAAAGAAATTGTTAGTATCTTTTGTCTTGTTTTTGGTACATTATTTACCTGACTATTGGGAAAGCTTCAAAAATGTTCTTTTGTTGGTGGAGTCATCTACAGAAGAAGAGATGAGCCCTCCTTTTTGAATAGTGCTTCAGGTTTAGGCATCTCTGTCCCTTTCAGGCTGTGGGAGCACTGAAGGAAAGATCTCCCTTGTGCTCCCCTCTGTGAGGCTGACACAACCCTCCTGGAACCTCTTCCACTGACTCACCAGGCCTGGAACAGAGGAGAGATGGAGAGCTGAAGCACAGTAGTCCAGGTATAGACAGGTCTGCCTGTCTCTGGAATTACAGTTTGGACAGAAATTGGGATGGAGTCTGAGAGAAGGAAGAACAGTCTTGTTTCTGTCTCCTTATCTCTTCACTTCACAGAGATTTTGTTGTGCTGAATCGGTGTCTGCCATTGCCATGAAACTGAACGTCCCCCCATTTGTTTTTCAGCTGGTACTTTAATGCTCCTAAAATTTCTCTAGTAGGGAATGTTAGTGTTTCAGTCTTGTACCTAACAAGTTCTGGAATACACAGGGGAGATATATATGGTTTTACTTAAATTAATTTGTAATGTTTGAAATTCAGTTTAAGTCACCAGGAGAAATAAATGTCATGGCACAGACAAATGATCTACAAACATCACCATAGTATGATATTTTCCACTGGTGTTGACATCTCCTAGCTTGCAAGGTGAAGAGCAGATAAATCAATCAACACTTGATTTAAACCTACTGCGGGGACAATACTGTAGAAAGACCAATGCTTGATGAACAAATTCCATGACAGCTTTCACTGCTTTCTACATTTGCTTTCATTGTTTCCTTCTGAAGGAAAATATGAATGAAACACTTTTAACACAAGAAGAGAGGGCCTCTGCCTCTCCAGCTTGTTTGAAAATAACAGCTTATATTATAAATATTTAGTAAATGTTTAAATGACAGAGGCAATACTATATAACAATATGGTTTTTTACCCAATAAAATAGTTATTCTACCCTCATACCAGTAGCTGGTATGAGGGTAGAATAACTATTTTTTTGCTAGTTGTGTGATTGATCTTGGTCTCCTCAATGTAACTTGTCTGCCATTTTGATTGATACATAACAACAAATTATTTAGGTTTTGAGATTTTTCTTTTGATTTTTCATGGATCTGGCATTTAAACCTCAGCATGCATGTCCTATTGGTGTGAAAATCTTTTAGATAGATGCCATTGACATATGCAGCTTCTAGTGACAACTTCAGTTTCCAGTCAGGACAGAAGATCTGGTAATATTGATACTCTTGTGGGTATAAGTCATTATAACTCTTAGAGCTCCTGACAGAAAACTGCAAAAAGGCAATGACTGGGAGCCTGCAACAACTAAACACCAAAAGAGTGACTGAGACTCAGAAAGATTTCTCTGTATGCTGGCAAAGCTATCCCAGAAAAAATCCGTTGCTTCCATTATTCCATTATCCGTTGCTTCCATTAAGCTTGGAACTTGCAAGCTCAGGATCAGAGCAGCAGTTTACTTGGTGTTGTGTAAAACCTTGGCTGCTACACTCAGGCAGAAGAAGTCAGTCTAGATTCCAGACATTTGGAAATGTGACAGCATAAAGGAAAATATCTTCCAATTTTATTGAGGGTCAAGTCTTTTCAGCAATTTAAGAATATGGAAAGAAAACAAATTTCCTGATGACAGTTGTCAGATGCATTTTAAATTCCACCTTTCAACATTTCTCCAAATACTACAAGAAAGACCCTGAAAATAAATGCTTTCTGTGCTATGGAGCTCTTGATAATCTCCTTCTGCTGCTTAATGAAGTAAGTTGCTTTCACTGCTGCACATCCTGAGGGAGGGTGTGTTTTATAGGTTATTCAGGTATTTCCTTTCACTCTAAATGGTGGCCCTGATCTGACCAGTTCATCTATGCTGATTTGAGCACATAGAAAGAACTCCTGATTGAAGAATGATTTTGGGTGTGGAACAAATTTCCCCAGGAAATTGAATAGAGCATACTGAATTATTTATCCCTGTCTTCAGTCAAGCACATGAAAAAGGTTAAAGCCACCAAGTGCTTTGGATCAGTAATATTTTCAGGAAACTTGCAGGGCAGTATTGAGAGAGAGCTGGTAGAACTGGCATTCCTTCATGAGCATCATTGTACTGCACATTTCTGAGACGTGACTGCTGTCTTTGGGCTAGGAGCTGGCACTCCTCAGGAAGCTGTGGTACTTGCTGGCTGACATGAGTTCCTGCTGCCATGGGTTTGAACACACCATCACAACCCTATCATCATCTCAAACTCAGTGTAGCTTTTTGAGTTAAATATTGAAGTAACATTCCCTTCTGCATTTGTGGCTAACAAACATCAGACAGCTGTAGCTGCTTGAACATTCAAACATTTCAAGTGTTACAGGAACTGTAACTGTTTTTGAAAAGCTCCTCATTCAACAGCATCAGGACTGACTACAGAATATCAGAATCTAACTCCAACTCTGATGACCCATTTGGGAAACATAATTTGGGAAAAACTTTAGGTTTATAGATAATGTATTAGATACTATTGCAGCATTTATCATTATCATCATTAAAAACTTAAATAATATTAAAATCTGACAAATGCCCAGCTTTAAACATCTAACATGTGATATTTTAAAGGATTTGGCTTTAGGGAAGTTGCTTAGTGCTTCAAAAGCTTGGCCCCAGTTTCCTCCCAACCCTAAATTTCAGGCATATCAACAATATATGGTAACTGTTGCAGCAGCTTCAGAGAGAAATCCTTGGATAAAAGGAATTCATTACTCTGAATCATAGTAAATAATTTGTGACGTTGAAAGATGAATCCATATCCTTCATCAGTTATAATCACGTTCTTCATTATTGAGCTTGCTCCAGTGCCAAAAAAGGATGTGTTTCTCTCCAGACAAAGGGAAAAGCAAGGATTTGCTCAGAAAATGCACAGCATACACAGAGAAAGACAAATGTGAGGTGGAGCAAAAAGACAGCACACAAAGTGTGGACAAGTACAGACTCATGACATAACAGCTGTCGACTTTGTTGTGAAAAAAAATGTAAATTCCCCTTCTCTGTCCTTATGTTTTATTCATTCCCACGTCTTCCAAGAAATTCCCTGCTATCATGCTATTGCTTTCACACCTTTCCTCCCAATACACAGATTGTACCCTCCACCCAAGTTCAAAAGAGATGAACAGAATAAAGAAATGAGGACTAAAAGCATGCTTTGTTTTTTTTCTTGGAGAAATGCCAGTGTAGTTCATCATCAGGATTTAAGACCATGATTCAACAAAGTTTTAAAACCTATTGCCTGATACTATGGATGTCTTTTAAAGCTCTAAGTCATTTGGGATGGACTTAGAGGTTACCTGGAAGGATACTGGTTGAGGTTTGAAATTCCGGTTTCAGAATTAATTTTTTGTGATTTCTTTTGTTCTTCATATCACACTCACTGTATTTCCTGTTGCTTCTCTTCAGTAAATCCATTAGGTTGGCATTATGAAGCAAACAGAAAGTGTGGAGTTAGCTTTAATGCCATCCAAGATTTTAATGAGTACTTTAGAATATTTTTCAACAAATAATTCATGGGTTAACATTTGAATTTCAGCTCATGAACAGCCATGATGAAGAAGTAAAAATGCATAGTTCCCAAGTGTAGGAGTCATAAAAGCTTTTTTGTTGTGAATTAATATCAGTCCTATGGGGACACTCACCGAGTTATTTATACTCACTGAAGTCAGAGTTTATGGATGATGTATATTCAAAGGCTTTGAAACAAATTAGCAATGTTATCTACTTATTTGTTTTGTGATGTTAATGTTAATGAGTCATTCTGAGCAAGCAGTATTTCAATAATTTATACATTCAAGTTTCATTTTACAAGATTCACTGCAACAATAAATAATGATCTTGATCATTCCAGACACGGGTAATTCAGATAACAAAAGAATGGAAGAATGGTTTTGCAAACTTGAAAGTGTATGGTCGTTTCTTCTGACTGCTCTTAGAGTCTTCAGATGGATGAGTTTTACTCCTGACCTGTGGTTTGCTTTGGCTCATATATTCCCTTTCTTCTCAACTACAGCTCTCCACAACCCTTTTTAATCCTTCTCTGATGAATTTAGTTTACCCTGATTATGAACTTCTCATTTGCTTCCCCTCCTTCAAGTATGTAACAGCTTCCAATCTTCAAAGTCCAGCTAGTAACTGTTGCTGTTCTCGTGGACATGTCCAAGATCAAATTCTGCAGTAAAACATTTAACTTCCCTTATCTGCTGTCTGAATCACCTTCTTTCTTTCATTTACCATGGGGTGGTGTCCATCTGTCTTTCTACCATTCTTCTGGCCTCACTTCTGCCTTTCCACTGTATCAGTGTGTCAACTTAGTTAATTCTGGATACTTATTTCCCTTTATTCCTCTCATCTCATCCCCTACACTCACTGAATAATCCAGTTCTCTACTGATCACTAACCTCCTTTGGTGTCCTTTCCAATCTGCTGATCCATGATGCTCCAATTCTTGCTTTTGGCCTTATCTTTATAGAACAGCGTTCCTTTATGGCTCTGAAGCTGGCCTCATCTCAGCAGTGCTTCTTTCCCTTGCCTATTTGTACTCACTCCTTCCCTCACTACCCTCTGGACTTTCTTCTGCCTGCTTCCATCCATCCATACCATCGTCCCTCCTCTGTCTGATTCATCTATGGAACCCCCACACAGCTATGACTGCCTCTCTGATCTTGGCAGATTTGCATTTATTTTTTGATTCATCTGTATTTTTCACTGGAATTTATCCCCTGGATTTAAGTGCTTGGACAGTAAAACTCACAGATATTAGGTTGTGTGTAGCTCTCCTTCAGCTGGTTTACTCCCCTAATGAATAAGGGAATGCTAACCAAAGGAAAATGTAATTCAATTCCATGTCCTTGACTTCAACTTTTCCTTATTCTTTAACTTCTTTTTCTCAGCATTACATCTGGGTTCTGGTAGCAATATTGATCTGTCTTAGCTATGTCTTTTATGTTTCTCATGGAACCCTCTTCTCTCACTTGCTGTTCAGGTATCCCATCAGCTGTTTCAAAACAGACTGACTTTTTTATTACTGTTGCCACTCATGAATGCATTATTTTCCTCTACCTTCAACACTTCCTTCCTTTCTGTTTCCTCCTTGATTATCTCCAAGATGTCTTAGTTTACTCCCAGGGCTAAGGATGTGTGACCTTTGGATAAAAACTGGCTGAATATATCATTATTTTGAGGATTAAAACGCTCATGTTCCCTCTGTTTTTCATCCTGTAGATTACTCTTCACTGAGTCTTCTGTTCTATCTTCTTTCTTTATCACCATTATTTAGAAGCACCTTTTTCTGTTGCCCTGCTGTCAGGCCTTTAAATCTGTTTTACCACTTCTTTTCTTTGGCCTCAGTTAGGCTTTTTCATCCAGTCTACCTCACCTGAGAAAAATTTCTGTGGGTTTCCTGTTTTCTCTTTCAGTTTCCTCCTTAAAAAAAAAAAAGTCTGTCATGGCATCGTTGTCTTCTTTCTTTCTGCCTTTATGTAATTTGCTCACAATTTCTTTCAGCTTTGATGTTGCTCAAGACAATATGGCCAAAGCAAGTAATCTCAGGACCACTCAGATTATAAAGGGTAGTCTGTACATATGCAGTGAAGATTTAATTTTGAACATAAGGTGGCATGGAAACAAATATTTGCCGCATCTATGAATATGAAGAATAATAATGCATTACTTCTGAAACAGGAATTACTGAAAGTGTGACATGGCCACCGAGTTGCACAGGACCCAAATTCCTGGAGATTGTGCAAGGCCACAGAGTTCAGTTGGACAAAATAGAACAAATCACTCCTAGTGAATATGTCCCAATCACCATAGTCCTGCTGAGCTGTGTGGCCTTGGGGAAGCCAGATGGTTCTGTTATACAAACATCACTTGGAGCTGAACATGACCCTGACTCAAAATTAATGGCATTTCTGGTAAGCAGGATTGTAGGATTAAGCATAGAACAGGAAGTTCATAATATAAAAGCAATGTAAAACACAAACCAAGACAATTTATAATCTGAGTTTTTCCTACATTTTTATTGCAATAAATCCAATGATACAGCTGTTTTAATTACACCTCTTGGTCAAATTGCAATAGAATAAACATTTGATCTTTTTTTCTATAACCATAACTTGAAGTTGTTTTCATCCACACATGTGCAGAGGCACAATCATACCACATGAAAGCCTCCACAGTAATTTAGCATTCCATCAATTTTTTTCCTTCACTAGTACTTCCCATATTCTCTCAACAAGGACTCTAGCCTCAAGAGAAGTCTCAAGGTTTCTTTTGGTTCCGTGTTATTGTAGTCTCATAAGTAATAATTTCTAAACATTTTCTTCATTGTGTGGTTTGGTTTTTTGGGGTTTTTTGTGTTTTTTTTTTTTTTTTCAAAAAAAGGAACTTCATAAAGGATGATTATTTTGACTTCAGTCCAAACATGAGTTCTGTTTTCTCCACTGTCCCAGATTTTCAACGACCTGCAAGGGTCACATCAGACTTTCGTTTCTGAATCTGCAAAATGAGGAAATGAGTGATGTCCCATTTAGAAGGGGTAGTAAATCCAAAATCAGTGAGACACAGGGATTCCTTGGTGATAGGACTGTGCAAGTATCTCAAATGACAGTGTATTAGGAGGTCACAAAGAAGTTTCAAGTCAGTGTACTTAGATTTCAGTATCAGGAATTTCTCTTTCCCAAGGAGTTTTTATTATATATATTTATATATATATAAAATTGCTTCATGATAATGAAGGATCTTTTATATATAGCCTACTGTAAGTACTGTGCTCAGTATTCTCATTGTATTATTTACTTTATTCTCATTGTTAGCTAAAACTGTAGAAATAAAAGGAAATAGTACCTCTTCAACAATTTGTTGCAGTTTTATCTTTATATATTTTGAGTTCTTTGCTGAGACTCTGTAAAGGTGTGATATTTCTAACTTATTAATAAGAAATGAAAGGCAAAGTCCATTCTTCCTGTTTGTATTCAAGAATTACACAGGAATAATACACTTGTGTAATTTGGCATATGCTTTCAGGGTCAACATCCAGCAGCATTGCTAAAGGCAATGTCTGGAGTTTCTTTCACAAAGGCACAAGAGAAAGAAATGAAAGGAAACATCCATTATCTGGTCTACACCTGGAGGGTCACTGCTCTACAGAGCTGGGAAACCATCATCTTTCACAGTAAATATGGATAGGGTGAGTACTGGGTTTTGGTCTGGTTTAGTTTTTTTTCTCACAGGAATGCAGCTTAGGAAAAGAAATACAATTGTCTAAAGCCCAAGGACAACATAAAACCTTTTCTGAACTGAAAACACTAAATTACTTACCGTCTATCAGACAAGCTGCTGTTCTGCACTCAGCATCAAGCTTCATTGTCTGGCAGCATAGCTGGCTGGAGGCTGAAATGAAAATCATTTTCCTTTGCTCAATTTCCTTGTAAACAGCAAAAGAATGGTGTTGATATGCCAGACTTCACTGGGAAGGTGCATTGTGAACATGTAAGATCTGTCTCCAGTTGGTCTTAAAAAGAGGAATGTGATTTGATTCCTACAGAGATAAATCAGGACACCTTCAATTTAGGCTTCATTTAGTCTTTGCTGTGATAGACTTCCATTGTTCTACGCCACACCAACCATGAATAACTAAGAACACAAAGGCAAGAGAAAGAAAAAATGGTCTTCTGTTGTGAAACCACTTAGCAGAGCTAAGTGAGCCATTGTAAATAGGCAATTTGTGAAGCATTCAGTCCAACAAAGCAATCTTGACCTATTTCCACTTCAATTGATATTAATGTCAATTTTACAGAATCTCTAAATGCATGTATGCCTTTGTAGTGTACAAGAATATTAAAACTTAGAACTCAGTATGCAGTATTTTATTTTATTAGGAAGCATGTTGGTGAATTTGGTTTTCACCAATTTGCAACCAAGCAATCAGGTTAATTCTATTAGTATTTATTGCAAATATATTTCATAGTATTATTTCTGGTAGATTGTTTAACTCTTAGTACTCAGGTGTGACCTCGGTGACCAATCATATTTCATTTTCATTAGTATTAAGTTGAAGAAATAGTATAAAAGACAGTAAATGTGTACCTTTTGGAAGCACAGTTCACCCTCCTTTAGTAAGTATTATGTTTTACTAGTGTTTACTACAATGTTTAAAGTTTTAGAGTACAGATTTTCTTCCTTTGAAGTCAAATGTGAAACTCCTTTTGCTTTCAGAGTAAGCTGCATTGGACCAATAAATCAGTGGATTTTCTCCATGTAGCCTTGAATTTATTAAGATCGTTTACTTAATCAAAAAAAGAGTCATCTACTAACTGGTATAAGTCTGTTCAGCAGCTGATTTAGCACAGGGTTGGTAGCTGAGAACACATCTGCAAAGGTTTTACAAAACAGCCTCCTGACAGGCTTTCCTGGACTAAAGCACAGTGCTCCCCGAGTTTCCTCAGGTGGTTACTCAATCTGCTGCACTGCAGTCGTGCCCATTACAGGCTTATATACGTTCTATAGGATGTGCTTTACAGTGCTGTGCTCAAACTTCCAATCCCTCAGGGGCACTTATGTGGAAGAGCTAAAAATGTTTTCACAAAAAGCAAATATTTCCAGAGAAATTGGTTACTTACTCACAGACTCTATTTAATATACAAGTAACTGCCTTCATAAATATTCATAAATATTCCAGAAATGCCAAGAACAATTCAAGAAGGAAAGGGAATGTCTAGAGAAATGCTTTTAATAATGGTACAACTCAGAGAACTGCAAGTTCTCTCTATATCAAGCAGCCCAGTGTTTGCATGGATCTTTTACTGGGTCAGAGAGCTGTAAATAAAATGTCACATCTTAGCATTTAATAAAAACCACAGCATGGCCACTTTATCACTGCAGCCTTGATGTAGCAGGAACTCACAGGTACTTCTGAAACAAAGCTTTGAAGTAGTTATGGGAAATGGATTTAGGAAAAAATCCTGTCCATAAGTTTTGCAAGATCAGGTCTTAATCAAAATGACTGGACTGTCAGGATGCAGTTTCCTGCATGAATGTTAGATCAGGACTGTGATTTCACTGTAAAGAACTTGAGTTCCTGTGTGCAGAGACTGTTTTGCCTTATACCTGTGGACATTACTTACTTTCAAAGACAGAAAGTCTGCAGAGCTGTGAGGGACAACTGAATTGTGATCTGCGTTTTTAAAAGCTATTTGATTATCTGTAGTAGATTGGCACAAAATCTAAAATAAAACATTTTCAGAACAAGAATCCAAATGTAAGTCAGTGTAAGAGCACAATCATTTTAAAGCAAATGCATGTTCTAAAGAAGCTCTCTGATCTGTAGCCATTTTCAGTGGCATGAGACTGAAACAGAAACATCTGCTTGAATTTACCAGCTATAAAGCTGCTATTGAGACGAGTAAGTGAATATGAATAATAACAAAACTATTGATGTCTAGAGAATGGAATTAAAAGCTTATGTGAATTTTACCTAAAGAGAGAATTAACTCCTTTCATTGAAGCATTTTCAAATCTAGTTTAAAATTAAATCATCCCTTATATATTAAGAACTTGTCTTTGCTGCAAAAATAACCAACTTATTGCCCTTGATTTGAATTCCATCTACAAACTAAGCCCTTCCATTCAATGTGGTAAAATTCTTGCACACAAGTTAACTGGCCCATTGGGAGGTGTAGGCTACAGCTCAAGCAGGGATGCTGCTAATCCAGTCACAATTTATGGTGTCTCTTCACAGCCATGGCTTCTTTTGCTCTAGATAAACTAACTCAAGAAGCATTAAACTCAAAAGTAACACTCTAGGATTACTTGGGGTAGAGGTGGACAGAGGAGGTGAGGGTTCCTGGGAGGATGCTTGCTCTGGTCAGAGGAGCTGCTGTCACTGAGGTGTGTCCCATCTCCTCCTTGTGTCATAGCTTTGTCAATAAATCCACGCAATTCTTCTCATCTGCTCTCCAGGCTCTCTGGTGTATTGGCTGGGGTTCATTCAGCCACCCACATGCAAGTATCAGGCATTTGAGATGCCAGAAAAAGCCACAGGGTCACAAACACAACTCAGAGACTGGCAGATGTAACCCAGGGCCTACAACCCTTACGCTCTTCAGGGCGGCAGCCAGAGGCGAGGTGGGCACCCTTGGGACTTCTCAAATGGCATCTGGTGCTTGTGCCTAAGCAACTGAATGAAGCCCTCCATGTCTGTGATGGCAGTGGGAGTGTAGATGCTTTGATTTAGATATCCAGATGTTCTGATCCCTGGCTGACTCCTACCCTGACAGAGGTATTGCTTCCAACTGCCTCAGCAACATCTGCTGGAGCTCATGTGTCAAATCTCTCAGATGTCTCAACAGATGATTAGAAGTTGTAAACACAGACTATGGTAAGAATTACAGGAATAATATTATTCTATTTTTTATTAATATTAGAGAATTTTTATTATTTCAAGTATTTAATAAGTATGAAATTCCAAGGATTGCTGAGGTTGTCCAGACAGGTCACATGAATAATGCAAGCAGTGGAGTAGCTGCTGCTGCCTCAGCTTATTGGTATGGGATGGTGACCACTGCTGTGATCAGGTCTGAAGGCTCACAAGCCTTTATAAGATATGTCAAGTTTTCTTCTACATAGATTATTTCCCACATTATCCACAAACATAATTAGTTTTTCCTGTTGTTTTCCACTTGCACTCAACTTCACAGCTTTGTTGTAGGGGCAAGGTCTCTTCTGCAGCGTTGGTGGCCAAACCCTGCTGTGGTGGTTTCAGATGTTATTGTCTCCAGTCTGGGATGTCTGCTGGGCGGATATCCCTGTACCTGCAGAGGAGAATCCATGCTTGGACCTCACTCCTTCAGGTCACACTTTGGTATGTCAAGTCACCTTTAACATGGTTCCAAATTTGCTGTTGCTTTGAAGTAGCTTTGCAATGTCAGACACTTGTGTACACAGACCCCAGGAGGCTGGGACAGAACCCACATCTGGGTACTGCTTAGCTGCCAGGAAAGGAAACACATGAAAGCTTCACGGGGAATCACGGAGCTTTGCATGAGGTTTCTCTTCCAGCACAATGCACAGGTGTCTGAAAACCACAAGACTGTGAATGGCCTCTTAAGAGGTGCACCACATTTTCCCTGGAAAGGCCCCAGGACAACAGTCGTGGAAGTCCCCGAGGACAAGAGCCAGCAACACCTGCACAGTGACAGCAGACACAACCTTGCAGACAGCCCAGCAGACACGAGTTTAACGATTCGCTGACAATTTGCAAATGTAGGATGAATTCACAGCGAGTCTGCTTCCAGGCTTTTGTAGTTCAAATGAAAGATTTCACACATTTCTAGGAACTGCCTCCCTGCTGGAAAAAGGGTGAGGCATTTGGAAGCCAATATAAAGAATGTGATAAACTTCTATTAAAATAAAATGAGAGGAAAGATAAAACAAGATTTTTTTTTTTTTTTGCCTTAAGAGGAATTTGGAAATCATATTCCACTGGGATATAAATAGATTTTCTGAGATTATTTATTTGTGACTGTGTGGACTTTCATGATAATTATTTCTGTTGTGGAATGGTTGCAGAATGTGACATGAGACAGAAAAGGACAAGAAAATTAAATGTTTTAGCATTTTTGTTGTTGCTGTTGGCTTTTTTGTTTACGTGTTTGGGGCTTTTTGCATTGGGTTTTTTGTTGTTGTTGTTGTTTTTGGGGGTGTTTTTATTCTTTTTTTGGTTGGTCGTTTTTTTTTTTCCCCGGAAAGAAGGAAGATACTTAGGTGGTTGTGTGCTAGATCTAATGGAGGAAAGGCATTCCTAGAAAACAATGCACAACAGAAACTAAAACTGAATTTGCTCACTCACTTTTGTTTTCTGAACTTGCACCAAAAAAACCCATAGAGAGCAAAGTGCAACTTAAAGATGCAGAGAGAAATGAAAATGATACCTTTTGAATCATGCAAACTGAAGCAGTTTCTTTTCTTCAAGGAGAGGCTTAGAAAGAAAGGCATGTATTGACATATCCAGCTACCATCTCATGTCTGATTATGAACTAAAAAAACTTAGAAGCTCCATAGCAGTTCCAACAGTAGAAAATTCTCCTTGAGCTCAAGTAGTAGAGATCTCTGAATGACTAACTGAATATCCTGGGCTCTATTCCCATTTTTAATTTGCTGACAATGTCTCATTTATGAAAAAGGAGCCATTTTAAATTCTTTCAAGAACTGAGTGATACTGAATTACTCAGAAGAATCTTTCTTCGGCATTTCTTGTTTAGAAAGGCAATGACCAGCATTCTATAGATTGTCAATATGCACTAAAAAGGAGACAATATGAGGGATTCTTTTGGACAAAATAGTGTAGATGTCATACATCAAAAAATTAGTTATCAACTAATTATTTATAAAATGTTTAAGTATTAATTATTTAGGTGATAGACAGCAGCAGAACTATGCAGTCTAGAGCCAATTGTGACACCCCAGAAGATAAATGAGCTACAATATTTAGATTAAACAAAAGAGAACCATTATAATAATATACACAATGAGCAAAGCACCGCATTTTCCAGTTAATGCCAAAACTGAGCTCCACAATGAAGTGTTTGTGGAACATTAAAAGTATAATTTAGCATATCTGAATAAATTATTTTCTACTATGTAGTAAAAACAGAGAAACACATGGCATAGATTACAGCCCCAAATGCTTTTAAATTCTTGGAGTGGAGGCTGCCTGGCAACTTTTGTACCAGCTGGAAGAGCAAGAGCCCAGCTGGCTTGGCAGCAGCCACCATACTGTGCCTCGCCTGGCAGGCAGCCACCTGCCACCCTCCGAGGGCCCGTGCCCCTCCCGAGCCTGTCTGGGCACCGCCAGCCTGGTGTGGAGCACAGTGTCCCCAGATTGTCCTCACAGCGTCCCCACAGTGTCCCCACAGTGTCCCCATAGTGTCCCCTCAGTGTCCTCACAGTATCCCCGCACTGTCCCTGTAGTGTCCCTGTAGTGTCCCCACAGTATCCCTGCAGTTTCCCCACAGTGTCCCCACAGTGTCCCCATAGTGTCCCCTCAGTGTCCTCACAGTATCCCCGCACTGTCCCTGTAGTGTCCCTGTAGTGTCCCCACAGTATCCCTGCAGTGTCCCCATAGTGTCCCCACAGTGTCCACACAGTGTCCACGCAGCATCCCCTCAGTGTCCCTGCAGTGTCCCCGCAGTGTCCCCAGTGTCCCCACAGTGTCCCCACAGTATCCCTACAATGTCCACACAGTGTCCCTGCAGCATCCCCACAGTGTCACTGCAGTGTCCCCACAGTGTCCCCTCAGTGTCCCCACAGTATCCCTACAATGTCCACACAGTGTCCCTGCAGTGTCCCCATAGTGTCCCTGCAGTGTCCCCACAGTGTCGGTCACAGCATGCAGGGAGCTGGCTGTGACAGACGTGTGGCACCAGCTGTGACAGACGTGTGGCACCAGTGCTCCTGAAAAAGGCTCAGTGATGGTGCTGGGGGATGCAGGACTCAGGTTTTTTGGGGTTCTTCAGCACTGAAATCTCTGTCTTGAAGCTGTGAAGGGATGATGAGAATTCAAACTGGTGCAACAGTGAGGGAAGGGAGAAATGCAAAAATTCATGCAATTGTTTCAATTTCTCACATGAATGTAGGATGCAAAGAAAGGGAAAGCAATTTGTGTATTTTATAGCGTCTAATCTAAGCATTACAAGGCTGTTAACACATTGGAAGTAAGCTCCCCATGGTCACATACTGATGTTGTCAAGTTAAAGAAATAAATGTAGTGACATCTAATCAGAACAAACTCTAGTTTGAGAGGATAAAGGCTGTACCCAGCTTCAGGTCAAATAGTGAAAGCAGGACACCAATAAACAGCCACATTGTCTCCTTTGATCTCTACTAGTAGAGGAAGGGAAAGTCCCAAATTAGGGAAATTGGCACCTTCAGGACTTCTGGGTCCTTCAGAGGCTTAGGTGTAAATAGAAGAATAACCCAAAATGGGTCACCCTTTGTTATACAGTGAGAGAGATCACCAACAAGACAGAAATCTTTATCAAATGAAGAATTATTTGTTCTATGTCTCAAAAAGTTCCGGCTTTTTTTTTTGTTCTTTGTGTTCCTTTGACAAGCACAGTAGTTGTCCATCCTTCCCAGTGCTTCCCTAAGGCTGAACAGTGTCTTTCCAGGAAATTAAAACAAATGCAGTCACAGTGATCTAAGCTTGGGTTTAATCCCTCCCAGCTCATTTCCCAGCACACCTGCTCTGGTAATCCGCTCCCTCCAGCTCCTCCAGAGCAGCACAGCCAGCCCTGGCTGAGAGGTGGGTGCCTTTCATGGGTATGGGTAGCAGCTGGCAGAGGAGTGAACAGTCCTGTAGTCATTGGGGATTTAATTCCACCCAGTGGGGTGGTGGCAGGACTTACTACATGTCCCTTCTCATGCAGGATATGCAGTTGAGGTGTTAGGGCATGGGTTGGACCAATGATCTTAAAGATCTCTTCCGAAGATCTCTAGTGATTCTGTGTGATGGTCTCTTCCAAAGAGCCCCATCTGAAGGCTATGCTGATTCAGGAGAAACCACAGACATCAGAAGGCAGAGCCTTTCAGCACAGCTCTCCTTGAGAAAGTTCTTGTGGTTTGATTGCTTTTGTGCTGTGGGTGCTTTGATCTTCAGGGGGAGTGTCATCAGACCTCCTCCTCCTCCCACAAACCCTGAAGTGATGGCAGAGGTATGGACCTTGTACAGCGACAGTGCCAGGCCTCACCCACTCCATATTGCAGAGGAACTCTCCCTATCCATGTGAGTGAAAGACCTGAGCAATAGCTTCAGCCCAGGATGAAACACTGTGTTATCTGTTCTGAATGCCTGCGTAGTCTGAAACATACCATGTCATCACTAATTCCCATGGGAGGGAGAATTTGCTCTTCTCTGGTTTTTTATATGTGAACATGTTCAAACCAAAATCCAGAGGCTGGATTCATTAAATAGACAATAAAATATGTTCTCAAGGATGAGTATGTAATGCTTTCACACAGACTGAAATGCTATTTTTGAATTGGACTCACAAATTTATTTTCATTTGACTTTCAATGATATTTAAGCACCTGTCTCTTTGAAAACAGATCTTTGACTTTTAAATAATTTCATCTCTGCTGAGAATTATATTCCATTTGCTGGAGAATCTGACTCATGAAGTCTTGGTTTACAGATGTTCAAATTAACCACATATTTCTCATATTTCTAAGACTTTCCTTGCTGAATAAAAAAAATAAAATATATAAAATACAATAAAATTTGTAATGCTGAATGAACATATACATCTTGTCCTTTGCATAGTCAAGAAGATTAATATGGGCTTTGTTCTTATCAGAATACTATGAGACCCTGGAAAGTTCCAGGCTAACCATAAGGGATGGTTTTGGAGCACAGAAACTATGTGCCCTTGCAGGACTTGGTCTCTGGCAGCAAGGGCACCAAGAGTCAGGATTTAGTGTAGGTGTAGTGTAGTGTTGGTGTAGGTGTTGATGCAAACGGCTTTTGGACCCCAGTGGTTTGTGCTGTGCCATTAGGCCTGGGGGGGTGTGTTTTGCAGCAAATTAATCTGCTTAGTGGCCTAAAGTTATGATAAACTACAGATTAGTGAGTGTAAAATAATGGTGATCAACTCCCTTTTCAAAAGGATACATAGAGTTGCACTGACATTTTCCCAGTGAGGTATCCCTGACTGAACTGGAAGCTGCCCTCCTTTACCTCTGTGTGATCACAGAGTTAGGTTTTATCTTTGTGTAAGTGCTATATCTTGATATCCACCACTCACAGATCCGTTGCACTTTCCCATGTTATCTGAGGTATATCACACTCATAATGAAGTCAATGGGGGCTTTGCCTTGGAATTGAAAAAGAAAAGGACTGAGCATCATGTAAAATAAACAGTAATGTTAGCTTCTTTAATACCCACTACATTGCATCATAATTCAAATATTTTCTTTTAAAATTGAAAGTTGTAGCAATTCAAATCCAACTTTCATCTAAGCTTCAGTGGTAAAATTCTCCTCTCATGTTATTTCTAAATTACAGAGGCATGAAAGAAGAATTAGGCCTTGATATCTGAATTCACTACTAAGCCCAAAATGCAAAAATCTGATATTTTCTGGATGATGTTGAAGTGTAGGGCAACTGCTGTGCTACTTCTCCATTTCTATAGTTAAATCGCTCTGTATATATCATTTATATGTGATACAGTAAATTTTTTTAAAATTGTGGATTATGAGCCTCACTGAGGTCCCACAAGGGTACATCAGGAGTTATGGGGAGGAGTCAGGAGCATTCCCATCCTTTTGAAGTTGACAGTGAGAAAAGGCTGTAATTACAGGTCTGCAAAGGACAGGGAGTGGCTGTCTGCATTAATTGTTCATTTCACCCATTCTTTCAACAATGAAAGCACACGTGAACACTTTCAGCCAGTGACTATTGCCTTTTTTACTTTTCCACTAAAAGTTCTACTGCTGATCCAGGAGCAGAAAAAAAGTAGGCAGATAAGCCAGAGAAGATTCAAACACACATCTAGAAGACATTTGGAATGATAGGATCACAAAATCATTTATGTTTTTGGAAAACACCTTAAGAGCAGCAAATGTCACCATTAACCCAGCACTGCCAAGTCCACTGCTAAACCATGTGCCCAAGTGCCACGTCTACCTGTCTTTCAAACACCACCTGGAACAGTGGCTTCACCACTTCCCCAGGCAACCTGTCCCAAAGATTGACAACCCTTTACATGATGAAACTTCTTAGTATCCAACCTAAACCTCTCCTGGCACAGCATGAGGCTGTTGTGCCTCTCCTGCACAGCATGAGGTTTCTTCTTTTTCCCTGGAAGAAGAGGCTGACCCCCACCTGGCTGCAGCCTCCTTTCAGGGAGTCATAACAATAAACAAGCCTCCTTTTCTCCAGGCTAAACACTCCCAGCTCCCTCAGCTGCTCCTCATCTGACTTGTGCTCCAGACTCTTCACCGGCTGCCTTGCCCTTCTCTGGACCTGCTCCATCACCTCAGTGTCCATTTTTAGGAGTCCTGAACTGAACCCGAGGTTCGATGTGCAACCTCACCAGTGCCAGGTACAGGGGGACAAGTGCAAGTACACTGCCCTGCTCCTGCAGGCCATGTTCTCTCTATATAGCAAAACAAACTAGGTCCTAAAGCCAAGAGATTTCTGGGAGTTTTTAGCTGGTTGTGTCCCAGACAGCAGTCAACTGCATTTTCAGTCAATTAAATGTCCTTGAACCGTGGTGGCAGGCCCAGCTCAAGGGGGTCCTGCTTGAGTAAGCAGCTGGCAGAGTGGGGAGACCACGCTGCTCTGAACACAGCCTGAGGACAGCCTGAGTCACAGCTGCTTTAGGAGCAGGGGATGAAATCTTTCAGCTAAGAACAAGTCTGGTCCTTCTGCTGACAGAATTCCATCAGTAAAACAACAGATTTCTTTATGTGAATTGATTGTTTAGAACTTTATACTCCCCCAGCTCCCAATGTATGACAGATTGGATGAATCCTACTACAAGATGCTTATCCAGTATTATCTGCCTGACAGATAAATGCCTTGATTAAGGTGGTATTAAATGCAATTCTTTTTCCATAGGCAGCTGATCATTGGCTGTCCATGTCCTCTTTTCCTCAGGCCCTGGAGCCATCTCATTTATGGTTTCATTCTGCTGTACTGCTCATAGGCCAGGCTAATTGCTTCTCCAGACAGCAGGCTCTGCTTCCACTACTTGCAGGGTTTTTGAAACAGCAAAAGAAAGTTAACAGATGCCAAAATACTCAGTGATATTAACATTTGAGCAAGTTCTTACTCATGTTAAAACTTAGGAAAATTCATCTGGTTTATAAACTTGTCTTATGCATGCTTGTGAGGTGTCATACTTGCAGGTAAATCTAATGCCTTGTTTATACCATAACAAAACAGTTGGGATGCTTTTCTCATTGTATGACAATCTGACAATAATTTATATGTCTGCTGAGGGACTGCTTTCCCTATATGGATAGGAGCTCCTAACATATCTAATGTGGCCTTAATGCATAAATATACTACAACAACAAGATCAAAAGAATTTCCACCATAAGCTGGATATCACTGCTTGAAATACAATCCCCTGATTTAATCACATTTTCAACATAAGCAGTTCCTTGAAAAGGGCATATCTGTGCTTGAGACATCCTTGTTACAAAAACAATGGCAAATGATCAGTTTTTTCAAAGTCTGCTGAGATAAATTTCTTTAGATGTGCTGAGCAAAATTGTATTAATTGCTCGTTTCTCTTCACACAGTTACAGGAAAACTTGTACCCTCTTAAAAAATACAGTTTTCTTTCTACTTTTTATGCCCCACTGAAATTAAGGGTATATATACTTGTAAATGAGGTAGCAAAGCATCTTTAAGACAGATTTCTTCCTCCACCCAATCTATTGCAGGGTTTTATGAGTGGATGCCAGAATGCTTGTCAAACAACAGATCTGTCTTAGAATGATAGAATGTTCAGGGTTGGAATGGAACTTATAGGTCACCCAAACCCAAGCCCCTGCCATGGGCAGGGACAGCTCCCACTAGGCCAGGCTGCTCAGAGTCCCATCCAGACTGGTTTTGAACACTGACAGGGCTGGGGCATCCACAGCATCTCTGGGCAACCTGTTCCAGTGCCTCACCAGCCTCACAGTAAAAAATTTCTTCCTAATATCTAACCTAAATTTTCTCTCTTTCAGTCTGAACCCCTTACTCCTTGTCCTATCACTGTGGTTCCTAATGAAACAGAAAAGAGACTGCCAGGAGAGGGTAAGCTTTGACTGACATGGGCTCTGATCGGGTGCAGTTGGGTAGGCTGGGAGCATCTCATTCCAATCTGAGCTCTAAATATGTGTTTCAGATTTGAGTGGAGAACAAGGAACTTTGGTGAGCCATGCAGATCTAGAGCTGCCCTGTAGCACTGTTGCTCTAAAATCCTCTGATAAAAAGCAATCACTGAAATTACTGATGCCTTCTGAAATAAATTCAGAGAGTGGGGCACTGATTTAATTCTGGCACCTGAAAAGGTATCTTATGGAAGTGCACTGAAACTTGATTGTGACTTGTCATCACAACTTATATAGTTAGCACAAGGAAATACAGGAATATTAGATTTTAAGCAGTCCCTTGCTCTTTCATAGCCTAAGCATAAACATCATTCTTCTTAGTTCCCCTAGAGATTCAAATAATTAAGAGGACAAGGAGGATGGTGAAACAATAGATGAACTGCCTGTCCCTGTCCTCTCACTGTTTGTGTTGGCTGGATGCATGCAGCAGTGGGCATGACACCAGCTTAAGGACAGGTTACTCACATTTTTTCCGCTTGCCGAAGAGTTCTGGGAGCAGCTGTGTCTTAGCCACAACATCATTACTACAAGACTACTGCTGAATAAGCATTAAAACAGTATTATGGTCTTTCAGAAATGAGTAAAGTGGATGGTCTCTGAGATCCTTGAGCTTATCTGTCACCTTTACAGGTGGCTGAAA
>NW_005054321.1:4431771-4472230 GCF_000277835.1 Geospiza fortis
GAGAGGCTGGCCCAGAGGTTTTGGTACTTGGTTCCTTCACAGACATCTACATCTACGTCCACACAATGATTGGACTTGATGTCTTAACGGTCTATTTCACCCTAAACCACTCTATGATTCTGTTTACATGTACATGTGTATTTATAAACAAAAACTTATATGTGTGTGTATGTCCTCTCTGTATAAGTTAAAGAGGCAGGGAGGGAAAAGAAAAAAAAAAAAAGAAAAGAAAGGCAAGATTGTCATCAAGACGTTTGATAATATGAACAGGAGTTTAATGATAACTTCTGATAGTTGGTATCTGATGAAAACTGTTTAAGAATTACTGGCTTATTATTACTACTTTCCTTACTGGAAAGCCATTAAGGGAAGCCAGCCAGATATTAGGTAACTTAAGACTACTCGGGAAATCAAAACAAAGTTACAGGGCCATTAGCTCAGCGTTATGCTTTTGGCGGGAGAATGGACTGTGGAGAAGGGGCCTCAAGTCTCCCAAGTGGATTTTTTCCCTCCCTCATCAGTTCCACTGGGGACATATGTTGTTTGGAGAGAAGGCTGTCACACACTGTCAGCCAGGGGAGGGAGCGGAGGCATTTCCCTTGCCATGCCATCTTTGCTACCCACGGTGAGTCCCGTGGGGCCTCTTCTGCAGAGGACAGGCACGGCTGTGCCAGCCCTGTGCTGATGCAGGTGGGACAGGGGTGACCTCTTCTGTCTCCACTCCTTTGTTTGCCACCAGAGGGCACAGAAGGCTCAGGGCTTGGGCTCGCCTCATCCTGCTCAGGAAACCCCCAAAGGAGCCATCCAGGCACAGCCAGGCTTTTCTCTCCAGCTGCACGTCCAGGCTTTGGTTGTCCCAGCTTCTCCTTCCATCTTTGGCTTCCCCCTGAGTCGTGCCTGCTCGGCTGTGCCCACGTAACTGCTGCACACGAGAAGCCAATAAACCACGGTAGTGGACAGGCTGGCTCTTGGGAGCAGGACCTTGGCCACTGTGGCTCTCGCTGGGAGTGCTTTGCCAGCTGAACTGAAATTCCAGCTGCACTGGCTTTCTGCATGCCGAGTCTGTAAACATCCCCACATTCTTTTGAGGTTGAAAGTAGGCTAGAGATACAGCAGGGAGTTTGTCTTCAAACCAGCTCATGGATTTCCTCTGCTGTTCCAGGGCTTTGCTACCTGGTGTTTGTGCAGTGCCTGTCTTCTTGCAGTCCCAGTGCCTTGCACAGTCTAAGTGTCACACTGATTGTGAAAGATGGAAAAGATCTGAACAAAGGAACTTGGACATTATTACAAACAGTCATCATTAAAAGTGTCTTTTCTTGTTTCAGGGTGGTTACTCAGAATAACTGTACTTGTTAGTGGTAAGGTAGTGCTGCCAGGCTTCCCTGGTATTCTTAGAGCATTCTGTTGAATTATACTGAATGAAGAGAAACCTTTCCCAGCCCAAATCTGAGCAGTCAGGAATTTTGCAGAAACTGCAGGTCTAGTTCTATTATGTGGAGGAAATCTATTTAAATGGAGCAGTTTAATGCTGCCGAGACTTCCAGAAGCAGCAAAACACTGATACACAAAGCTCTGGCTTGGTTTGAGAGACTCTAGTTCCTGCTTTTCTCATTGAAACATTAAAGGCCTGTCTGCATGGGCAGTTTATAACAGTTTCTACAAACTGTTGTTTTGCTATAAAAATATGACTGGTGAACTGTTGGACACTTATAATACAGTATAGTACAGTAATACTTATGTTGTCACATCTTCATTCCCATGTATTTTTGTGGTCCCCTTCCTGCCTTTCTCTCACTTCATACCCTGCCCCAGGCAGTTGCTTTAATTAACAATGTGTTACTCCCTCCTGAAATACTGATGCCCTTCTTTGAGCTCCAAAGCTCCCCTAATTCACCCTCCTCATTGCTCCTGAGGTGCCAGCATACATGTATACAAGGGGGATATCCTGGCATGGGCTCCAGGGTGGGTCAGTGCAGGTGAGAAAGGACTGGCTGTAGGACTTGTGTTGCCTGAGTAAAAGAACAGTATGTTCATGGTATTTTGTCACGGACAGTCTGATTTAACTATTCAAAGTGAAACGCTGGGACTGTCACCTGTTTTCTGCTATACATCTTTTGGCACAGCACAGGGAGGATGACAACATGCATGGTGCAGAGGAGAGGATCACCTGTCCTTGGGCCTGAAACTGGTGGAAATCTATACCACATGGAAGCAGGGGCTTGCTCTGAAGAAACAGTCAACTCCACTTCTGGACACAGGCAAAGAATGCCAGTGTAAAGCAATCACAACTGCAGAAGGTCATTTGGGTACAAATCTTGCACAGCAACCCTGCTGTTTCTGACTCAAAGACACACAAATGCTTTTGGAGATTGAAGTTTGCATGATCATTTGTGGCATGTGTCTTGTCAGGTGCGAGGGTCTCTCATTTACTCATGTATAAGACCTTTTGGTCAATCACTCAGCAGGGGTATCACTCCCGAGAGACTCATTTTGAGAATAAAGGTGAGGAATCATTGGAAAAGCAATAGGCCAAAAGGTGGTAAAGAGTCCTCTAGGCTGGCTCTACCAGTGCTTTAAACTGGGATTATTTTTACCTAATTAAGTTGTTGTGACAGTAATCTAGCTCAGGCAAGGAGCCAGTGACCCTGACTGGACAGCTTGTGTTCTGCTGGTTAGTGACCACCAGGAAGCCTTTCCTGGTTGTTACCTGTCCTGTTTAAATTACACTCTAAGGTGGCAGGATACAACAAGGCAGTGAACAAATTCCACGTACCAGAGACTGAAATTTCTATTCTGAATGAAGGGCCCTGTGGTGAGCACAATTTTGTAGCCATTCATCCTCCTGGGAACAGGCACATGGAGTTTATGCTGGGGACTGTGGGAGGATCTCCACAGGGGAGCAGGAGGCTGTATGGAGGCACCCTGCTATGGTTTGATCAGGACATTTGTACAGTGCAGTGCTCTCAGCCATCTCAGGACTCGGTGTGTAAGACTCTTCCAAACTAGCTAACACAACTGGAGGGTCCTGTTTTGAAACACAGCAATTGCAATGATTTATAGCTTTGGGAAAACTAAGTGAAATCATTTGAATTGGTTGAGAACTTTGTCTTTAAACAACTCTTTATTCTTTATGTTTTTCTTTTTTTCTTCCCTGGTTTTTTGGAAACCACTGATTTGTTGAAATCAAATGTTTTGTGACATGGGTGGGTCTTGGCAAACAGACAGGACCCATGCAGGGCTCCGAGGAAACCCTTCCTGCCAGGAAATCAGCTGCCATCAGAAAATTATTTGGTTTCTTGACAACTCACTTGGCTCATGGTCAGGGTGCATGACTGGAGTGCAACTTTATGCAGAGGCTGGGCTTCCTCAAAATACAGGCTTGGGCTAGTACTACGATATGGGATTTCAGCCTTCAGCTTGGGGACATTGTGGCTTTCAGGCTTCCTGCCCTGGGTTAGAAACTTGCAAGCTCAGGGAACTTCTTTTCCCATAGTACAGAAATCTCAGTGATGGTTTCACAGTTTCTCTTTAAAATATATGAACAAAATGACTGTCATTGTAAAAAACCATGTGGACCAAGCTGCCGCTGACAAATCATCAGCGTTTCATACAGAAAATGTCTTTGCTGTCTATTGCTGAAATAAACAAATTAAATAAGGCTATACAAACTGAAGTGTCTTCTGCTAAAGCCGGTTCTATGGTTACTGTAGGGCTCTGAAGTGGAAGTGTCATTGCAAGAATGATCTTCAGTTAGCCACAACAATGAGATCACTATGTCTTGGGCAGAGATAGCCTCATGAAAAAGTTTTCTAAGGCTTGTAGGTGGAATAAAGAGCCCATTTACAACCCTCCATGGGAAGAAGAACAAGGTTAAACAGCACAGGGTATTAAATTTCTTCTGGGACAAGAGACTACTCTTTAGGGCTTAGATGGGACTGAAATGGTACATTTCAATCGCGGCTTTTTTTGAAGGTTAGCATCACCCCTTAGCTCTTCTCAGAGGGTGCATTATAAAGGCTTTGTCTGCGCAGCAGAATCACCCTATGATTTTATCAAGGTCTGGCATCCCTGCACTGGCAAGCCAAAATGGCAAGAGCAGTAAAAATGACACCATACAAGCTTTAGAAGAAGCATTTAAGTAAAGTGTATTGCCAGTGTTTCTAAAACATGTGAACCCTCTTACTAGCAGATGATAACATTCAGGTCCTGCATTTTCCTGGCCATTGTCCTCACGGGCAGATTACAGCAATTCAGACTCCTTTGTTTTGCTGAGCAGAACTGCTTCTATTGAGAGCTTCATCCAATCTCAGGCACTCATCAGAAAAAGGAATGAATTTGGACTCTAGCTAATTGAGGTTATCTTGGGGAAAATATACAGACACAAAGAGATAAATCCATGCAAGGGATGCTCATATCTCTTTGTCATGCCTTCTCTGTTATCGAAAAAGAATGAGTGCCTTCAGCTATGCTAAATCATTTGTTGCCTAATTCTTGCTGAAATTGCTTTATTTTCCTTCGGGGTTGAAGTGGCCTCTGATGAGACTCTACACAAAAAACTGAAAAATATTCCACTAAGTAGATGATCAGCCGTATTTGCTACTGATTTTTCCTTGCTCCAGTTCTTCATGCAACATTCTGCCATTTGGTGATAATATTTTTCCAGCTGACCGATCTACAGCATAGCATATTTAGTTTGATTATAGTATTTATGACATAATATAAAAGTTGTGTGTAGGAGCCAGGAATGGGGAAGCACTTGGAATGAAGTCAAATACAGTCAAACTAAACATCTGAATGTCCAGCTCAGTCTTGCAGTTCTCATTCAAGTGTATTCTTTGGATGAGAATTGGGGATGAGTAAACTGTAAAACAAGAAGCCTTAATCAGATTTCTGTAAATTGGAATTGATCTCTAACAGGTATTCTGTGTAAATGGAAAACTTTCACTATTGTAGGTGTAGCCTTTTTGAAGTCTGACATTTGCAGACAAATTCGCTTTAATGTTACCTTAGTATGCAAAATGGTTTGTAGTTTTCCTCTCTCAATTTTTTTTTTGAACGGTGCAATAATCCAAAATTACATTATTAGGTACAGCTAGATTGACCAACCAGAGGCACTTTTTTCCAGAGGTAACTGACTGATTCACAAGTAATTGCATTGGCAGAAGTGCTTAAAATCAGAGAAATCAGAGAAATGGAAAAATTCCTTAAATCAGAATATTCCAACCTTTAAAGAGGTACCTGGCATTAATTCACAGACTTGAACCAAGTGTTTTATTGGCAATGCAAGAACTTGTTCCATGATCAGTGAAACTAATGGAGCTTCACATCCACTGAATTTGTGTCTTATGACTACAGTTTTACCTGTTTTATAATGCCTTAAGGTCTTGAGTATTCATAAAAATTCATCATGTAAATTCTCTGATATCAAACAGGAGGCTCCCACTGCAGTATTGATAAGTCTCTCTCTCCTATGCAGATATCAGGGTTTTTTAGTCCACAAGAGCTCAGAAAACTTTATCCTGTTGAAGATAAGATTGAATCGGTTTACAAGTGGAACACATATTTGGAAGATCACACAGATAATCATCACTCTCCCCAAGCCATAAACACACTGCATAATTATCCAGATTGTGTTCCTTTGTGACATCCTGCTACAAATAGCTCCAACTACAGACCATTAATGTGACTCCCAAACTGATCAAGGCAGTAGAAACTATGATAAGGATTTGCCAATTACACTCTGGAAACTCAGGTAAAGATCCCCCTGAAAAAAAAATCCATCTTTAAATTTAAATTCCTAAAAGCAATTATAGTATAATAAAAATGTTAAATGAAGGATTGCTGTCTGAGACAGCAATACAGAACAGTATAACTAGCACTGAAGGAAGAAAACTCAACCAGGATTTGTGTGCAGAGGACACTGCATGCATATATATTCCCTTTGATAATTTAATTAGCTGATCATAACATCAACCTGCCACTGCTTCCTAATCAGTATAAGTATATAGTAGTAACCATATTATATTAACTTTTTACACACCATTCAGAGTGTTGTTATTAAAAAACAGTTTACATACTTAAGTAGAAAGTGAGCAACACTGATGATTAAATGAATGGGGTTAAGCAAAAATTTGTATACTACAGGTGGTTGATGGCAGTATAAATTTGCCCACTAGCATGTGTTGATAAGAAAAATCATAGTAATTTTGCAAAATAAGAATGTATTTTGGAAAGGTCTGTCACATCAAAGTTCTTCATTTTATAAAAAAGAAGCATCTAAATGTCTAACTTGTGCATAATTAAGAAATATTCAGGTCTGAATGTCAGCATCTTTACAGCAGTTCTTTTAGCCAGTTTTATATGGTAGTTGAATTTGAGATTGTTTAAATTAAATGCCATGCTTTATTAATTAAGTGCAACAATATTTATCTTAATTATGTGTGAAATGGGTTGGGAAGCTGAGACATAATTGAGTAGAACACACACAGACTTGAGCCAGAGCAGAAAGGAAATGTTAGTTTAATGAAGAAATTTGCATAATAACACTTCATTATCTGCTGACATGTAGTTGTCTGCAGTGCTGCTGTGTCTGCTGGGCACAGACACAGATCCCATCTTGGCTTCTGCTGGTGACCCTCTCACTCAGGAGACAGCTGGACAGAGCCTATGAAGGATGAGCTTATGCCTTCATATGCCCAAATTTGAAAGAGAAATGCACATGAGAATATGGTATCTGGAACAGATGCATTTTGTGGGAAAAATTCTCATGCATCAGCCCTGAGAAGGCAAGGAAGATGTTCTTTTATGATGATATATGAGTACTGAGGGCCTACCTGGTCACTGTAGTAGGTTCACAATAAATTTCTTGTCACAGCCTCATAGAAACTATAAAAGGGACAAAAGACATATGGGGAGAAAACTGAATAGCTGACACCAGACTACTTCTTTGCAAAGTGTCTGGGAACTTTAAAAGACATTGGCAAGACAGGAAAAAGCCTATGCCTAACAGAGATCAAAAGAAGTGCAGCAGCTTAAAAAGGGAACTCCTACAAGAGCAGCTGTAAAGTTGTTTGTGGGAATAATGCTCCTTTTGGTCATATAACTGGGTGTCTGAGAGGGCTGGGACAGCCACAAAGGGATGTAGAATGCATGCTGGGGTTTTAACATGCTTTTTTCCTCTACATAATTTAATCCTGTGGTTACGTTAAACAATATTTTGGTCTGCTTAGTCCCTGGTTTTCACACAGATTTTCAGAAAGGAGATACAGCTGGTGTCTGAGCTTGGTCAGGGCTACTGTATTCACAAACCCTGACCTAAAACCAGGAAATGTGCTAGATTTCACTTCTAACAGTACTGTACTTACAGAAGAGGGGTAAAAGAAGGCCCTTTGGGACACCATGGATGTACTGGCACCCTGGTGGCTAATGTCACTGATAATGGATTGTTTTCTCACTGCTACATTATCAGTTAAAATTTCAGTGCTGGTGAGCTTTTCATTATACAGAAAATAATTGACATGCACTTGAAATGTAGATGTTATTTTTAAAAGGATGGACCCTTTTTATATCTCTGAATTAACTGATTACCCTCCTTGTACTCTTTGTCTGATTTTTTCCTGCCATAACAAAACAAACCACAGCAATAACAATTCTCCAGACAAGGTCTGGGAGATCACTCAAGGTCTCTCCTGTCACAGTTACTCAACCCAGTTGACTCTGGGTGCTAACTTTCATATTTCATGCATTTACTTTCTCTAGGCCATGGTAAACCCGGTCAAACAACCAGCTGTTTCCACCACCCCAGCAAGGGATGGTAACTACAGATGAAACCTCCTTAGAACTTTAGGCAAATATCTGACTTCAGAGAAGAGTATGAGGCTGAGTGCTGCTCCCATGGCACCATGCAAACTGCCTCTGCATTTCTTGAATTTCTCCTGCCTTGTTCAAAGAGGTTTCCCCTCAGCTTGCTAGCTTCTACAGACCATCTTTCCCCATGAGAGGAAGTCAAGGTCCCTTCTCATGGTTGAGAGTCACAGTGCATGACCTGGCTCTAGGCTCATCCCACCAATTTTACTCCTTTGACAGTGGCATTTGCAATAAGAAACTAATGACTGTACAGTTCAGAGGGGCTAGATGGGTCATCTACATGTAAGGTCTTTGTCATCTCTGAAGGTGTCCATCCTCTTTCCATTAACTGCAGAGAGAATTTGCAGCAAACGCCCTTGAAATCTACCTGGTTCAGTTACATTCCCAAAGCTGGATAGAATAAATCCTCAAAGAGGTGCCTAAATTTGAAGTGTTGCTATGCTCAGTATTGCAATTCCTATAGCTTTTTTTTTCCTTCAGGAACTTGTTACTTCAATGCTGAATTTCGGAGTTTCTGTAGAACCTGGGCTAATATCTAAGTGTAACTTCCTATGCCTAAACATCTAGTGCCATGTGAGATGCTCCATTGTGTCCAGTATAAAGATGACAGATCCAGTGCAAGATGTGTCTTTCTGGAGCAGCAGCAGAAGGCCATGAAAAATACCCTGTGGCACTTTTCTTTTTGCAACTGAGTTAATCCCCTGTTAATAAGTGAATATAAATATGCAAGAAAGTGAGGGAGTTAGTTACCTTAAATCTTTGTAAGTCCAACTCTCAAACTTCTGATATTATAGCTCACCTGTTATCCTTAACACTGGATAACAAATACAGTAGGCACATCTCATTGAGGGCTCCCAGCCCCTGCTGATGCACAGCAGTCTGTGTTACCCCAGCTCCACAGACTGAATGGTATGTTTGAACAGATGCAAGTCCTGGAAAGCTGCTGTCTATTAAAAATATGTATTAACAGTTTCCTTGAACTCCCTCTGTGATACCATAGGTCATCAAAATATTTCTTTAGAACAAAAAATACTCATCCTTTTTGCAAAGAACGTATTGACAGAAACACAACCCCATCAAACTGTCCTGCTTCTCTCGCTATGAGAGCCATCACATGTAAACCAGATGTTGTGAATCCAGATAATCTACCAAGTCTGAAAAAGTCATACACTATCAAACAACTGTTCTGTATTTGTAGCTAGCGATAGTGAGATGGATAGAAAGATGAGCTGAGTAGCAGTAAAGGGGAAGCCAAAGTGAATTACCAAGTATTCAGCATTCCCTCTTAGTAGCCACAGCTGACTAACCTTTTGTTCAGGGTAAACTTTTTAAAACTCTTTTATACATGGACTGGGCAGGACAAGCAGTATAGACTAGATCAAAGCCTTAACTGATGAAGACAGGATGAGAATCAACCACTTACAGGTGAATCAGATCAATTAACATATCCAGACAAAATAAACAAAGCCAGTATTCAGGACTTCAAATTATTTACTGCAGTCTTCACACTGCTCTACTGCATCAGCATACCTTCCTTGTGTGGATGCAAGTTGTAACAGTTCCCCAGGTAAATAAACCAACTTCTTGTAAACAAAATTTTAATTAACTGGTCTCATCCACGTCATGGATGCAAAAGCATCCAGTGAGAGTTAAGTGGGACTTCTTGGTGCAACTTCTGCACCATAAGGACAGGGCTGTGCAGAGAGTGGGCAGCAGCTGGTCCTGGCTGCAGGATAGGTGCAGTTTGACTCCCAGTAGGTAGAAATCGCCAGAAGCACAACTGTGGGGCCATGCAATGTATGTCCAGCCAGAGGAGCGTGCAGGGACAGGGATCCCTTGTATGGGGAGCAATTTCCAGCCTCCCATTAGTCTGGATAACAGAGAGACGACAGTACTGACAAGGACACTTTAATGCTGATGCAGTTTGTGTTAGTGCTAGGGTTTTTGCTGGTATATGTATGACACAGAAGAAATTGCAATTTTAATTAAATCTCTATGTTGGTCAAAGTATACACTTGATCAAATAAAGAGAGAAACATATGAGATGTTTAAATCAGTTAAACTAAATGTACAGGTGGAAGTGGCCAATTTCTTCTGTAGCTAATTTAATGCTGGCACTATTGACAGCATTAAATTAGCTACAGAGCTCAAGATTGGCAGATATGGGAGTTTACAAAAAAAGGAATTTTTTTCCTATTTCTTATTTTCTCCTGAACATTTGCAGACTTCAAAGACTTCACTAAATTAATAATTTAAAAATATTTTTATAGTTTATTTGTGTGTACTGAGTGAGGCAGATTAATATTACTAAAAGAGCCGATACATGCCAGTTACCCATTTTGACTTACAGGCTTTGACTCTGCACAAAAATTGCATAAGATTAATTTTCTTTTTTTCTCTTTTTGGCTACATGGTCAAAAAGTTCATGTGAACTCTGAAGTAGTTAAAAACCATAATCACTGGCCTTGCGTTATCTGTCATGGCAATAAAAATGTATGAAAATTATTCATATGGTGCAGGTGAGATCACCATAGTGCTTTTGAAATATGGACCTGTCTGTGTTTTATTCAGTATATGCTGGAGATTGCCTGATGCAAATTAATTTTATGGAAAATTAAGCAGATCGCCACAGCTGCACTTCACAACTGCCAGAGATTTCTGTAACTGGCAATTTTCCAGCAAGCCTGCTAAGAAAGAACTGAAAAGTTTACCACAAGCAGCTATGCTGAGGCAGACTCCAGGACTGAAACAAACTGGCTGTCATTTTACCATGTGGTTACTCATAAATGTATTGAATATTGGATTTTGAAAGTCAGATTGTTTATCACTCTAAAGAGACATGTTAGAAATCATTGTATCAAAATTCATTACTAGAATTAATTTTAGGCTATTCCATTGCCTAGAAAATTTGACATCTTTTGACTTTCATAATATTTGTTCTAGCTCCCAAAAGACAATATCTTATGAATTACCTCATAGGTTTAAGAAAGGAGCAATTTGGAAATATTACTTTGGCTAAATATTTAAGCCATTTGTGCCTATAAGTTAAGCTTTTAATTTCAATGATAAAAGGTAATTCAGCAAACTATAATAATAGCCTTATTATTTATTGTTCTTATCATATTACTAGCAGAAAAATGAGGTGAGCAAACTTAGAGGATAGGCTTCCCTCAGGGTACCAGAGGGAAGCTCTGTAGAGACAGTCTCTGCTGAAGGTCCACCTCTAAAACCACAGTTTAAAATGAAGACTCCCCTGGATTATTGAGACAACAGGTCTCAGCTCTTCGGCAGAGGGATTTTTGCACTGCCTTAAGTCAGGATGGCACAGGTGAAGAGTATGGGCAGTGATGGAGAGTGAAGTTTGCTAAATGTGGTTTTAACAGTTAATTGAACATTTCAGAATGGTTTCACATGCAGCAACAGAGAGCACAAGCAGACCCTCCATTTCCTTTGAAATTTCCCTACTAACCTTTGAAAAATGTTTCTCCCTTTTTTTGTTTTTTTTTTTTTTTTTTTTTTTTTTTTTTTTTTTTTTTTTTTTTTTTCCAGGCAGCTCTGGAATAAACAAGGAGAATATTTGAGAAAGGAACATGAGTAAATTATAACTTGTTCTGGTAACAGCTTGAGGTGATGTTTGCTTTGTTTGATTCTACATTTTGTGGGGAGCATTGCCTACAGTTAGAAGCAAAACTGCTTTGTGAACAGGCACAAGAAATTAGGCAGAGGAAAAACATATGCTTGCTTTGCTGGATACTAGACTTGCTTGTCCTAATCAATGTGATCAGATAATTTCCAGCTGCAAAGTACCATCTCCTGCTTAGTTAATTTCTTGTTTTGTAGCTGCAAAGATAGGAGGAACATGTCAAATTAAAAATTGCCTACCATTTCTTCTTATTTTACTGCAAGGGAAAAAACCAAAAGCAGGCAAATGTGGTTAGTCCAGAAAACCACTCTATCATTTCTTAATTTTCAACAGCTTAAATCAGGAATTTCTCATAACTTCATGCTCAACTGGTTTCCAAGTATGGGAGCCAACAAAGCTGGAAGTTGGAAGCTGATGAGGCCTGTATTGGCATGGCCAGTTTTTGTCTCTTGGGTCTGCAGGTATTTGGATAAGTCAGTGATGCACTTTTATGGGTGCCCTGTGCCCTGCTTGGGAATGTTAACATACTACCCTGCCCAACCCATCTCAGTAGCCTCAAGACACCAGAGCCAACCAGATCTGAATTATGCAGCCCACAAACACATGGTGGCCACAAAACTGAGTTGGATGCCTGCTCTTCAAAGCTATAGCATTAGCTTTGGACATTCTACTTTTGTGTCCCTCCACCATTGGAGGTTTAGGACCCAACAGGAGTGATACTCAGCTTGGATAACTTCCTAAGACTGTATTTTGCTTTGAAGATTTGTGAAGAACCTTAGAGGAATGATGCAAAACACTCTGCTCATTGGTGAGAAAATGCCTGGTTGGGAGGACTGGCTACATCCCAGGCAGAAAATGAGGCTGGTTCATCAGGGACAGTTCTGCTGACACCAGACATATTCAGCTGGCCATGAATTTAGATCTTGAACTTAAACATCGCTGAGTGAGTCTTGCTTTATCTGAGCAGGTTTGTGTGTTTCTTCTGTAAGTCAAATACTTGCTTAGTGTTCATTCATATAGCCCTGAAGCAGGTCACATACATGAAAAGCTGATCCTGGGTAATGCTGGCCAGGATTTGTCTATGGAATAATTCTTATCTGAGAAATAGGAACTTCTGGAAACTGCAGGAAGTGCTGACATTTGTGGGTGAGACAGTGGACAAAAATGGATGAGAAAGGGAGAACAAGCAGTCAGCTCACAAGTGACTCTGGGGACAAAGGGAGGATAACTCTAAAACAGGCCTAAGCTTCAGGGTCTCTCTTTTGAGGTGGGAAACAGCAGATGGGACACAGGAAGGTTTTTTCCAATATTTTTTCAAATGCCTGTAGGACACTGCTGCTCTAGGCAGGAGTTAGATCACAATATCCACATGAAGCCTTTTCTGACAGAGCTGGGAGCTATTCTGGGGGCCTGTGTGAGCTCTTGTGCTTCCCACATCTCAATTCCTTCACAATATGAAATGAAACCTAGTCTTTATACTTTTTAATCAAATAAGTATTATTGTTTTCATCTGGTCCTCTCACCATCTATAAATATTTTCTGTATCTTCACTGGACGCACCACTCTAATAAAGGCAGGGATCAGGAGCTAGCACAGGATCTTTGACTGGCTCAAGCAGCCCCTGACCAAGTCTTCATCTCCTCTCCCTAATGCTTGTCAGGGAGAGGAGAGCAAATCAGAGCTGCCAACTCTTCAGGCCAAGAGATGTTTGCTGAGTAGCTGTATTGAACCGAGGGCAACAATGAGAGAAGAGATCTTCTCCTTGCTATAGCAAAGTGGAGTCAAATATTCTGGTATAAAAATTGTAGAGAGGGTGGTTTTAGCAGAGAAAATGGCTAAAGCAAAGAGACCATAACCTCTGTAAATACAATGGCTAACTACATTGCAGCATCCAGCAGTGTCAGGCACAATGACCTTGAGGTAAATGCTAAAAAGCTTATTCCAAAAAACCAAGAATACAGATCACAAGTTACTCGTAGCAGGAGAACAGATATTCTACAAACACTTATTGATTTACAGAGCATATCTCAAAGCTGTTAGCATTGCTGTACAGATCTTCATTGCTCGTGCAGAGGTGGGCAGGGCAACCTGCAATAGTATTGAGATGAGGAATACCCAGATTGGCACTTTTATTTAAGCCATTTCCAATCACAGATCAAGGAGTGGCACTGAAAGAAGCAGATAGGGTTTTTTCATAGGGATGAGTTCACAGGCTAGGAGCAGGGCAGAGGAGCACTGAGAAAACTGGTGAGTGAGAAAGCAGCTTTCACTCTCCTTCTGCTAACAAGACATCCTAGCCAAACTTACAGGATTTAGGGCTAAAGGTCACAATGCTGCAGCTCCTTTTGCAATGCTATTTCCAGATTAGGGTATCATCTATTATTTTTTGTCAAATTAAGCACTCAGTTCTTAGCAGGCATAATCCTAAAGTTAAGGCAAGCATCTCCCTAGACACTATTTTCTATGTTAAAAAAAACAGTGATGCAAGTTATCATAGGGAGGCTTTCTATTGAACCCAATTACACAAAGAATCATGGAAAATGCAGTCATAAAAAGAGCAAAGTTTACTAGTCCTGGATGTCTTGAGTATATTTATTTGTCTGGCAGAGCTCTTGGTGATTCCACGATTAATATCTTGATTAATGAAAACATGCTGTGGCCGCCAGTCCGCATTGATGATGGTTTTTGTTTGAAATCTGTGAGTGAGTGAGACGTTTCCATGAACAGTCAGAAAATCCTCAGTGATGGATTGTGCTGCAGGAAGGGTTTTTAGTGTGACCCTGCAGAACAGGCTGTTCCCAGCCAGCAGACCTGGGGCGTTATGCCCTGGCTCTGCTCATTCTGGAGGCAGCTCTGACAACAGCGGGAAGGGGCACCAGGGTGGCTGCCTCACACTCTGGCTGACTTGTTTCCTTGGATTTTTCATGTGCACATGTAACTCTGCATCACCCCTCCCATGGCCTGTCCTATCCATGAGGTGAAAAAGACCCATCTCTCATCTTGTATACAAAGTGTTAAATAATTACATTTGGACAGCTTTTCCTTTTGCACCTTACTTTTCTGCAAAATCAGAATAAGATTATAGGTATCTGTACAGGCTTTTATTTCTGGCAATGTGCTTGTTGCTGTTTATCTCCTCCACGTACCCTTGGGTTTAATAACCTTACAGGTTTATATTATCACATGGATCTTTTTGAAAGGGACTGAAGCTGAAATTGTAAGTTTATAACTCAGAACCAGACTTGAACTGAGAAGGAAAAAGAGGTTTTCGTATAAAGACCTAATTTTATCTGTAGCAGTAATACAATCTGTTAAGGACAGTAAAGGTAAGGGTCAGGAAAGCTGATCTCATGCTTGCTTTCCTACCCTTTCTCTGCTTTGGGAGAGGCTGTGCTCATATTATTACTATTGTTCCTGGGAACAACTCCCAGCTTGCATGCAGGAGCTTTCTACATCCCTCCTTTCCCCGTTGTCTTTTGCTCTGGCTGTAGCACCATGAAATTTCAGCCATGGACTCAGAGTTTCCTGGACTTTCTTTTTGAAACTTGCTATTTTCTATTTTTGTCCTCATTTTTTTAAGAGTTGTGAACTCTCTCTTTTCAGAGGCTCATCCTCTATTTTCTCTTGCCTTACTATTAGACCAAGCTGCATTTTTACTCCTATTGTGTACTACCATTGGGTTTTACTCCCATTGCAGCCCGTTCAAATTTGCACATAACCTAAGATCTACTTTCTTTCCTGCCCAGCAATTAAAATCTTCACCTCACCCTGACTCTAAGTACTGTGTTTAGTATCAACATCCTCTTTGCTCATAAAAAGTATCATCAACCTGATATTCCTGCTCAGGTGGGTTTTAAGACTTCCCTGCGAAATCACACAGAAGATTTCCTCCCATCCTCAGCCACTCAGCTCCCCAGATTCCTCAAGACCTCCAACACAGGCAGTCACATCCATCAGAGTGACTGATCCATGTCACATCCATGGTGTCATCTCCTTTCTTTTCTTACTGCCTTGTGGCAGATGGGTTCTCATGCCACTCTCAGGTGAAAATTGCTATCCACCTTCATATTATCTTTAAGTGGCCCTGGGGGGAAATGTCAGAGTTGCAGAGCAGGGATAGTCCTTGGCTTTCTTACTCTGACACTAGAGCCTGATGCTTCCTTGCTGTCAGGACACAGTATCCATCCTTCACCCTCACAGGTCTACAGTGCGGGTGAGAAGACGTCTGGAGCAAGTCCTGCCTCCAGAAACTCCTCCACAAGTGCTCCTACCACAAGTCTCTTTTCCTTTTTGGCATGTCCCTGTTCTTCTAAATCACAGGGTTTCTCAGTTTGGAAAAATTATAATGGAGGCAGAAGAGAGCACAGTTCCATAAACCCTGGCTAGTGCAGGGAAAACAAACAGGACTGATCGGACTGATTGTTCACAGTCTCTCAGAATATAAAATCTTTGGGGGCACCCAATAAAATTGTCAGGCACAACTAAAAATAGGCAAAAAAGAAAAACTTTTTGTGTGGCCCATAGTTACATTGTGGCAAAATACATTAAATAAATAAATGCCAGAAGGGATTGACACATTGATGGAGGATGACTGCTTTGTTGACTATTAGATACTATGCCCTGGATGTAATTTCAGACTCAGGAAATCTCTACACAGTTGATTTTTAGAGGCTAGAAGGCAGTAAAAGGACTCTATATACCCTAATTCTCATACTTTTGTTTCAGTATCTGCTAATAATCACTGTCAGAGACAGGATACTTGGCTAGACAAGCTTTTGATTAGACTGGCTATGGTACTTCTTACATTTTTTTAACATACTGGAGCAGCTTTGCCCAGAACTTGGAGTACAGAGTTTACTCTGCTCTGCGTGCTGCACTTCTGTTCTTTTGCTGATAGCCAAGAATGACAAATTTAAAATAAGGCTTATGACAGCAGCAGCATGCCTGGCACAGGCTGCATGGTAATGAGTTGGTTTTCCAATTTAAGGACTGGAACAACTTCAGTTACTGCCCACAAATGGGATCTGAACATCCAATGCCTTGATGGTAAGAGGGCCTGCAGTTGGGGTGGATCTCAGCTTACTGAGCCCAGAAGCTCTCAGCCCTGCCTGATGCAGTGATTTCAATCCATAGTTTGAAATTCAAGCTACCCTGTCATAACCTCAAAGCCTGACACAGACTGGGAAAAACAATTTCACAATTTGTCAGACTCAGTAGATAAGAATAAGGATGCTGGCAGCAGGTAATGATCAGTAAGCAACGTTGCACACCATGTCCACAGAGAGAACTGAAACACCCTGCTAAACTCACCTGATCCTTAGGATCTAGGCAGTATTATGTTGATGGTTGGACTCAACAATCTTAGAGAATTTTTCCAACCTAAATAATTCCATCTGATAAAAACTCAAATCTCAGAGTAAGTAAGTGAAATATTCCCCAGGCAAGTCCTTTTCAAACCCTGCTCTGAAATGTAGGATGTGAGGAATGATGATGTGTGTAGGGTAAAGCCAAAGCAAATAGTCCCTAATATTTGGAGAAATAAAACTTTTTTTTTTGTTTTTTGCATTTACACAGCAGGACATGCAGGAAATTTAAGGGGCACACTAACAGAATCAGTGCAAATGTTGGTCAGCATTTTCAGCAAATGCTGGTCTTTTTTGCTTGTTGGCTTTTTGTACTGTTTTGTTTTCTTTATTGTCTCTTTTCAATACCCCAGGGGTCTGCTGGAAAGGACAGAAATATAAAAATCAGTCCTGCAAAATGCTGAGCCCTGGCTGGCCTGGCTGTTGTGGAAGTTGAAGATGCTCTGCACCCATGGGTAAGGATCCTGCTGCTGGGCAGGATGAGTCCTGTTAACAGGTGTGTGATTCTCTAAGCTACTGAGGCATAGATTCAACTGTCATAGGTCCCATAAAGTAGTAGCATTTGGCAGATCCTATTATTAATGATACTGTGTTTGCCAACAATGTGAAACAATAATGCTTGTGAGTTAACCAAATTCAAATCATATGAAGATTTTCCTGTACTCTGTCCAAAAAGTTCTTGTAACAGGCTGATTCATCCAATACCATTTCTATCCCAAGAGCAAGGGAAGATCATTTTCCCACTCTTTCATTGTGGGAAACAGAACCCAAATCAGCCCAGATTTAGTCCTCCTAGTGGTTGCAGACAGACACTACCTTTTTCCTCAGAGAATGTATCTAAGTTTTACTTGTAGCTGTTGTCTAAAGAAGTGCCTGTTCTTTTGCTGTAAAGTTGCTCATAATGTGGAAATCCACCTAATCAAATAGAGTTGAAAGCCAGGAAGAACTATTTTCCTTGATGCCTCAGAGCCATCTGTCTGAGTTGCAGGTCCCTGTGGATTAATGTGTGAAATTCAAGACCTGTCACTGTGGTCTTTATTTATGGAGTTGCAAATACATGCAGAGCAAGTGTTCTGAGCTCCCCTCTGTACATTAGGGCAAGATCTAAAAACATTTACAAATTAATCCATTAACTCTTACAGACCCTCTCAGAGCCTTTCCACCCCTTGTGCCATGAACGTCTTACAAGAACTTTCAGGAACTTTCAGGGCTATTTTGGGGTTTTTTCCTCATGAGGACGAAACTTTGGTATCATGAACGAGGCATCATCTTTGCAATCATCTAGTTTACTTCCAGTGAGCAGGGAGAAGCAAATCTGATCTGCCTATCCTGTTGGCCAGACTACCTCCTGCAGCTGCTTCTCATGGCTCTGTGATCCCTGAAAACTCATACTCTGCTGCTTTCCTGTAGGGAAGCAAAGTTAATACACTGTTCATGATGATTGGCTCACTTGCCTTGGGCAGTGACTTTAGTTGTGCCCAAGTTTTGACTCTACAAAAGTTTCTTAATTACCTTTTTTTTGAAAATCAAAAGAGTGCTCAGGCCACCCAAAATCTGATGTTATAAATATTAGAGTTGCTTAGTGGTGCACAAAGGTGCAGGAAGAGGATGGTGTTCTGCTACAAAAGGTTCTTGCTGTAGATCAATGATAAAGGACAACAGACAGGTAAAGCAAATTCAGGAGAGGGAAAGTCAAAGTCAAAAGCATTATTTCAGATCAGTGTTGTGATCAGCCTCCATGTGTCAAATGTACTCCCTCATTTAAAACTAAAGTGAGGAACAAGGCGGTTCCTGGGGTGGCTTGTGCCAGTACTAAGTCCCATGGTTGTGTCCTCCTCCCCATGAATTAGACCAAAGCAGGAAGAACTGTAGGACTTTCTTTCCAGGCCCATCTCTGGATATGCTGACCAGGCCCAGGACTCTCACACTGGGGTGACAAAGTTCAGTCTGTCTACAACACCCTATGGACTTGTGATGTTTTTGTGGAATATAATTTAAATGTATTTTTATTTTTTCTCGACAGATCTAGAGGTGAAGGCAGGGGTGCACACATGCACTTCGACAAGGTTATTTAAATCCTCCCATAGTCCTTTTTATCACAGTTAGTGCACCCCTGCAGACAATTCTGGTGAGTCTGTTCTTTCCCATATCATCACCCATTTCAGTGACAGCATCACTGCCACATCACTGTGCTTTCTTGCCATTTTTCTTGTTCTTTAAGCGACTTCTGTGAGCTGTCCTGCAAAGCAGATACCTTTTCTTCATGGATACTTCTAAAATCTTTCAGTGAAGGCATCATTCCTCTGCCCAGATTGGGAATGAGGTCCACCTCTCTGCTGGGAAAATGGGGAAAACTGGGAATAAGAGATGGCCATCACTTAGTTATCACATTAGCCCTACAAAGATCACATTTCAAAAGTAGCCAACAATGCTGTATAAGCTAAGAGCAACTAACAAGGAGTTAGAACACCTGCCCAGTTAAGAACTGTGCCTCTGAGGGTCCAGGAACTGTAAGTTTATTTGCATGCTGTGTCCTGTTCATCTATCTTGCTATCTTCCCAGGGACAGTGTGTATTCCTGCAGTACCTCCTCTCCTCTTCCCTTTCCTTCCCTTTCCTCTTCCCTTTCCTCTTCCCTTTCCTCTTTCCTACTCTCATCATTTTCCTCTTACTTTTTATCTTCTCTTTTTTCCCAAAATGTACACAAGCACTCAAAGTGTCAACATGTTAGAAGTAAAAAAAAAAAATATATACACTGAAATGACTAATGGGACTTAAATCTATGTGGTAATGGATGTCACACCCAGAGTGACCTCCATATGCTTCTTTTCCCTCTGTTTCCCTCTCTGGAAAATATGATTTAAGTTTTTATCAAATGCATAGTTAACATCTTCTAGTTTCTAGGAAAATTTTAATTCGAAATTGGATCTGCTACAACATTACTCAGTTTTTGAATATTGCTGTTTTTTTCAGCAGATTACCTGTGATGTCCATGCAGAAATTATATTTTAGAAATGAAAATCCAGATAATACACTTTCTAAGTATTGAATTTTAAAACAGCTTTTCATGCTGATTGTTGTAGGACTAAGTACTACAGTGTTCAATGTAAGTTTTACATACTTGCTAATTAAATCCACATGTATTAGATGTATTATAGACATACAATATGGCAGTATGATTTATGAACTTCCTCCTTCAAAGTATTCCAACATGCAATAAGGTTCTTAGGTATTTTGGAATAATTTTTTACCTCATAAAGCTCATTAGCACAAACTTATTTCCCTGTGACGTAAAAATATATATTTTTTGTGAGGAAAAACACTGCTCTAACTGCTTCTGGATACAGAATGAGATCTCATAGAAAAGGTACTTCTTCTAGGGAATTTAACTATTTAACTGAATAGATGGGTAGAAAATAGAAAAAGATTTCTGAAATTGCAAATGTATCCACAAAGGAGAGCAACAGAACTGGTGATGGGTCTGGAGCACAAGTCCTGTGAAGAGCAGCTGAGGGAGCTGGGGGAGCTCAGCCTGGAGAAAGGAGGCTCCAGGAGCATCTTATCACTCTCAAGCAGTCCCTGAAAGGAGGTTGTAGCTGAGTGGGAGTCTGGCTCTTCTGCCAGGTCGCAGTGATAAGACAGGAAGGAACAGCCTCAAGTTGCACCACAGAAGGTTTAGATTGGATCTTAGGAAAAGATTGTTCATGGAAAGGATTATCAAACTCTGGAACAGGCTGCCCAGGGAAGTGGCAGAGTCACCATCCTTGGAGGTATTTAAAAGATGTGTACTTGTGGCGCTTAAGGACATGGTTTAGTGCTTGGATTACTCAGTGCTGGATTAAGGGCTGGACTTGACGATATTAAGGGACTTATCCAATTTAAACAATTCTATGATTTTACAAAATTAACTTTCAAAATGAGCTGAGCTGACAAAAACTCTTCATACAAATGTAGTTTGGTTAATTTTAAAAGACCAATTGGCTTTTACATAATTCTTCCATTGAATAAAAAGAGATGTAGATCAGAAACATCAGTTTTTATAGAATCTTCCCTAGTGCCTATCACTATTCCCTTTGCTTCATGACTACAAAGATATTTTAATGTCTTTCTCAGTCTATTAGAGAAATGGGCAGGTTGAAACATTCTTCCACCTCTATATACAACATCAAAAGTATATTCAATTTACTTTAGAAAGCACCACAGACATAATTTATGTTAATATGCCAAATTTTAATAACTAATCTCTTTCCATTGTAGTGGAAGGAAATTAATTTGCAAGTACAATTAGTCATTTAGAAGCCATCAGTGAAGTCCTTCTGATGAAAAACAATTGGTGGTTACACATATTTGCTTTCTCTTGTATATAAAAATAATTAATTTCTGTCCCTCATATGGAAGAATGGAATTAAGTAACTGCACTCTTTAAGATGTTCTAGTGTACCTGTTGTTTTAATACATTTTGAATAAATAAGGAAAGAATTAATACATATCTGAGTTTAACAACAAGAAAATGTAGGTTATATGGTTCTGCTTTAAAGATGAGAAAATGTTGGGTTACATGGCTCTGTTATTTCACTTTTGTTCTTAGAGCTCATGAGAAAATTTATTTCCAAGAATTTGTTTTTAACTTTTTAACTGAAATTCTAGCAAGTATCCTGCAAATTGAGAAGTGTTCACTTGAAGACCCCTGTCTAAAACGAAGGGTGTTGATCAGCAGCTGAGACAGAAGGATAGTAGTTATGTGTTGGGGGTAACTTCCCTCCCCGGGGTTCTAGCCTAAAAATATTAACATTCTTTGAGATCTTCACTGTGCTGTGCAGCCTGAAGTCTGTGACTGCTAGACACAAGGACAACATCACTCGTTTGTGGTTTACTCTATTCCTGCCCCTTTGACTCTGTGTTTTTCAGCCACACATTTCAGTTCTGACATACTTAGAGGAGGATGTTTCTTCCCAGTGCTCCCGAGAGACCTTGCAGATCTGAGCTGGAACTGCCTTTGGCTGAGGAGCAGTAAAGCCTTAAGCTTCAGCTTCCTGGGTAAACGCTTTAAACCTCTAAATTGTCAGATAAAAGCAACAGTTCTGCTTCCCTTCCAGATGCAGGATTCATCCAAGGCTGCCTGTGCTTTGTGCAGAAGTGAGTACACATCCAACTTTTCCAGGAAACGCTGGCTGGACCAGATCTCTGAGGATATGAGTGGGACTGGCCAGTTTGCAAGTCCCAAAGGACTGCAGTCATAAGAAAGGTACCAAAATGTTCAGCTCTGGAGGAATAGCAGCAAACAAGGCTGTCAAGCACTGGAAGTACCCAGTGAACTTCACAGGGGAAATGATTACTTGTTGTGGCTCTTTTTATCTCCTGCAAGGCTAGGCAAGTTTTTGTGGATTGTAGTTTTAGACTTAAACATTTCAATTCTGCCTCCTGCTCCCTGAAAGCATCTGTTGGTGTGGTCCCCTACATCTAAGCATGCAGGCACATGCATACAGGCACTGCCTTTACATGAAGCTTCCCAAAACTGAAGCAAAAGAGCCTGGATCTATTGAAAAAATAATTTCAATGCATTGGTTATTCCGTGGGAATTTTCTAAGCAAGCCATTTGTAAATGTAAACATATTATTGGCCAATTAATGGCGTCAAATGTTTTAGCAGCTCTATGAAAACCATCATGTGGCTAATTCAAGTCTTTGGGAATTAGCAAGCTGACTTCTGCCAGAGTCTGCACAGAAAGGGAGCTCTGTAAAACAGGATGAGGCAGGACAGAGATTTATGCAAAAGTGGGGCTAATTCCAAAATTACCTATTTAAAAAAAGGCTAATTTTTTTGTTCCAAAACAATACTAACTAAAAAGTCCTCTCTATCTGTATGTCATACTGAAAAGAATTCACTAATATAAAAAATTTAAATGGAGATTTGTATTTTATTTTAAAAGCTCCAAATTTTTTAGGGGAAGTGATAAACCCTTCCTTTCTCCTGTGGATCAAATGAGGAAAACATCCATGTTGTTTCCAGTGTGATCTGACTTTTCCCTTATAAGTAACATCAAAATCAGCAGTTCAATTTAAAACCATGTGTTTGTTTCCTATTTTTCAAAGCAGTTTCTTTTGTGGGAAGGACAGGTAATGAGTTACACTACATTTTTCTGAAGCAATACTCAAACTATGCATGCATTTACTAGCATCTGTGCACTTTGGCATGCTGCTGCTGCTTCAGTGTGGACTTGGGGTCTTGACTAATGGAATCACCTTTTTTTCATTTGCAAAAGCACACTGACTGCTGATGTGGACTGGATGCCTCAGGGAACGACTGAAACCAAGAGAATGGCCCAGTGATTATGGAACATGCTTGAGGAAAGGTTCATTCTCTTGCACAAGGGTGCAGCAGTTCCAGAGCAGGACAAAAATCTCAGGCAGTTGCTCTTTTCCCACATGGTTTTATCCTTCAGGGTCATAGAGTTGTTTTGTTTTTTTTTAAAAAGCAAATCCAAGTGGTTAAACAGTATAAATAGAAAAACTCTTTAGCTTAAGGTATGATGCAGCCTTTTGATCATAAGGACATCATTCCTTCAAAGCCTGTTGTTCCTTTTAATTATATAATATTTATTCTTCTAATTCATTGTAGTTCCACAGAGAGCAGGAGAAAATCTTTTGTCCCCAAGTTTCTGTTACCCTCCTTTCTTTGCATTTCTGGGAAAGAAGCCTAATGTAAGAAAGCTATAGAACTGTGATACAGTGAATGCCTCCAGTGTGACTTTGATCTTTTTGGCCTATGTCTAACTTAGATCCTGCAATTCTAGACACCGAGATAATTTCAGGATACCTTAGCTCTTGGAACAGTGTAGTAGAAAACAAACTCACATGGATGGTGTTACTCAGATTTCAGAAAAGGAGATCAGATGGCTTAGATTCTAATGGTATTGTAAATTCCCTAAAGGATGGAAAGCCTGGATTACTGCCGATAGTTTGAAAAGGTGAACTAAGAAGAATTAGTTGGAAATTGAGCATATCAAGAGAATAAAAGGGAATGAATAACAAGGCTCTCGGCATTTTTCTGAAAATCAAGTACATCTACACCATTAGCAATTTTGAGCGGCTCCACTTGGTTTGGCTGTAGTAATCTGGGCTTCTCTCATGTAGCTGAGAACAGAGTATCACTGTTAGTTTTAGATGAAAAATTCTCCAGGCAGATGGCATTCAGCTTGATCTTTCTATGAACTGCCAATCTTAGCTAGCTGTGTTTCTTCTGGAAAACTTCATCTGTGTCTGACATGAACAGACAATGTGCCTCAAGAACATTGTAATGTTTTCAGTTCCCTCATGCTATCAATATCATCAACATTGAAGCCTAAGGACAAAGCTGATTTGACAAAACATTTGCTTGCATCCTGGTTCATGATATGGCTTTTTGAGTTTTATTCCTGGACTCTGCTCAAGAGTAGAGATTTTCAGGCTTTATATCCATGGCTCTTTCTACTGTCTTGGAGATAAGGGCAAAAGGAAATGCTATAAAGGGAGTATAGAAGACTATTGAATGGAGGAGCAGAACAAGGAAAATATAAATTTATTGTATAATCTGTAAAAATTGTTTATGGAAGTCAAAAGTCACTTTGCTTGTGACTAACTCACATCCTTGGCCCTATATTGGCCTAAGAGCATTGCTGATGAATCAGCCTGATCTCTGCAAATCTTTGATGTATGCTTCTGGAGAAAAGGACATGCTCTCTATCTCTGACCATATGTTAAACCTTCCTCTTCTCTCCTTACTGGATTTATATTGACAGAGAAAAGAAAGGAGGTTTTGGAATAATCCCAGCAATGTACAGAGACAAATGATTAATGTTTCCTCTCCTGGAAGCTTGATAATTAATGTAACCTCAGACATCCTGAAGGAAGATACTGCATGTGTGGACCATACTTCTCATAACCCCCTAATCTGAAAACTTGAAATTAGTTAAATACAGTCAGCTCTGCAGTTAAAAATTATGTAAAGTAATGTCTTTATAACAGGAATTGAAATGTTTGGATTAAATGGGTACCAACTGCATCTTGAAAATTAAGAGTAACTAGGAGAAGATAAGATGAAGCAAGAAACACACAGAATTTATCAATCTTGCAAGGAAAACATATAAACATCATAATGCTGATTTATAGTCTCTTATTTTGTATATTTAAACTAAATCTTCTCTAGAAACTACCAATATTAGACTGATAATGCCAGAGACAAGTAAATTTATCCAGAATGCTCTTCAGTGTATTCACTTCCTGAGACACCTTGTTTCCATATAGAACACCCCACAAAATGCCTTAGAGACTATCCTCAAGTTATAAGGTTTGCACATGCAAAATAGGGTTCCTACAGCCCATGGTTGGGTATTCCCACCACTTCTTTATGGCCTGTGACCATGTTTTACTTGGATGCATTAATTGCATGTGACATTGTACTGAATGCTAGGGTGGACATCCAAGATTGTCATTTCAGGGGATACTGGTTCTTACTATGTGGGGAGAGGGAGTTTCCTTCTTGTTGAAGGCTGCATGGTCTTTTTGAGCAAAGAATGAAGCAACAGCATGAGTTTCTACAGCAACTATGCCTGGACAACACTTCAATCTTGTTAACACTTCATGAGAGAGTATCGCCATTTCTCTGGCACTCTGAAACTCATCCCAGAATTTGGGTTAATAAAAAAATCAACATTTTGTCTTTTTTTTTTTTTTTTTTGCTAGCATGCAGTGATACAAGAAAACAGCAGCAAGTTCCTCATATTGCATGACATTGCTCAGTGCATGGGCATTTTGTTGGATACTGGAGAAAGTGAATGGCTTGCATCTGACTCAGTGTTTTGCTGCATAACACAAAAGTCTCTCCATTCATTTATCCTTATTCATGTTACCTATGAACTTGGTTGCCACACATATTTACATCAAATTATGCTCTTAAGTGCTAATATGCTCTTTCTAAACACTCAAGGAACTAATATTCAAAGAACTTGCATCTCTATCCAAAGTTAAACTAGTGTTTAATGGCTCTCTATTTAGAGAGCAATTATATTATCAGAGATGTAGGCCACATCAAGATCATCCACATAAACGCTGTCATCCTTCAAAAGTTAAAAGACCATTTCAGACTGGACATTTCCAGTCTGTCTGACCCTAGTTCCTTCAGCAGTAAAGTAGGAGCAACAGGTGATTCAGTGCCAGCTGCAGTAATGTGGTCTGGATGTGTAAATTGAAGCACAGATGAGTCTAATTTTGTCTAAGTGGACAGGAATTAGTCTTCATTTCTCAATCTGCCATTGTCAAAAAATCCTACCTGGGACAGGAAACAAAAAAGCAGCTTATGTCTTAAAAATTCATCTTTCCATGAATTAATGGTGCAGAAATGCAAAACAAGCAAGGATAAATAATTTTCTTCCTGACTGCAAAACTAATATAATCTTAAATTTAACTCTGGTGGAATCAAGACATAAATGTCTACTCGGAAACAGAACTAAAGACACAAAAATATGTCTAAGACAGAAAATCTCCACATTCACCTCTAAAAAGACAACAACACATTTTTCAAAGCATGTTTTCCATATGTAGCTAAATTGCAGAGCAATTTCTCACCATTTATCACCCTGATCCATCTGGATGGCTGCAATACTGAAGGAAGTGGGACTACTCTGCAAGTTCAGAAGAAACCAAAACAATACAAGGAAAAGCTTTTGACACCCTGCCACAAATCCCCAGCTCTGATGCAGCCCCAAAAATTACCATATTCTATCTAAATGTTTTATAAATATCATTTTCTAAGAAGGAGTCCTCCTCATGGCTGCCCCTCAGTTCTACAAGTTATTTAAGTACAAACTCAGGTTGGTTTCCACAGGAAGGGCTGCATTGCGGACTGCTGGGAACCAAAGGAGAAATCTGATTTTAGATTAAGTTGAAAACATTGGCACTACTGAAACAGCAGATTCCAGACAGACTTCCTGACTATTTTAGTGACCCTGCTCCCTCCCTTGTCCCAGCTTCCCCTCCCCACATCACCCACAGTTTTTGTGCTTTAGTTCCCACTCAGGACCTTTCCCAGCATGAAGCAACTGGCTTCCCAGCTACAGAGGGTTTGCTCCAGGCTCTGCTTCCCACTGACGGTAGGAGTCAGTACTTTCCTCACTGCCAGATGTCCCCCAGACCCGTATCAGACAGCTTTTGCAGTCTGAAATCCCTCAGCACCATCCACAAACACATTCCACCCATCCCACTGCTGCAACCGAAACCCCTGGGGTTGTGCAGAAAAGCCGCTCCGGGAATTATGATGCAAATCACCGGGTACAATTCGTGCTGCAAAATGCACATATGCATAAATGTGTTTTACTGCCTATAGTGAAAACAATGGCTTACACAGATTAGGTCTTGCCCTGGGGCACACCAGGATCCTAGTGGAAAAAAACTCTACCTGTGTCCATGTGAAAGTAGGCATCTATTTTTGAATGGATGAGAGGATCCCAGAAGATACATAACTCTATCTTCTGACTACTGAACAAGGATAGAGTGAAACTTAATTTTAACTAATTTTGGTAAGCTGAGAAAACACCTACACCCAAGATTTGTTCTTTGAATTACTTGTTAAGCAAAGACTGAGGTAGAAGTAACATTTTTCTACATGAAAGGTGATATTAAAATAATATTAGCTAACCATGCAGTGATCTAATATTTTATGTGTGTGTAATTGAAAAAAAGTTTAAAATACCTGTAATTTGCAGATGTAGTGGTCTCAGTACAAAAATATCTTGGGATCTGAGAGCTTGTTTACTCTTTCATCTCTCTCAAATGTCTTGGTATAAAATAAGTAGAAGATAAAATACTAGCTAGTGCCATAATCCCATGCCTAGCTGCTAAACAAATGTAGTGGTGTTACCAACAGGGAAGGAATTAAAATTGCCTGTGTGGTGGGGTTTTTTGAGGTTTGCTTTGGGATATATTCGTAAGCAACATGGCAAGCTTGAATGCCAGCTGGCGGAATGGATCCAACGCATTCACCTACCCCTCAGGAGTGGTAGTTTGCTCTCCACAATTTCAACCGCTTACTTTCAGAGGTGTTAAAAAAAAAAGAGTTCAAAAGTGCCTTCAGAGATGAGGGGGCTGAAATGGGAAATGCGATTGTCAGTTTCTCAGCACAGCAGTATAAATAATGTGATGACATCATAAAAACCGTGACAAAATCCATTTACAGTGGTGTGCCCACAAATTTTCATTCAGTCTTCCTGTAAGTTCAGGTAGGCAAACATTGGCATGTTATTTTAGGAGAGAAGGTTTAAAAATACTGACAGGCAGCTGTTAGAAAAGGCTGTTGCTTTCCTGGGCCAGGAGACACACTCATTTGAGCCAAGGACTCGGACAGCACAAGGGCTTTATTGTATCTGTGCATCATACCACACTGCTTATAAACAGTCAGATTATTCATGAGCAAAAACTTTTATTTAATTTTAAGAGTGAAGACTTACATATCTTTAGCTGGAAATGCAGTTGGTAGCAGTTTAAATTTCTTTTTCTTAATGAAGTGTAAAACTGTTGGTGTTCTGGAGAGGAGCAAGATGACAGAACAGCCTGTTTGTCTCTGGTGTTTACTCACTCAGGACAGGGAAGGGTCTAAAGAAACATCTGGTGTCAGCTTTTTTTTTCCACTAAGGAAAAAAAACAAAGCTAGTAAGTTTTTTAGATAGAAAAGTAAGTTCATGAGTCATGAAACTTCAGTTAGAAATCACAGAAAGTTAGAGACAGTGAAAACCAGCTATATTTGTTTTTACATAATCCATAAAGGAGAATGGGGCTCTCTTACTCATGTTTGTTTCATTTTTGGGTTTTGGTTTTTTGTTTTTTGGTTTATTTGTTTTAAAATTCTGAATGTGTCTTGATTTACATTTCCAGCTGGGAAGAAGGTTGTGAGAAATTTAGGTGCAGAGGCCAGAGGGGCGAGAAGGGCAGGAGCTAGGCTGGCCCAGCTGGGAGTTTACAGTGAGTGGAGAGTAATGAGGTAGCAGGAAAATTTCTTCCCCTATGACCTCCCTTCCCACCTTCTCTTTTTTCATTTTTTCCACTTTGAAATGGGACAACAATTACAGAAAAGAAAAAGGGTGCTTTCTTTCCCCCTCTTTCTGCCACCTTTCCTCTCTGTTCCCATCCAGTCTTCCCACAGGTCACCCCAGGTTTCCTGTGTCCCAGTGGGAACTGCAAGAAAGCAGCATTGAAGTCCTAGGGCAAAGCTCCCTTGTAACTTGCAGTTGGACACAAAAAGCAGGGGAAGACTAGCCCAAAACCTGCCGCTGCACCCTGTGCTTGGGACACCCATGACCATCCATTAAGGCCTCAGGCTGGTGCGGTGGGCAACTCCTTAAAACAATTTCCCCATGCAAATTTTCATGGGGAGAATGGAGAGGTTGATATGAAAAATCACCTTGTGTTAAATTTTTCTCCCTCTAAATAGCGAAATGGCCTTGCTAGGAAATCCTGTAATCTAAGTACAAGCTTAGCACCATCCATCAAAGAGAGGATGTGAGCAGTGCTTGTAAAAAGTTAATAACCTCCATGGTGGGACAAAGCAGTGTGAAAGGAAAGTGCTGAGCAATGGCCAGGAGGATCCTTTCATCTCCCAGTGAGCTCAGTGACTGGAAATGTGAAGTTCACTTCAGTTAATAGCAGTTTTTTAAACGTCTTTTAAAATTACTCTGGAGAAACAAACAGAAAGACTTAAATCCATTTCTTCTGACTTGTAGGTTTTGGGCAGCTTCATAGGTCTCAAATTCATACGGAAAAAATGAAGTGCAATTTTTAAGCAAACAGTAACCAACCAGGGTAAATGTCCATCTTTTCTTGACATGAACAATTGCCCGAAAATACAATGTTAGTGCACATCTCAGTAACCCGGGAGGAAAAGCATAAGCCCTATGTATTTTTTTCCGTGTATTTAATTCTCTTCATTGTTGACAAAACCCTCTAAGTCCTTACATACAGTTCAGGTCTTCTGAATTCTATATAACTGCATCCCTTTTAAAAACTGTGTACAAATGCCTACGTGCACAATTGCACTTCGACCATATACAAATGGACCTAATTTATTTTGGTGCCAAACAATGCTGTGAAATACTTTGACTTAATTTTAAAGAAAAGCAAACAATGACCATTGCTTGTGATGACACAAGCTGTGTCATAAAATGCACCCAACAAACCATTTACATTGCAAAAAGTTGCCCCAACTGTTGTTTATATTGGAAGTAAGATTAGCACATTCATATCCTCTGGCAAGCAGATAACTGTCAGCAGAAATCACTTGCTACCCAGCAGCAGCAGTGAAGAAGAGGACATTCTCAAAGTTGAGACATGCAGAAGTATTTATATTGTTTTAAAAGTCCATTTCAGTTTGTTGGAAAAAGTGTTGGTAAAAATGTAATAAAATATACTAATTTATGTGAGTACTGTGTAGAATGCAATCCAAAACTCATTATGAGTTAAACTGGTGTAAATCAGCATAAATCTGCCAATTAAAGCTGATTTATTCCAACTAAGAAAGTAGATTTTGATATGTTGTATTTAATGTTTCTTTACACTTCTTGATGAAAAAATGTCTGAGGTTGGAGAAATAGTCCCAGTACACCTGATAGACAGTCTGCTCCCAAAGGCTTTCCAAAATATTTCTACTCTCAGGTCTTTTGCTCTACTTCACCTGCTCAAGATAAGACTTGCTACTGAGCCCAGGCTAGAAGGAGCATGTCCCAGGCCATGCTGGCAAATAAGGAGATATTTTGGTTTCATGTATTGGTGCTCAAATTTTAAAGAACATCTCATGCTTTTAACCAAACCAATACAGGATGCCGGTGATGTCTTTTTATTCTCCTTTTCTTTCTAGAGGAACTATTTAAGGCTGGGGTGGGTTGATTGGCCTGTCAAGCCACCTGGCACTATAAAGACTTACTTATGATTAAAGGCTACGGTTAAAAATCCAAGTGGGCTTCATCAGTTGTATGTTTCCTATTATAATACACCAGAACAAAAAAATAAAAGGTTCTTTACCTAAAACCCTAATTCATAGAATGGCCCAGCCCTAAATCACATATTAGGAATGATCTTTTGAATGTGTTACAGTGTTGCTCATGTGTAAGTTTGCAGCCGGGACAGAATGTGAGTGGATTTAGCATGTCAATTAAAAAAAAAAAGAATCCAATTTCTGTTATGCAGATTGATTTTTTTTTATTTCCCAGGACAAAAATATAGGTATTAAAAAGAGTTATTTTATAAATAACTGTGGCCACTGCTTGTTTAGAGTTTTCATTTCTGCAATTCTTTTGTGGACAGAGTTTGGTAAAGAAGAAAAATAATTTCATAAATTCTTATTTCTTTAAAGTGGAAGGTGGAGGATACGTGCAGGGGAAGGATGGCACAAAAGAAGAAGTAAAGGGAGTCACAAACCAATGACCCATGGCGGCTTCCTGTTGAAGTTATACATTGAACGGATCTTAATGCCCATTTAGAAACTGGGGAAATCCGGAAATGTCTCCGGATTTCACAATTGGCTTCTGTTTTGTCCCGGGACCAGCTGAGTCCCCACATCGAAACGCTTTCAATCTTTCAGGCTCCCGCTCAGGCCCTCAGGCCCAAGGTTGTCCCTCACAAAATGGAAACATTCATTCAGCAAAAGTGCCCCACTTCCAGGCCGGGCTGTCACTGAACGCTGCCCGCCGGGCCGGTTCCCAAGCAGGACAGAGCCCTCGGGGAGGTGTCGCTGTCAGAGTCAGGTGTCAGGATCATCCATGGCCCCGGGAACGCCAGTCCAGGAGCTGGGATGATCCATGGCCCTGGGGACACCAGCCCAGGAGCAGGGATCATCCATGGCCCCGGCAGCGCCAGCCCAGGAGCCGGGATCACCCACGGCCGGGAACGCGAGCCCAGGACACGCAGCCCGCTCGGGCTCCGGGAGCTCAGCCACATCAAAGCCGGACGTGCCGCGGCCTCTGAGCGCAGAGCAGCGGCCGGTGCTCTTCAAGTTGCCACTTTCTTTTCTCTGGGAATGCCAGGGAATGCTGGGGATGTGTGTGAAGATCTGGGGAAAATCTGGGATTGTTCAAGCTGGAGCTGAGGAACAAAAGAGAAGGGCTCTGACTTAGTGAGGCTCAATGTAGATTTTGCTCAAATGGGTTGGAAATCAGAATATGTGGGGCATTGCTGCTTCCCTTTGCTTTCACACTGGCACAGGGCAAATTCACTTCAACTTCTCTTTCACTGTGCAGTAGACAAGGAAGAGAAGATTCATCTTCTCAGTGCAAAAAAAGCTGTTTCAGGGGTCCAGGCCTTGTGCCTCAGGATGTATGGTTTTCTCTAAGACTTTATCTCTTTCCCACTCATTAAATTCAGAGAATTTGGGTGTGAAAACAACTTCCTGAGCTTTTTTTTTTTCCTCCTGTTTTTAAAACCTAAGCAAAAGTTTGTCAGGTGTGTGGAAAAACCATGAGTTTTACTAAAGCATCTATGTGGTGAGAGGGGCAATGGACAGACCTGGAGCTGTCCGGGGAGGGAGAGCACAGATGGGAAAGACTGGAAACCACTGGGATGGATGAGATAGGGCATGACCAGAAAAAATGAAATTTGTGGATTTTAGTTCATTTCAAGTTTTGAAAGCTATTGATGTTCAGTTCATGATTGAATTATTTCTGGAAAAGTGATACCTTTCCTTCCTCTTCAATCCAAATGTATATACAAACTCTATACAAAATATATTTATCTATATATATATATCTACATATATCTATATCTAAATACATATATAGATATAAAGATACAGAGATATATAGATATATAGATATATCACCAGGGAAGGAGATATATGAAAATGTTTCACTGCTACTGAGTGAGTAAACAACCAAAGACGTACACTTGTGTCTAGGAGACTGTTCTGGCAAGGTGTGAAAAGAGTAAAAAGTGAAGAAGAAATGGGAAAGAATTAAAAAAAAGAAGGGGAAAAAATACAGTTCAGAGCATTAAAATGGATTTTGCATTTGATTTACATAGCAGTCATGATTCATTTTAAGCTATGTTGTTGTACAGTCTTTGAAATATATTTGTCAGCCCATTATGTCTGTAAGCAATTTTATAAGACCAACAACAGCATTGAATAGGCTGTAAATACAACTTACTTAATACTTTTTCTACTGCACGGCTGAGTGCAGCCCTTGGGGAGGTGAACACTCAGCCTGGGTCATGTCATAGGAAACTGACATCCACTGCTGGATGTTCCTGCCTGTATTCCTCTCTGCTGGAGTTCCTTAGTATTCCCCATCTCTCCTTTTCTTCACCCTTGCCATGCTTTTTGAGTGCTCCCAATTCAACCTTAAAAAAATTCTTCTGGGACAGGCAACTTAAGATGGGTTTGCCTCACTCTGCAGTGGCTAAAATGTGCCCAGGACATAATTGCTCTGTAAGCAGGCAACATAAGAAGGGTACATGTGCTCAGTCCAGGTTTTTGATCTGGAACATACTGTAAAAAGGACATAATGTGATGACATTTATCAGCACTGGCCATCTAGTTAACAACCCTTTGAAATGAACAGGCAAATAACACCTCAAGCCTATTGTTTTCAATGAAGTTGAAACAAACCTATAAACCTGTCCCACTTGCTCTGGGTCTTTGCTTCAAGATAACCCTAGCTGGGAGATTTTTGCTAAAATCTGATTATCTAAGTGCCAAGTTAGCCCCCCACAATGCTTGCAGATGGCTAACATGGTGCTGTCCGACTGTGAAAAGGTCTTGCCCATTTTTCCAGCTGTGAAAGCACAGTGGATTAAATTGCATAAAGTTCCACAGTGAATTAAATTGCATAAGGAACCAAGTGGTATTTACACCTTCTCCTTAAGTTCTGATATCAAAAAGCCACCTGTGGGTATCATTGCTGAAAGACATCAGGGAGTACTCCAATTCAATGTCCATGAGAACAAAATTGATCGACAAGGTTTTCTGAGTAGGCCAAGGGGTAAGGAAGGTGGTGCTATGTTATGCATATGTTGGGATTTCTGGCTGTACCTGTTGTTGCTGTTAGTCTATGGGACTGTCGTTCCCACAAATTTCACACATATTAAGCTTGATTAAAAACAACCAAAGGAGTATTTAACACTCAAAGAATCCTTTCATTATGGAGAACACTGAGATGCTTGTTACATTTACACTTAATGAAGTGCATAAAAGACAGTTGCTAAAATATGCTGCAGTCTGGCATGTAGCTCAGCTAACAGAATTTTGGGGGGGGTGGGGTTGAAACCTGGTCTCAACCCCAAATCTAAAAAAAAGCAACATTTCTGAAGGCACCAGTCGTACCTTGACAAAAGTATGAGAGGACCAAATAGGCTACAAATAGCCAAGTAGGTAGAAAAAGCCTGTGTAGAAATTCTGTATACCTTGGCAAAAATTCTGTCAACTGTCTGATCTCTTCCAGCAGAGAAGTGGAAGTTTCCACCCTGAACTCAAATGTTGTTACAAGGAGGTAAAAGAGCAAATGAAGGAATGAATTGCTCATAGTAAGGCACTCACTAGAAAATAGTAAACAGATAAGATAGAAATATCACAGAGCAGTACATGCTGCATATACCAACAAGTGGCAGCAGAAGGCTAATTAGCACTTCAAAGAATTTTTATTAAGACAAGTAAAATAAAATATAATAGTCTTTCCTCAGGCAAAATGCACATTGAATTTAGACCTGTAGATGCAGGCAGAGATCACTGTCTCCTCCACTATATGTATGGGCTTAGTACCTCACAAGACTGGACCCGTAGCTATGCAACACTGGACCAGAAATGTGTAGCAGTTTTACATGGAGCTACACTGGGAAAAGCCTGCTTCTGAATTGAATACCAGTAAATTTGAGACTGGATTTTATGAAGTGTGTGGGTGGTGGTATGTGTCAATTAGGTAATTCCCATTATCCTAGTGTCCCTAGTGACTTAGAATATACACATATTGAATTCATTAAGTCCTGTGTTGGTCTAGGAAAGAAAATGAAGGGAATCCTCCTCTAGCTTACAGATAGAACTGATTAAAGGTTTAAGAACAGCACAGACTCAAATTTTCATCATTGCACAGTACATTTATATAGAGGATGTAAAGTGCTTCGAACCACTCCAAAACATGTTGCAGCAACCACCTGCTTTCAGTTCTGGTAGCTCAAGCAAGTGAAGTAAGATAGACTTGTCAGGGAGAAGAAGTGAAATTAAAGATTTGATTGCCACATTAAATGTGGAAGAGAAGATTAAGTTTGGGGTTAGAGAGAACAGATGGAGAAAGCCTTAAACTCATTATTCACCTCCATATTTTTTGACATGGTTGTGGTGCTTGTGTTTGCCTGAATATTGGTGGTGGCTCTGGACTACAGTTTGGGAACTACCTCAGAGCAAGGAGCAGAGGGCACAATTGATAGGACTGGAGGTAGTCCAGCTTCATGTGCCTTCTGTTGACTCCTACTCAATATCTACAGTCTGGCCTGAAAGGAAAGACTGTGCTAAAAAAGCTATTTATGCAAGTGAGCATGGCCTTGAACATTCACTGAATTAACACAAAACCTTTTATGGACCAGCAGGAGCTCTCTAGGACATGGTGATGGATTGGAGGCTGGCATCATGAAAAGGAAGGCAGGAGAAAAGCAAGGAGGGTAGAAAACACTAAGTAATAAAGTTAGCAAACATGTCTTTTTTTGGGAACAAATACAGTCAACTGCAACAGCAGAGAGAGCCTAAGAGAGGGAAGCTGTACACATCAATTTCTCATTTTGATGAAGCTTTCAAGACATTTCACAGGACATGTCTTGAAAGGACCTATGATCCAAAGGAACCACTCGAAGTTACATAGTTGGTGAAAATATATAGATAACCAATATATGACATCTGGTTGAAACAAGAAGTTGCATTTCAAAGAGGATGTTTCAGCAGGGATAAAATCAAGATCTGCCTAGAATTCATTTTATATTTGTGGCATTTGGGGATCAGTCAAATAGTGATTGAAATTTTATTCAAACTCTAGGAAGTGGTAATGGTGACACAACTAACCTATCTAACTGGCCATTATTCAGCATTGAATGATGCTAGTTGATGCATCCTTGAAACATTTCACACATTTTTATAAAATGGTCTTGAACTCTTAGAATTCCATTGGAGGAAATCTGGTTTAATTGAGCATTTATATGTACAGAATCTGTATAGAATTAGCAAACTCAGAATTTTAAGTGGAAAACAATTTCTGAGGACTCACGTTTTTAACAGAGGTATGTTAAATGGGAATGCATTTCACTGGGCTTCAGAGTTCTTTAAATGGAGAATTTCTTACCTTTCTGCTAAATACTAAAGCAAAATTAGTGTTGAATTTAACACAAAGAAATTCAACAGTGACCTTATAGCCATTAGAGTTGGGAAAAAAACTCTCATCAGTTCTCTTCAGTTTGCAGTTAACTCATGGGTGGAAGTTACAAACAAAACTGCAGAAGTCACAAGCTTGCCTCTGCTGCTGGTCTCTTCTTTTAACTCATGTCCTCTGAAAACAACCAGTTTTTGAGGACTATCAGAGTTGTGGGTTTGGAACATACTTTTCCAGAGTATTCTGCTCCTATGGAAGTAACATAAGACTGCTCCTTCTAGCCTTTTAGCATTTGTATGTTCCTGTTTGCAATGAGTTGTGGCTTGTCTGAATTTTACTGTCTGAATTTTACTGCATGAATATAATAATAGGACAATCTGTGGAGGAGGCCTCTTCTACTCTTGAACAGACTTACTGTGGTGTAAGAATGGCTTTTTTGGCTTTGATTCCAAATAACATAGGCTTAAAAGAAAAAACAAAACAGGTGTGCCTGAATAAACTCTCAAGAGTTTCATTGATCTATTTGATAAAAATAAAAGACTTAAAATATACTAAATAAACTGACATGTGCAGACAAGGTTTTTAAAATATGCAGCCCCTCCCTCTCAGAAGTTTGGCAGTAGCAGCACAGGATGATGCCAGCTGGATTACAGTCTGCTTGTATCAGGGCAAAGACAGACAGTGCTTTCTGATGGAGCTGTAACTCTTGAAGAAGTAAATAACCCTGGCTGTTGGCTGCTGCTGTTGCCTCCACAGCTGGGATCATAAAAGGGGCTGAGATTGATATTTGCCTGGATAATGCTTTTCAAGTATTTTACCCGAATAAGCATTGATGAGCATGGTTTGAATTAACCTGGTTGACCTGGTGCTGAAGCAGGTGAGAAAGCAAAGCATAAAATTTCTATGGCAACAGGCATAAAGGTCGGAGCATCTTGCAATGCCTCACCTATTTCTAAATCAATATGAACTATTTATCATCAGTCTAGATGCAAATCTTTTAAAGCACAATATTCCTGGGCAAGTTATTTTAGTAGTTTACCTCATACAGACAGGTAAAAGCTGCTCTGCTACGATACAGTCCTACAGCATAGCATGCTTGGTAGCCTAAATGGATCTAAGGAATGATCCATTAGCTCCTTTTCTGTTTTCTTAGAAAAGCACATGTCCCTGCATCGATGACTTGTTCTGCCTGTGGTCAAGATGACAAATCAAGAGCCAATTATTTCATATGCATTAAACTCCAGCTAATTGCATGATCTTTTTAATCTTCTGTTAATGCCAAGGGATTCAATGTAGGTGAATCAAACCAAAGGTTTTTTCCAACTATTTTAGATGCAGAAGTACATGATAAATGTACAAAAAAGAGACATCACTTAACCAATACTGGAAATGTGGCCTTATCTCCCTTGGAAAACATCTGTTTGTTGTTACACAGCTGTGTTTTGGGAAAAGAAACCTTCAGAGCAGAGAAATACCAGTTCTATTCAAGCTTCAGGAGCAATTCAATTAAAACAAGTGTTAACTACTGGAATTTATGAAGTGTTTGCTGCCTAATCTTATGAAACATATGTAATTGCTATGGGTGGTTAAGACTTTAGCTTTATACCTGCCTGGCTGTGCTGATTGAAATAGAGAAGTAACAAATTAGATTTGAGGAAGTGGCTGGAAAACAAAGGGATACAGGAGTCCCGTGCAATGATGCTGAGTTTCCCAGAGCATTGCTTGTTAGCACATAGGGCATGACCCAAAATTCACAGGAAGAAACCCACAAAGATAATAAGCTTTTTGTTTTATTTTAACACTGGGTTGATCAGAAGACCCTCCATAGTTCTTGGCAAGCTGAAGTCAATGCCGGATATATTTCCAAATTACTTTTTCACCGGTTAGTTGTTTTAAAAAACCAAAACAAACAAAGGGTATGGAGTGATCTATCACGTGTGCAGAACATACTTGCAAAGACCAGCACTCTCCCCAGCATTTGCCAACATGCTACAGCAATGTATTACTGAGGAGTGCATTTCTGCTGACAGATTCTTTCCACCACAATTACAGAGAGAATAATGGCTGAGAAAAAACACCCATATGTGCCCATTAACTTTGCAATCTGTCTGTGTACTTACAAAGCCCTCATCACATATCAGATATTATAGTGAGAACAGGAGAGATTAGACAGACTTCAAAGCTGCAAGAGAAATGTGAGTGTTGATTCCCAGCCATGATTAATTTGGCCAGAACCTCACACTCCTTTAATTTAATTAAGAACATAAGTGGCAATCAGAGCAGTGACAAAGCAAGAGAGGGACCGAGCTGGCAGCTGAGGACAACACAGGCTCCCCAACAGGTAAAGACACTCGTGTGAGATCTGTCAGACTGCTGGGGGAGTAGCCCCTGCTGGGAGTGGGCAGGTGACTCATTCTCCATGGGATGAATCCAACTGATTACAGCATGTGTTTTAGAACTGGAATTGTGTTAAGCCAAATGACCATCAAATAATTAATTACTAGAATTAAAGACTAATAATTATAAAAATGGAAATTAATAGAGCTGCCTGTGATCATGCTGTCATCTTGCAGTATGTATAAAACAGTCTGTCAGGAAAAGAGTAAACTGCTTCCAGTGGGCCAAGAGGACCATGCACTGTGACAGCTGCACCCAGCACAAGGCACTGTAGGTTCACACTCCTTTCCCCCTATGGTAACACACTCATATGCCAATCCCAGAACACTGTGGCAGAGCAGCCTCAGTAATGCTCATCTGGCCACAAAGGGATGTGCTGTGCAGTGAGTTAGCTTATTTACAGTTTATTTATGCTTCTTTCCATGATTAAATCCCTCTTCTCCCTCCTCTGCTGCAAGGACCAAATGTCTTATGTGTCTGACTTCTGTGGTTCCTGGCTAAGATGGGTTTGCTGCATGTCCAGCATGTTCTGTTCTACCATGGGTACAACATATATGCAGCCTATGCATCTGTCAGGCTGGAGGTGCCTCAGAGGGGCACAATGCATTCAGCAGCCTGCTGCTTGCTCAGCCTGAGCTGGGTGGGTGCTGGCAGTGGGAGGCAGGTATTTCAGTTCTGGCCTGTGCAAAGTCCCATGCAGAGACAGTGCATGTCCAGAGGCACACCTGCATTACCTCAGCTTCATTTGCTTTGCAGCAGGTGGTATCTTCAGCATCTTCTCCAGTGCCTGCAGGAGGGCAACCCTATATCCTACACTTGTGATCATGTGAGCATATTTTGGTTGCACTTCCAGTGTGCAAAAGGTAAACTGTCTTAAAGTCCTACCTAAAAAAAAATATATGGAGAAGAGGAGGTGTTACTAAATCAAACTGGAATGGCCCTTATTCTGAAAACACATTCTTAATGGAGTTTTCCAACAGTTTAAATAACCAGGCTGAAATTTTGGTCATTCACTTCACAAGTCTCAGGCGTCTTTGTATGAACATAGCACAGACCTCTGGCTTACCTAGAAAGCAGTCCTGAGCAGTTTAAGGTACATATACATATAAAAGCTTTCAATAGCCTAGGGCATGAGTTTACACTGCCTTAATTATCATTCATTATCTGTCCAGTGTCCTCTCATGCCCTGTGGCCAATGCAATATAACTAATGACTCTGACACTGCAGGCTTAAGCTGCCTCAAGCTTACTGCAAAGCAAGGATTTGCCCAGGGCAGACCTCATGGAAAAAAAGTGCTGTAAATTCACTTGGCTTGTCTTATGGTAAATCATGTGAGACTGATTTGGCATAGGCTGTCATAAAAGTGTCATGTTTTTCTGCCAGTTTGATTAAATCAATTTATTACCACAATTTAAGTAGTTTTCTTTGTACAGGCTAGTAAACAGAAGTTTCAGTTTTACAATTGTGAGCATAATTTCCCAAGAAACATAAATCAAACCAAACCAAATATAATAACACTTAGACTACAACAAGTAAAATCACAAAGATTTTGGTTACATCACACTTTCTTGTGTAGACAAGGCTTTCAGAGTGCATATGTTTTTACACATTTGACCAAATCTGAGCATCTACAAATGTCAGCATTTAGGGAAAGGCTGTGCTAACTGTGGGATAGACTCTTCTGTTGGGTTGCTTTTATTTCAGAGCTGTCCCTACTTTGAGCAAAATGTTGGACTAGATGATCTCCTGAGACCCCTCCAACCTGAATTAAACTATGAACCATGATCTGAGCTGGCCACTGAGCCTCCCTCCATAGGCAGTGAACAGCACC
>NW_005054321.1:4472325-4481546 GCF_000277835.1 Geospiza fortis
AGCAGCAGTCTGTTTTGTTTTGTAGGGAAAAAGGTCTATTTCTTTTACAGTATAAGCATGAAATAAGCATTTTGTGTACTGTGCAATTCTTCTTCTATATCTCTATTATCAAGTGCTTCCTTTCCTGAAGGAGGAGCCCTCTTCTATGATCTTCACAGACTTTCTCTTTCAATGCTCAGCTCTCTCCTAATACATCTCACAGTGCTGTCATGATTATCCAGGTATTATAGATGGTGGCAGAATCCAGGTCAGGACCAGCTCTTAGGAAGGCAGTGAAGACTGAGCACAGACAGAATTCACTGGTATCTGCAGCATCAACTCTGGATGGGTTCAGCCTATAAGCTACATTCATTAGAAAGAATCAGTATGGAAAACTTAAGAACAATTTTGGGGAGCAGATACAGGCCACAGTCTCATAATTAATTTAGAGCAAGCTGCCCACTTGATCTATTTTTAGCCACATTCATCTCAGTTCTTCATGACTAAGTATTCCATGTAGTAGTATGTCCCCAAAGTGCTGTAGGGTCAAGACATAGAAAGAAATGCTACTTTTACTCATAAAGATTATGAAATAAATAATTATATGGGCAGAGAAACTTATAAAATATCATTTCCTGTGATTCACTTGCTAGCTGTCACTCTTTCACATGCTCTTTCTGTGGCTTTTGTAATTTCTAATAATGTGTCTGATAATGTCAGATTCCAGACTTTACTCCCTTGGGTTATACAAAACAGCACTGATCATGAGCAAGGTCTTAATGCTTCCTGTTCTCACTGATATTTGTGAGAAGTAGCCAAAAGAAGGTCCTGTCATAACCATATAATTTCTACAGAGTGTGTCCAACTGGAACAAACTGAGGGACTAGAGGGCAGTCAGCCCAGCAGGGATGCTGTAAAAGAAGCAGTGGAAGTATTGATCCAATGGGTCCTAGACCCCAGTTAGTGTTTCTTCTTGCTTCCTGCACAAGACCAAAGGACTTAGAAAATGTGTGAAAAAAAGAAAGGTGTGAAAACTGCAGAACTGAATGACATCTAAGGATTTCTTGAGAGAATAAGATCCCACATGATATCAGGTAAAGGCATGAGCTGACTTGCCTTTCGCTTCTCAGTGGGGTAGTGATAGCTTGAATTTAGTCTAGTAAAAAAAAAGCCAGGACTCTTTTCAATCTGGTCACCTTCTGATGACAGGGATCACACCTAAACTCTACAATCTCCCAGACCAGGCTAGTTCCTGCTCCATGTATCAATGCCACTTGTATCCAGCATTTTCTGGGGCAGGACTCTCTGGCCTATGACAAAAACATGCCACAGGTTGTATTTACACTTGAACAGTAGAGTATTATGTACTAAAGCACAGAAAGATGGTCTGGATCTCTCCTTTATTTAGTGACAATGTAACTTCAAGGTTATTTTCCTCTAGGCAGTTCAGTAAGTTATAGAAATTTTCGTGCTATTTTAGGAGAATAAATTGGATTTATTTGGCCAAGACAAATATTATAGAAAATATAATATTTATTCTGAAAAGTATAACATGCCTGTTCCATAGCTAAAAGAAGCAGAAACAATTTGTGGCACTTTATCCGTCCATCCATCCATCCATCCATCCATCCATCCATCCATCCATCCATCCAAAACAAAGCTGAAGCAGCAAACTTAAGCTAAATAAAAGTTGGGGGGAAAAATGTACTTTATTTAAAATAATTGTGTTAACTCCAGAGAAAAGTGTCATTTGCAACAAAGCCTCAGTAATGCCAAATCTGATCAACAACTTTCAGTAGTTTTGTCTCCTCTTTACCATTCTAACTCTTGCTAAGAAACAAACTCAGACCTAATTTTTAATAGACAGATTCACAACAGCTTGTGCATCAGGACATGTTTGGCAGCATGTGTCTGACAAGAATTTTTCTGCCTCCTAGAAAAGTTCTGCTAAATATTCATGTATTTCCAATTGAAAGAAACCTGACTCTTGGCCAAAATGAAGCTTATTAGCAGACAGAAGAGGAGGGGTTCTTCCTCCCTGCTGCACCTCTGATTATTGTAGGTTTTGCATCACACCTGGTCTCTGCAAACAGATGCTCTCGAACCCAAATTAGTCTACCATGGAAATTATTTATAACTTGAGATATTGCCAATTCGTGGCATTTTTTGAATTTTTTTTTTTTACATTTATGTGGAATTCATCATTTGTAGGACTTTTTTCAGCACCATCTGTCTATCAGAGGTGACTAAAAAAAGTCTGTGTTTTTAAAAATGTTCAAAACAGATCAAGAATATTTCTTTTAACATGTTTTCTTCTTTTGACAGAGATCTCAAAAATATATTTACTATTAATGAAAAGCAGGAAATGTTATAAAAAAATCTTAATTTGTTTGAGAACACTTTCAATATGAACTGTTTCATACTCTGTTTTTCTGCTGAAACTTTTTCTAAGTGGCCACAAACACGTTGAGGAGAGTGACCCAGTCACAGGAAGGGCTCTGATGTTTTGGGTACTCAGTACCAGCTGCTGCTGAGCTATTTGTGCCTGGGGTCAGGATGGATGTGTTTGGAACAGAGACAGAATGAGCCTCTGTGCAGGTGGAGCTGTCAGCACCTGCTTCAGAAAGGATGACAGGAGAGTTCAAATCTCTACCCCAACCCCTTGCTTAAAGTAGGGGCAGCTCCAAGGTCAGACCAGGCATCTCAGGACTTCACCCAGTTTAGTCTTGAAACTCCCTCAGGGTGGAGGGAGGATGCACTGTCCTGGCAACCTGCTTAGATGTCTTCATGGGGAAGAAGTCCTGATTAATATCCAGGCCAAACCCTTAACCTTGAACCTGTCCCCTTTCAACTTGGAGTCTTTCATCATCAAACCAAGCAGCACTGTGAAGAGCCTGGAACCATTTTCTTGGAAACCTCCCTATAGGTATTGGATGTGACCTTAGGGTTCCTCCTGCCAAAGCCCTTCCTTGTCCCTCCCAACCAGCCCAGGTGTCTCAGTCACCACTCCAGCCCAAACCAACCTGGACTCAACTTACTGCAGTTTATCAATGACTTTCCTGTCTTGGGGAGCTCAATACTGGGCACAGTACAGACACAGGGTAACAAGCACTGAGGGCTGAGAAAGCTGTCTCCTAAGTCACTGACCTGTGGCAAGCCTGTGTGAGATTTCACTTTGCCCCTGTGTCCCTGCAGCAGTGGCTGCTGCCCATAACCTTCAGTGACACAAAACATACAGCTGCACTTCAGCTGTGCCAGGGCAAAGGGGGCTTGACAAACAGCACTGATGAGGAGCAGGAGAAGGCCATGGATCTGTCCTCTGCTTCCCAAGCTGTGGAGGGTGATAATTTCCAGTGGACAGGAGGGCTGGAAAACATCAGCTCCTATGTAATGTACTAAAGTACTTTGGCCATAAAGTTCAAAGTGCTTCCCAAAAGGAAGTTGGATTGCTATTCCTGTTTTGTAAATCAGGAAGCTGAGGAAAAAGGGAAGGAAGTGTTTTGACTGAATTGATCTAGCAGCTGCTGGCAGAGACTCTGAGTGCTGCCTATGCCCTGTGCTGCCTCTCAGAGCAGGGACCAGCCCCAGCCACCTCAGGCATGCACTGCACTCCACAGGTGCTCGATGGCAAATTCCCTCTTGGAAATCAGGGTGGTGACATTAGAACAACAGCCTTCAAACTGTGCAGATTTATGGCTTCAAAGTAAAAGTGCTGGTGAGAAATACCATGAATTAGTCATAATCTTATCAAAAATATTTTATTTATGAAAGTAACAATTATACTATACAACCTATATTGGAAATACATTGAATAATTGCTAGAATAAATACAGGCAATTAATTCAATCTTTTTATAGAATGAGAAGATTTATTTGACATTTGAATGTTAACCCAAGCTTTAACTTACATCATAAATAGTTAAAAGGCATAGTCAAGTTTTTTTGATTTTTACCGTTTCTCTTGCTTTTTTTTTAATACTGTTCTATTTTGTAATCAACATGAATCAACTCTCCAATCATTAACATAACATTAGTATGACTTTCAAGCAATCATGTACCTCAAGATAATCAGACAACAAGGTAGTGTGTGTGCAGTTCATTCTACAGCAGAATCTATTCATGTCTGCATAAAAAAGAGAAGCTGAAAATGCTTCTAAGTTCTTTAAGCATCATATGCCAATTTCTGCTTTACCACAGTGCTTTTAATACCAGAATCTAAGAAGGGCAGCTGGTCTTTCTGATGCTCTTTATAAAGTATGCTAGGGCTCAATGCCACATTCCTTTGGCTGGTGAAGGACTGCAGAATTTAGTCCTGAATATTATTTCTCAAAACTATGGTCCAAAGTAAATGTCCAGGAGTGATTATTAGGCACCAAGGAAGTGATGCATTTGCTAAGGCTTGATGTTTTCTGATAAAAAAATTGTTTTCTTTTCTGGTAGATATGCTGTAGTCAAAAACAAACTATTGGGCTCAGTACTGGGGTCTGTATTACACTGGATGTCAGAGAAGGGGATGTGTTTATTTTCTGTGAACTGTATGAAGGACTCTGCAGAAGTTTTATAGTACAACACACACATTTTGAAAGTGTTGATAAGTTTTTTCTTCCCTGTTTATTTTTTTTAAATAAAAACCTGAACTCTTTGCTTGGTAGTAGTAGATTGTGGACAACTAGGACCATCAGTGAATTCAATAGCAGTTTCATGTGCCCAAGATTTTTCCAAGTCAGAAGTTTTTGACTGCTCAGGTCCCATATAAAATCAGTGGGATGCTTTCCATAGCAATGTCTTTTCCAGTGGCATGGAGGCCTGCCTTGCTTTATGGTTTATTTTGCATGCCAGGGATATTAAGTTCCCAGCAGAGAAGCAAATTTCCCTTTACAATGTAATCAAAACAAAACCCCCAAATTGCACATATCTACCCTTTGGCCTTTTTTTTATGCACAAATGTGTTTGTATGCAAAACCTGAAAATTTCATGCCTTTTGTAATAAATGTCTTAAAAGAGCACATTTAAATGCCTTTTCACAGAAATAACCATTCATTAGTTTCAAAAATGCAGAGAGACTTTTTGTTCTTTCTGTTGTGAACCATATAATTTCAGCAGAAATTTGGGGGGAGAATGTATGATTTTTTTTGTCCCCAAATATATTAAAAAAGGCTAAAGAACAAAATGTTGGGGAGGCAGCTTTTTTTGGCAGATAGTAAAATATAAAATATGTGATTTAAAAAAAAAGTTGGCTTAAAAATACACACACACAAATAATACAATAATATAAAAATACAGCTCAGCCAATGGCCTCTTAAAATTTACCTTTGGCATTGCATTTGGCAGCCTAAAACAAAAGACCCTTCCTATAAACAGAACTATAAAAAAGAGAAGTTCATAAATTAGGTTGCAAGGGGTTGTACAGTCCTTTTCTTGATTCTCCAAACTCCCTTTCTTTCCGTCCACACACATAAGCATGACCAGTGAGGTATATAGAACGTAACACTGTCAAGCATATGCACAATAAAAAAAAGTGCATAAACACAGAAGTTCTCCCCTTTTCTTGTGAACAGGTCGTAACTGTGTGGTTTACGTCCTTCTCCCCTTGGAAAAAAAAACCACTTTTTTTTTTCTTATTTTTTTTCTTTTTTTTTTTCCTTACTTTGGCAGGATGAAAATGAACCCAGAGGAATATAAGTGTCCTATTCCCAGCAGCAGTGATCCATTTCCCTTGGCAACATATGTCTGATGCCACAGATACTACAAGGTCGTTGGGTTGCTTTACAACTCTGGGTAACTTCCCACGGAAACATCATACGTCTAGCACCATGTCGTAGTGTTGTTGCTCTTTCTTCCGCCTGCCACATTTGTTGATAAGAACCATGTACAAAGTCAAAAGCAAAACCCAGTAACATGCATAGAGTATTGTGCCAATGATGAGAACTGTCTGTTTTGACTCAGAAAATGGCTTTTTTGATTCCTTGTAAATAGTGAAAATTACGCCACCTAGGAGGATTGTAAACCAAATGGAGACTGGAATGAGTCCTATAAAATTAACTACAATGGTTTTCCTTCCTGACGTGCCCCACCCTGCTTTGTTTATCGTGGCAATTGCAAACATCTTTGCTGGCAGTAAACTTGACATGTACAACACTGAGTAGAGTGACATGAAAACCATGACAATGTTGCCCCTAAGGAAGCTGGCAAAGGAAGACTTTATCAGGCCAACTAACTGAACTGTCAACAGGAAGAGAAGAATGTTCCAGATTTTTCCCCTGTAGAAGAGCTGAATGACTGTGGCAATGAGGAAGAAAGGAAAGAATCCAGTGATTACAGCTTCATAGGTCATCCACAAATGGTGCTTGTGGAACCACATGGCATTATAAAGCCACTCTCTAAAGTAGGATTTACTCCAGCGGGTCTGCTGATTCAGCCACCTGAGATACTCTATCGGTGTTTCTGTAAGGCACTTGGATCTAGCTGTGTATTTTGTTGCATAGCCCAGACTTAGCACTCTGTTAGTTAGATGCCTGTCATCTCCAAAGCTGCACTGGGAGCCCATAAACTCTTGATTGTACCAATCTTCCACAAATTCATGGAGTAAAGAGTTTCTGTACATTCCCAGAGGTCCACTGATGCACTGTACACAGCCAAAGTAGGACTGACAGGCTCTTTCGATGTTAAATGCCATCCAGTATCTCACACTGCTCAGAAAGGAGATCCAGGAATCATATTTGTTCAAAATCTGCAAAATAAAAAAACAGTTTTCATTTTAGATGAGCTCTTAAAACAGAAAATGTGCGCATTGGATCAATAACAAATTTGCTGAGACTAGAGCACCATTAGAAGAATTATGGTGGGAACCTCACTCCTGTGTTCAACTCATGGCAAACCCAGGAGCTACACAAACATTTCAGCCAGGACATTGACAGGAAGGGTGAGATGAAACCTTCAAAAGTCTGTTTCACCAAGAGGTTCTTTTTTTCCTTGCAACCTTTCCTATTCTCCACAATGAAATTAACATACTCTGTCTCATTTTTCCTTCCCTTTTGCCCCCAGTTAGACCTTCTGGATTTAGACTTTACCAAGAGCAGCTGGTGAGTTCATGGCCTTCTGCTGCTTTCCTGCCTGTACACATCTTTGGGGTTCACAGGACTCCTTCCAGCCCTCCCAAAACTATGCTGGAGAATGAGAAAAGCAGACCACATGGTCTTTGCCCTACATTTTTGGTATCACAAGTCTGGCCTTAGAGGTTTAACCTTGAACTGTATCCACATGTCTAGCATTCCTTTGAGAAGCAACCTGTTCTGTCTCTGCAGTACCAGCTTGTTACCTTGTCCCAAGACATATGGAGATACTCCAGTAGAGCCTTCCTCAGGCCCACATAAATGTCTCAGTCCTTCTCTTCTGCACAACCCAGCTGCACATCCAGTCTGAGCACTCAGCAGATGCATGAGCGCAAGCAGATGCACAAGTCTGTGGCTTCACATCCAGGTTCTCAACACACGCCTTGTGCCAGAGGATGTGACAAGGAAGTGTGTGGATCTTTGGCCTCCTACAACCATAAAACATTGCCCTGCAACTAGAAAAATATTGTCTTTTGCTCTGATGGTCCTAATTTCTGCCAGTTTTAATTCCAGAACATATTAGAAGCAGTAGGGCTTGCTGGGTGTATGCTGGAAAATGCACTGGGGGGAAAAAAAGCCCAAAGCCTTCATTCTGACACCTTTCCTCAGAGGACACACGTCCTTCCCAATGCAGATGCCTATGAACCTTCACTGTCACAGCTGAACCTGTCTTGCCTCCCTTCACTTGTACTCACACATGCCTGGAATTTCACATGCATGGGCTGTGTCGCCTGGTTTGTGGTCAGTCTAGAGCTCCAAAGCTATTCAGGTTTCTGTGGGAATCCTAATTTCTGCAGTTATGAGCCACATGCCTGAAATACTTCTGACTACTTGGGCATTCATTAGCAAGTTCTTGTTCATTTACATAGCTCTTTCTCCTCTGTCTCACATAAAAAGTCCAACTGAGTATGGGAGACTGATCTTTAGGCTAACTGAAATATTCATACACACTTCTCTTTATAAATTGCAGCAGGAGTTGTGTCAAAAGGTACCACCAGCCTTTTGCTGTAGTAATAAGTCAAACTCAGTAATGCTGAAAATCCTAACACACATGGAGGTGGTCTGACTTGGAAGTTTTCTATTGCTCTGCTTGACAGAGATGGGAGACCCAGTAACACACAGAGTGCACAGTGCAGAGCGTTTCAAAGGTATTTTTTTCTTTCTAACAATCTTGGCTGCCAGTAGTAATATAATTGAATGCTTGAGGTTGCTGGACATGGCTATGGGACACCTGTTCTCAATTTCCTGCCCCCCTATAGCTTTTCTTTGGTACCCTGAGCAAGCAGCTATACCCAGAGACTCAAAGATGCCACAACAATCCTAACAATGCCAGTGTCCCCCTTTTCACCCATAGGGGCAGAATATTATTTGTTTGCTTGCTAGGGATGTTAAAACCATATAGTGCTCACATCCAAGAAGAGTTTTCAATCAATGGACAAAAAGGTTAAGGTATGATAAGAGCATCTCTAATGGCATCACATATTATATATATGCATATAATACATACACATAAATTATATTTAATGCTATTTCAGGCAGAGGAATCTGTTGCAATGCAAATAGCTGTGGAAACACCTCTGTTAATCTGAAAATTGTTGTACCCACCTGCACATCACCTCCAACTCCTCCAACCATTGGATCTTCTTCTAAAACTTTTACCATCTCCACTGATGAGGCTGGATCAAGCATTGTATCTGAATCACAGACCTACAAATAAGAAAAAACAAGAACAAAAATGGGTTAAGGAGTTCACTACAGAAGAAAATAAAAATCATGCAAGTGATTATAATGACTCTAAATGCATATTCTCCTGAATGCAATTAAATCTGACTTTGAAGTCTGCACTGATATTTCTATTAAAGGTCACTTGTACCAGGCAGCAAGGCATAGTGCTGCACAAAACACAGAGCTTGTTAAGGCTGTGCACACAAACAATCCTCTGTATCAGCTCCATTTGTTTTACTGGCACATTGGACTGGCTTCTTCCAATAAGATATGGGGCACTGCAGAATAAGATGGTGTTTGTGGGTGTGCAGCAGATTCCTGTTGTGCTCTAACATTGAATATCTCTGCATCAGCTGCACAGCTGGAGCACCCTGGTCAAATGTTTCCCACTGCCATATGAGGGAAA
>NW_005054321.1:4481908-4494491 GCF_000277835.1 Geospiza fortis
AAAGAGCGAGTAGTTAAATCCCAGGCATTTGTTATTAAAAAGAAAAAAAGCTAAGTAGGGGTCTGGGAGGAAACCTAATCGTTCTTTCACTCACAGAAGGGTTTAGCAATTCATGTAAAATATGTATCTTATATTTCAGAACAAACTCATTTTTAATTTTAGATGCATGATGTGTTATTAGTAGTGCAGGGATCTGACATTTGAAAAGACAAATTATTTGCTATTTTTCTCTGGCATTCTTATAAAAAGATATGTAAGGCCAGAAGACGTGAGTCCCGAAGTTCAGTACTCCAAAAGACGGAGGCAGAAGTAAATGACACACAAGGCATTTCAGCTACACAAACACTCCTAGTCAACTAAACACTGTGTACATTAGGAAATTGGCTTTCCCCTGGAGAGTAGGAGGAGGGCTCAGACAGGCTGGCTGGTCTGTGAGACAGCTGGCATTGCTTTCGTTCGCTCTGAGGAGAATGACTCGGGCTGCAGCCTGTTTAAAACAAGAGGGTGTCTCCTTGTTGCAGTTGCTGCAGCTGAACGAACTGGCCGCATCGTGTGTAAACTCATTTCACAGACACCCAGGAACTGGAGCAGAGACTGTCCCAGAAACACCCCTCTGACTGGCTGAATCCCACCCTACAAATTCTCATACTGCCTCCAGTTTGTCCCCACATTGCATTCCTGTGACTTCAGACGGGGTCAGTAGGAACAAGTCAGTTGCTCTGCCTAAACAGCATATTAAGACAGTTTCTGCTGAGGCTTTGTAAGGGGTATCCTAATTTTGGTGTCCTTTCATGCAAAGTTTCAATTCAAACTAAGCCCTCTCACTCCAGGGGAGAGGTAGCCTTTACATCTGCTCTATGAAGTGGGAGGAGAGCACTGGGGCTTTGCTCTGGACCAGCCTAAAGAGGAGAGGTTACCCAGGATAGTTGGACTGCATGGTTTGGGATGAAGCTGGGACTCTGCCAACATGCTCCCCTCCAGGCTCACTCAGAGTGGGCCAAGAGGAGAAAGGTGATGAAAGCTCTCATATCTCTGTCAGGAGAAAAGCCACATGCATCTCGAGCTCCCATAACTTGATGCATCCACCTCCCCTCCTCAATGGCTTCATCCCACAGCATCTTTGTAACCTGGCCAAGGCCTGACTCCAGCTTTAGTGGAAAGCTGTCATCAGTGGCAGCACTGGGTGACAGAGAGGGAGCAAAACAATGAGGGAAAACAATGCCTATACTTTTACTTGGGTCTTCCTGAACAAACCTGTTGCTGAGTGCTTTGCACAGGGAATCTGTAGTTTGCTGAATTCCCAGGGTGCTCAGCCAGTGACAGGCATGTCATTTCTTGTGACCACAAGTGGTGGGCTGGGATCAGCTGCCTCCCAGCCCCCCTGCTTTCCCTCCAGCACTTGCCACTTGAGCAGCTCCCACCCCATTAGATGTATTTACCTGCAGCAGAAAGGCCTGCCCATGAGCCACATCACTAATATATTAGGGATGAGGAATCCTGAAAACACTGGATTTTTTTAACAAAACACCATCACACATCCTGGGCATGCCAGCAGAGTGGGTATGTCTGGGTTTCTGGGACAAATCTAACAAGCCATCATTTTCCACCTGGATGAGGTTTTCGCAGGTGAGCAGAGGACCACCCAGAGAAACACAGACACTGACACCTAGCCAGGGTGTGCCCAGGACAGCCCAAGAGACAATTTGCCATCTTTCCACATAAGGGCCGAGTGACCCAAACATCACTGCTTTGGGTCACAGAGTTACATGAAAGGAACAACTGACCTTAAGGGAGCTGTTCTTTTACTTGCTGTAGGCAGTGACAGTTTATCCAAGCTGCTCTGAGTTCAGACTGCACTGGACTGTCCACACAGGCACCTCTATCAAGCCAAGATGAATTGTACCCTGGTTACCTCACAACTCTGCACTGATAATACCTGCCAGTTTAACTCCTCCACCTGATTACTTGCACACTCATAAACTCTTCTAGGATGGAAACCAGACTTCATAGCGGTGTTCAGTACTTAATGAAACACCACTACTGAGTAACAGCTCGTTATCTGCACTGGTCTGACTGTTTATGATTGCCTGTTCATAATTCCAGGGCGTCTTCTAAGAACTGTAAGGCCTACAGTTTTGATGGTGGGCAGTGGTGCTGACTGGACACTTTTTAAAGTGCTTAATCATTGATGTAGACTGCTTAGCCCTTGAAATATAGGACTTGTTTAAAGCAATTTACCCTGGGTCTCCCCAAAGGACCATTTGAAATATCTAAACCTTTATTCATTCATAAAACAGAGCCACATTTTAGCTGCATTTTGTTTATGACTCTGCAGTAGCCAGGGCCACCAAGGGGCTGCATTTCTACTGCAGATGTGACTGTAGATGTGACTGTGGCATCAGTCAGTACTGCAGACTGTGCTCACAGCAGCACTACAGTCTCTGACAAATCCATTAGACCTTCTGCGCCAGGTCTGGAGTGTTAACTGAACAGAAATATCTCTTCTATTTTCTGAATTTATGGTATGACTGTTGAAATAGAAACACTTTTTCCAGGTTCCCTGAAAAACACAAGAGCTGAACTGAGGGAGGAAACTTGCAATGAATCTGTTTCCTCTTTGCCTTCTTTCTCTGCAATCTGGTATGTCTGTGTGTTTATAAACCCATGCTAATAAAGAAAATCAGCATTTTTATCCCATCATAGTTCCTCACAGCACAAAACCAAAGTGCAGACAATGGAGAGCTTAAGCCCATTGTTTTGAAAGAATAAATCAGTTTCAGTTTGGGAAGTGGTGGAGGATGGGTTTTAAATCTTGGCTTTACTCTCCTAGCTCCAATAACAGAGCAGTTCCTGGCACTCTTCAGTTTCTGCCCTCCTGTGCACTGAAGACTCGCTGCTCTCAGCCCAGCTCCTGGCAGCCTCTCCAGGTCCCTGGGACCCTGCACGTGGATGCTGTGCTGTGCAGAGCGTGCACACACACCCACACAAGGCTGGGCACAGGCCCCAGAAACACATGTGGCTCAGCCATGCAGCTGCCCTGAGCCAGCAGAGAGCACTTTGCGGGGAGCTGCTGCTCCACTGCAGGACACTGCTGCATGCTCTGACTGTGAGAGAAGCTTGGAAGAACTGAGGGTGGTTCTTTAGGAAAATCATCTCCTATTCAGTGAGATTAGTCAAATGAGCCTTCTTGGCCTAGATTTCTAAGAAAGGGTCCTCAGTGTCCAGCCAGAGTATCTGATCCCACCCGCCTTCCTCCACACATGACCCTTTCCCCTTCCCACAGTCAGCAGGGCTGTTTGCAGGAGTGAGGAATCCATGTAAGTAAGGCAAAAACATAGACAATCTTTCAGAGGATCCAAGGCAGCTGGAAAGAAATGTGCCTCTGCTGCTTTGGAAACAGGGAGAGAGGACCCAGCCTAATTCATTTTTAAGTGAGTAGTGTGTCATAAGGGCCTTAAAGGCCAAGTTGCAGTGAGTGAGGTAATGCAGCTGTAAGTGATGAAGCAAAAGCTCCTTCAGGCTTTAGCTGAAGAAATTTTCTTTCAGATCTACACATTGACCCTTTTATTGAATGCTCCACATGGCCTTCAAAGCCTTTAAAATATATCCCCATCTTTTTTACAGACTTCACCACTTCTCCGAGATATTCCCTAGAGAGACCAAATACCTGTCTGTCTGCTCATATATGGGGCCGCTAACAAACTCACAAAATAAAGCCTTACTCGAGACCTTCACCCACAGGAGCAGAGATGGGGCTTTCAGGAAGTCATTGGCTTTGTCTGAAGCAAAACCATTTGGATGAGGGGGCAGTACTGAAGGCAGGGGAAGGATTTCAGATTTCTCCAGTAGCTGGTGCACAAATTTAAAACAGTCACAGATAGACTGGCCATTTTAAAAGGTAGCAAAATACCCTTTTAACGGTCAAGCTGTTTCCAAACAGACTGAAAGGAGCACTGTGTTCATCAGGGACTAGGATGGCCTCTAACATGCTGCACAAAATATACAAAAGCTGCTTTCTTTCAAAGTGTGTTTGAATTGGCACTGACCTGGTGCTCTAATACCTACCTGTACATAATCCACACTTCTCCCCAGTGCTTTGAATGCTGTGTACATTACTTCTCTTTTTCCACCCCATTTCTGCATGATGCAAACACTTTTGTTGGACAGGACCAGCTGAGATACGTGTTGCATGCTCTCTCTGTGAGACTCCTCTGTCTCACCAGGACCTTTGTCGTGGAAGTTATTACTCCAGATGTAAGTGGCACAACTGTCCCTACCCATGATTTCAGTGAAAATGTCCATCATGTAAATGTCGTCTTCTGAGTTCCCATCAATGACCATAACAACTTTAATTCCAGGGTAGGTCAATCTTTTTACAGAAAGTAAACATTTTCTTAAGTAGTCAGGATCTTCTTGATAGGCAGCAATACAAAGGGCAACTGTTTTGTTCAGTTTGATTGGAGTCTCTAGCGACCGTTTCATTTTCCTGTGCTCTAGGTAGGCAAACAGGCTTTGGATGATGAGATGTGATGCCAGGATAGCACCATAGAGTCCAAAGGAGAAGTAGTAGTTGTCTGTTTGGATGAACTGGTAGCCCACAATGTAAGCAGCGGTGATTCCCAGAAGGAGGGACACCCCGAAGAGTGTGGTTCCAAGTATTCTCAGGATACATATAAACCTCTCACAATACATCTGCAAAGAAGTAGGGAAACCATTAGCAGAGCCACCACTTGCTCACATAAGACATCATAAGGGGTCACGTGGCTGCAACAGAGATCTCAGCATCAACAGATACACTCTGTGAGCTTCTAGCTCACAGACTCACTGCATCCCCTTGCTCAACTGAACATCTCTTTGCAGGATTTCCCCCACGTAAAGTACAATCCAAACAGACTTAATGTAGCAGAGATGTTTTCTGCTATTCACAGTGCCCACACAGAAGGTGCTATTTGTGTCAGAATCTTATTTTGGCAGCCTGGGCTGGTTGGATAAGACTCTCTGTCACATTATCCTGAGGAGGTTGGAGAAGGGGCTTTGGGCCATCACTTGCTTTGGTCACAGGGGACTGGAACAGCTGAATGTCTGGGCAGCCCCTCATCATCCCCCATCCATGTCATGACTCTATCCCACCCTGAATTGTTTCTGTCACTTAGTTATGTTTGCAAAAATATTGGAAAGACATTCTTAAAACAGATGCCTGAATGTATTTATAATTTTTTAAACAGATGTCTGACTATATATATAATTTATATTTATATAATCAGACATCTGCTTTAAAAGGTCTTTTCAATACCATTGCAAAAATGCATTTTTCGTATAGTTGTGTACATAGATACATGCACACGTAAGCATGAGTGTATAGGGGCTAAAGCTTAACTGAGATTAAGTCTGTGGCAAAAATATGCATAAATTTAACAGAGCCAACACTCCACCCTGGACTCAGAAATTCTCTAGGACATCAGCTGATTCTGATCACTTCTACATATTTAGCTTACCGGGCTGTAAAATCTTCTAACATAAACTCTGGGCTATGGAGCAACTGGCTGGCATGGAGGGTGCTCCGGCATTCTTGAAACAAATAAAGAGTATGGGCAGGCAGGCAGGTGGACTCTATTGGTACCTAAATACCTTTTCTGGCAATCACATTACCCATTTTATGCAACAGCTTTCTCAGAATTGTAAGAAGTTAATGCCAACATTTTCTGTCAATAGATGCATTTTATGTGGAGGACATAAAACAGGTGATGTCTGTTCAAGGCTAATCCAGCGTGTTGCAAGTCAATAAAGCTCATGCTTGAATATTTTGCTGAATTAGGTCCTCTCAGAGTAATAGATTTAATATTTGTGTTTTCTTGCTATTATTCATATTTTCCCTGCTGTTACCATCTCACTCATCTGCTGCTCATGTTTATTTCACCATCTGTTGGCCAAAGTTGAAGTTGGAACAGGACTTCCTTACATCATATATGTTTTTAACTCTTCCTTGAAAAATGACTACCACGACACAGCAGCATAGCTGTCATCAGTGACATGTATGTCTGAAAAGCTACAGGCTTGGAACAAAAAAGTCAACGCATAATCACTTACAACATAAAAATAAACTAGGCAAGCATGAAGTTTGAGGTTACAAAGACTTTGTCTTTTTTCACTGGCTATTTAGGGTCTTAAATTTCAAGACAGGAGCAAGCCTCTTAAATGTATATTTGGAGGCACTGTTAAAGAAATCAGACCCTAGCTCTAGGACTTCCTTGAATACTTAAGGCTGGGCTCTGACAGGTGTTGTAATCATCCACCAGCAAAAGGGACCCTCCCCGTTCTGGCCTGTCTGAAAATCTTTCACAGCAGGGGTCATAAAGATGCCTAAAAAAAGACAGCTTATGCTTACCACCACTATAGGTGAATTGAAACTCAGTGCCCAAAATAGACTTGCTTTAGAAAACAGATTAAGTAATGGATCCCCTCTAGATTACCTCAAAGTAAAATAGTCAGTATGTTTACTAATCCCTCAAGCATGCAAAATGTTACAAACATCAAGGTAAATGTCTCATTAATGGTGCACTTGTACTCTGCTTTCCCATTTGGGGTCCTAAAATCTGCTTACATTAAGAATTATATAGCTGAAATAAACAGGATTTACATTAAGATCTGGAGTGGCTACATTTGAGTGACTATATACTGTAGCAGGCATCTTTTACATTCATTTCCGATGAAGTGCTTCTGCACAAAAGGAAAAAAAAAAACAAAACCAAATCCTCCGACTTTGTCATTACAGCACAGATCCTCTCCATTGCAAAAATCCAGTCTTTTAAGATCAAGAAATTAATTTCTGGTGTTACTAAAACAACACTTCTTTTTTCTGTTCTCTGTCAACGTCAGGAAAATAAAAAGTGTTTTGATCTAAACTCCTGGCTTTCATCAAAGAAATTTTCCCCTTTGTATGTGCAATTGAGGGTTTTATGTATAGTCTTTTAACTGACTGAATCTCAGGGGAACTGAAAAGTTGCTCAATAGTCTCAAGATTTAACACGAGGTATTGATAGCTTGCCCAGCAGAAATGATCTTTATCAAATTTAACATGCCCAAACAATGGCAAAGAAGCCAAAAACTCTCCACCCATCTCCAAGAATTAAGCCAAGAAGTTAAAAAGGAAATGATGCTTGTACAAGTCTGGGACCAAAAATGAACTGCTGAATCAAATACTGATACTGAGGCTAGGCAGCAGCTGCTTCAGAGACTTTCAGGTCAGACAGTGCTGTTATGAGTATCTAGCCGGACACAGTGAAATATAATAATTCTATCCTGCAATTTGGGCATCTAAATCCCTTAGAGGCACCTTCACCTAACTCCATGGAGCTGAACCTAGTATGAGTTTTACATAGCCTCCAGCAAGCAGACCCAAGGTTTGCATGCACAAGGTGAGTGTATGTAAAGAGCCTTCAACATCAACTAGTGAGCAATTTGTTGTTGTGATGTTTCAGCTCTTTCCTTTCAGAGATGGAGATGAGCAGTTCTCACCAGCCCATCTTGTAGAACTGAAATGTGACAGCCATATGCTAAATCCTGATGTTGTGTAGGCTGCTGCTGATTCAGTCACACATTTTGATTCACAAAGCAGTGCCAAGCATATACATGCCTTGTAGTGACTGTATAATAGCAGGCAAGGAGTGCCTTTCTTTGGAGGCTGCTATGGAAAAGCATGACCAAAAAATGAACCCTTGCATGTACTTGACATCAGAGTCCACCTGGTGAACTGTTTGGTATTGTGTCTCTTGGCATCCTGATAAAGCCAAATAAATATACAAAAATAATATTTCCCCTTTGTGATGATATTTCCCCTTCGTGATGAAGGGGAATTTTCATTATTATGAGCAACTGGCATAACTAAAAGTTGTAGTATTCTAACAACGCTTTCATGAAAAACATCAGGTTAATGAATGACTGATACACAGTACATCTAATGATTGGAGTATTGACTGTAGCACTAGAGATCACACTCCTTTCCCAGACTGAATAATGCTTTAGATCTCAAATTAGAAGACCATAGCAAAATATGCTTCAGTTTTCTCTATTCTGGAAAATATTTAGACTAGAATTTACTGTAGTTATGGTACCTAGATCTAACTTTTAAGATCTAAGTTTAAGATCTAAGATCTAGACCCTTGACTGAAAGTCAGCAGGTTCTTATATTTTGTTTTGAACTGGGTCTTTACTCAGCAAAGAACACTGGTGACCTCCATGGTAAAGTACCAATTTTTCTTCGTCCAAAATCCTGTGGCAAAGTTCATCCACGTGGCTATTAATCAGCTTTCATGCATCTCTGAGAATAACAGGGCCTGAAGATAGTTCATCCCTTTATGAAGTCAGGAGGCAAAGAGACAGAAAAAGCTTATTTTGTTACTAATACTGAATAGGGGCAAATAGATATACAGAAAACCAATGTGCACCGGTGCCAAAAGATATCAATATTATCTGCAGCCTGTTCAATTCTGCACCCTCTGTTGTGTGGCTGCTATGAGGACAAAGGAAGCAATCAGGTGGTGCCTGGCATCTATTGATACAGGACATGGAACCAGTGACGGGGGTCAAACTGATGGAGGTCAAACTGAAGTCATGTTTGCTTATAACACATGGGATGCATCTCACTACATCACCTCTTTCACAAATCCCCTCTCATGCAACCTCAAACATTGGCACATAGCAATTCTGGGTAACTTTTCCTCAGAAGATTAAAAAGCAAGAGAGGGAGACACAGAAAGTTTGTATCTAACATGTAAGGATTTGGAAGGTTGTTTGACAGAATTAGCACTTAATAATTCCAAACATCTGAAAACATTTAGAAAAACTCTAACCATAAGTTGCAAAAACCAATATCTATCCAGGAGGCAGTAATAAAGGTTTGATCCCAAATGTGCTCGTTGTGTCCCTGTACTGGGCCTGGCTGAGGCGGAATTATTTTTTCCCATAGCCCTCCAAGTGCTCTGCTTTGTATTGGTGGCTGGGAAGGTGTTGCTAATGCAGCAGTGTTTTGGCTACTGCTGAGCATTGCCCCCAGCATCCAGGATGTCTCTCCAACATTTTCTCCCACACCAATATGCTATGGGTGGGCAAGGTCCTGGGAGGGAACATAACCAGGACAGTTGATCCAAACTGACTAAAGGGATATTCCATATCATGTGACATCTGCTCAGATAAAAAAGCTAAAAGGAGGGGGGGGGAAGCATTTGTTATGACATTTGTTTTTCAGTACTGAAGCCCGACTTCCTGGGAAGTGGCTGAACTTCATCTGCTAATGAGATGTAGAGGATAAATCTTTTGTTTTTCTTTGCATCATGCACAGCCTTTGCTTTATCAAGTTGCCTTTATCTCAACATACCAGGCATTTTGCCCTCTTATTTTCTGCATCTGCATCCTGCTGAGGAAGAGAGTGATAGAGCAGTTGGGAGGGCACCATGCAGCAGGCCAGGGTCAACCCACCACAGTCCACTTCAGTTTTAAATGTTACAAAGAGCTGTGCCTCTCTCTAGACATTGAGGGCTGCGGTCACATCAGCAAATAGTGCAATACCACAGCAACAGATCTGCAAAGAGGAACACCTGGTGGTGAGGACCTAACTCCACCCTCCATACGTTTTTGTGCTTTACTCTGAACTAAGCATAGTCAGACCCAATGGACTAAAAACCTGGAAAGTGTCCTCCAGAGGTACACCTTGCAATTTGTTTCATTCAAGAGGAATCCAATTTGGACGTCCAGTTACTGCTATGCAATAGAAACTCAAACAATTTCATTGAAGAGCAGACACTTGTAGCAGCAGCTTTGATAGCACTTCCTCATTGAAAACAAATTGATAATACAAATCAACCTCACACATGAGATCTGCACATCAGATTTGCCTGGATCCTTTGTGGAAATCAGAAGTGCTGAGCACAGAAAACCTTTGAAAACATCTCATTTTTACATGCCTGTATGGAAGCTGCATTCTTAAACATCTACTCAACCTTGCTGCTCAGGCTTTGAATTCAGCAAAGCATGTAAGTATGTCATTAAAGATAAGTGTGCACTTAGGTATTTTGCTGAAGAGGGAAATCAGTGGATAATTTATCTTGCAATTCTGTAGTAACTGCAAGATAACAAGGCATGAAAAAATCTTTCTCTGAAAAGATGCTATTTCTGGGGCACTCAAGGTAAAAATGCAAGTATATTTTTGACAAATTTATTGTAGAGATTAACCTCCCTTATGAAGGTTGTTTGATATGTCAATGCTTAACCACTGCATTTTTTACATTAGGGAATCTAAGAGTGGATCAGGGCCTTGACAATTTCAATTTGCTTCCGAGTGTTGTCATTCACCCGTTGGGTGACCTTAGATAAGTGAATTCACCTCTCTCTGTCACAGCTTCCTCACCTGTAAAATGGGGATCATGATCATGCAAGAAATTTTTGGAGGTCTATAAAACTCTTCATAAGGCTTAGGTTACTCTTTTTAGTGCTATATGAGATCCACCTGTTCTCTAGTTCCATATAACTGGATTTAGTCAAAAAACTCCGACAAAAACCAACACACGCCTTGCTATTTTCCTTGCCTGTATTCACCTGAAGGTATAGTTTGTGGGGATTTGTCTGTAACAAACATGCAACTCTAACTCAGCAGGAGGCCTGAGATCAGTGAGGTGGGCACCATAAAAGCCAGCACACACAGCTTTAAGTGCATACAGCCACCAAGGGCTGTTTTGTGCACAACCAAAGGAAAAATGAAATCTTTATAAGCCTTAATACCCACTTCCTTACTAATGAGAATAATAGCATGGGCTGCCACAGAGCTGCTGCTTCAATGACACGAGTGTGTCAGAGTGCACATGTGAGCGTCTGCACACATGGATCTGGCCTGTATACACTCTCTGGGAGTACATGGTGTTTGAGGCTTACAATTTCTCAGACAATATTTAGATTCATTATTAGCCTTATTTTGGTGGCAATTTAAATCATATATCATTGGAGTACAAATGATTCTAGGTAGATATTAATCACAAGCATAACATAGGTGCCCAGACTCCCTCTTCTATTCTACAGCCTGCAGAGAGGAAAGTGAAAAGTTATGCTCCATCTGTACACCTTTATTACAACACAATTACCATATCTGGAACTTTTGGTTATTTATAACTTCCAGATTTTGTTACGCTATTGATCTTCTGGAAAGGGCTCACATAAGACTAAAATTAACTCTGAGGTTAAATTAAAAGTAAAGAACAGGATTACTGATGATAGCAAACTCTATCTGTATGCACAGGCTTTGATCAGCAAATCAAGAATCTCCTATTTGTTCAGTGTATGTTTCCCACTAAACTGCTCAAATTTAATCTCTTAGAGGTTTAAATAACCAATGTGGAAAGAATTCTGTGGCTGCAGGTTGGATTTGACCCTCATGCACACAATAATGTACTAGTTGTTAGATTAACAACAACAACAACAAAAAAAAACCCCAAAAAACCCAAAAAAAGACCAAAAAAAAAAAAAAAAAAACCCCGACCAAAAAATCCCCAGACAAATGCTCCAGGAAACCAAACAAGAAGTAAATCATATTTCTACTCAGATATTTTGGACTGTGGTTAAACAAAAATCTAGTTTAGAAATGTTTTCTTTGCTGAATACTTTGCTGCTCTATATACTAATCTTGAATAGCAAAAAAAATGGAGCAAATGTGCTTTCATGTCACAATATGAAGAGTTGAGTTTTTCCTAGTGAACTTGCCAGAAAAACCCCACTGAATCCCATAGAGCAGCTCTTCCTACTGGGAAAACCTTGACCCGAGTTTTTCTATGCTTGGATGCAGGGCAAGAACGATTTATTTCCCTTATCTAGTCCTCAGAAGAACCCTCAAGGCACCCATGTAACACACGTGTGCTTTCAAAAAAGTGCATGGGTGCCAATGGAAAAATGATCCCAAAGGCAGAAGACTATGAAACAGAGTGAAACGTGGAGAAGCAGCTGTGCCCTAAGAGATGTGGGGTCACTGCAGCCCTGCAGAATCACAGAACCCTTAGGGTTAGAAGGGACCTGTGAAGATTGTGGAGTTCAACGCCCCTGGCCAGGTATGGTCACCTAGAGCAGGTGACACAAGAACGTGGCCAGGTGGGTTTGGAATGTCTCCAGAGAGGGACACTCCACAACCTCCCTGGGCAGCCTGTTTGGTGCCCTGCCATCCTCAACATGAAGAAGTTATTACTCCTGTTGAGGTGAAACTTTTGTGCTTTAGTTTAAGGCCATTGCTCCTCGTCCTGTCGCTGGGCACCACCGAAAAGAGTCTGGCACGGATCCTCTGGGCACCCGCCTTTGAGATATTTATATGCATTATGAGCTCCCCTCTCCGTCTTCTCTAGACTAACACAACGCCCATCAGGAGTGCTGTACTACAATGGGATCCTCTCGGGGCAAGGAAATGGGGTAAATTCTCCCCCAAGGGCCAATGCCCCCTCCTGCCAGCATCGCTATGGATGCTGTGTGGCGAGGCTGTGACCAGCAGGCTCTCTCTGTGTCCGAGACACGCACCGCGGCTCCCAGAGGAGCCGAGCGGGGCTGCTGGGGATAG
>NW_005054321.1:4494706-4496537 GCF_000277835.1 Geospiza fortis
CGGCAGCGCTGTCCGAGGCGGGACGTCAGCCCCACGCCCGCCGCCTCGCCTGCCTCCCCTCAGTGCCAGCCCTCCCTCCGCTCCCGGCGCGTCCCCGCCCGGCCCTGGGTGCAAAGGCGAGGGGAGGGAAGCCGGATCGGGCTCTGAGCAGGTCTCGCCTTCCCCGCTGCGATCAGCGGAGCGGGTGCCCAGCCTGTGCTCGATTTTATTCTAATTTCAGAGGGTTTATGGGGCGGTTGGCTTTTTTTGGCTTTTTGAGTTTGGGGTTTTTTTGCCCCAGATCTTGAGGCTCAGCAATGTCTTAAATGGATTACACGGAGGAGGGGTTGAAGCTGAAAACCTCATTCATCCTCACGGCGGTTCTATTCATTGCTGAAATAGGTGTAGCGTAGGAGCCGGTAAGATCCTCCCCCAGCCCCACTTGTATTTTGGGGATCTGTTCCAGCTTTCCTCCCTGGAATAGTGGGGATGGGAGGAGGGGGTCTTCTGCTCTTGAGCTGACAGAAGCATAATCATAAATCACCTACCTTGTTTGTCCTTCTGTCCTTTGGTCATAGAGGGGCTCCAGCCAACTGTGTGGTCTCACGTACCGTTGCTCCCGCTGAATAGTTTCCAAGTTTGAGGTAAAAGAACAAATCGCACTTTTCAGGGATTTAATAAGACGCTCAGAAATTAAAAAAAAATTAAAAATGAAAATAATAAAAAAAAATCGTGTAAGGCTATTCAGTCCTACTCATTTTCTCCCACGTGTTTTCACAATTATCGTGTATTTGTCTTTCTCTGCTTCAGTTTCTAGCTCAAAGTTGTGGGATTTTCCCCCAAATAATAGTAATAATAATAATAATAATAATAATTAAAAAAGTTAGAAATAATAAATTAGGAGTTAGTTTCTCGTGGTCGAAGCTGAAGATCTTATTTCAAACCCGGCTAGCCAGGAGCCTGGAGAAGTTGCAAGGCAGTGTCTGAAAGTTTGAGAGATCAGCATCAGATAAAGTCTCTTTGGTGATACCTTGCTGCTGCCCGAGTAACTGTTTCAATGAGGTTTCTCAGCAGCAGCAGCAGCAAACGGGTAATATTTTCCAGACGTCTTTTTCTTTCCTGCTGCTGCTGCTGCTTTTCTGCCTCTTCCACGTTATGGGGTCTTTTAACAAGGGAGACTGACTTGTTTTAATAGGCGGAGGATGGGAAGAAGGAGGGAACTCCTGTAAGGAGGAAAAAAAAAAAAAACCCAACCCTCCCAATTGCCATGATCTCAGCCAAGGACCAGTTCAGCGCCAGGAATTTAATTAGCCAAGTTGCAAATTTTTTCAGAGAAATACAATACACATATGTTGCCACCAACTGGTTTCCTCTTCATGCCCCGCAGTTGGGGGAACCCCCCACCTCCCCCACTCCCTGCATCCTTGGGCTTGGGGTGTGGGATTCGTCCCTCCCACAGCCACTATTCGGCTGAGACAGATTTTACTGCTGCTGGTTTTTATTAATAAAGGAATTGCGTCTATGAATGGATGAACTTCGCAGCTTTGTATCCTGCTTTACCCGTTCACTCTCGGGAAGATTTGTTGTAGTAAATACCCAAGGAAGCTCCCACTGATATTCATACCCATGTCTCTTGTGTTACAACTAGCCGGGAAACACGTTAGGCCACTTAAAAACTGGGAAATTGTGCTGTGGGCTTTGTTTTGGTGTTTTGGATTGGTTTACTTTTGGCCTTGTTTCGTTATAAATCAGAAGTGTGAATTCTGTCGATGGTTCCCGGTTAGCCAGGGGCACCAGCAGCTCAAGCACACCCCATTGCCGCTTGCCGGCCGCTTTCACTCGCTCCCTGCGG
>NW_005054321.1:4496596-4537751 GCF_000277835.1 Geospiza fortis
CGAGCAGCTTCCCCTTCCCCCGCGCTGTTTGCTCAAGGACCGCAGAGGTCGCCGCTTTGGGGCGTCGAGCCCACAAAGGGAACCGTATCCAGACACCGTTGGGAAATCCGGAGATGACTCTTCGCCGAGTTATCGCCCCTCGTTACCTTCTGGTGTGGGAAAACTCCAGAGCGCTCTGGGGGCTTCTCGTGTGCCGTAAATGGTTTAAATGGTGCTTACCTAGGCTGGAGATTTTTTGAGTACCTACTTCGGGCAAGTGGTTGCATTTACAGGTGTGTTCAGTCACTGCCACGGGGGAGCGGCTTTAGGATGTGCATTGAAGCCGACCGAGCTCCTTGAACCATCAGTCTGTCTCAAATAACAAATCTGATGCTAGTTTAAGCCAGAGTTCTGTGGGCAGTTTTAACCCAGCATTGCCAGGGAAAGCAACTGTTTCACCCTCCTCCTCATTGTCCCCTTTCCTATGTCAGGAGAACTGGCCTAGGTTAGAAATTAGTTGTTTGGGGAGAGGAAGCAGCAATAAAGTAAGAAATAATTTGGTCTGGATGAAGACAAAACAACTGCTTTGGCAACAATCTGGCTTTTGATGGTTTAGAGAGTCCTTGAAAGTACAGCATGACTTAACAAGCATAGACTCTATTGGGGCTTTCAGGTATTTCTTCCTCTCAGACCTTCCTCCCATGGCAGCTCCATTCCCATACTGCAACCACCTCCAAATCTGTGTCACAAACCCTTTAGAGTCAGAGCCTTGCACACCTCTGTCATCAGGCAAGGGACGTATGGCACTGTCTGCTGCAAACAGGGGCAGAGGGCAGAAAGGTGTCAAGAGGGCTACTTGATCCCCCTCTCCACAGGAGCCACCCTAATAGCCACGTATCTGGTGTAAGCCAGGCTTATAACACTATCACAGCATCACAGAATGTTCAGGGCTGGAATGGACCTTAAAGATCATCTAGTCCCAGCCTGCCCTACCATGGGCAGGGACACCTACCACAAGACCAGGTTGCTCAGAGCCTCATACAACCTGGCTCTGAGCACTTGACAGGGTTGTGGCATCCACAATCTCCATGGGCAACCTGTTCCAGTGCCTCACCACCCTCACAGTGAAAAATTTCTTCCTAATATGTAACCTAAATTTCCCCTCTTTCAATTTGTACCCATTGCTCCCTGTCCTATCACTGCAGTTCCCAATGAATGATGATTGTTTGTTTAGGCAAGGTGCTACCTCAGCAAGCTCTGCTACTGTTGTACACATAACCAAGTCCTTGATGTCTGTGTGAGTCCTAAGGTGTGATTTCCTGGCATCAGACTTCCTCTGGCACTGTCAGAGGTAAGAGAGGATTAGCACAGGTGTCCGTAGTCCATCCACCCATGGCTACTCTCAGCATTGTGCCTTGGGGAACTGGTGCTGCCAGCCTTGTTTGTGTTCCTTGGGCACTTGGTGGCCTTGTCATGACTCAGGGAGATGGATGTCTTGAACAGGGGACTTCATGTCTAGGATAATTTCTGAAATGAGGTTTCAGGGGGAGGATGGGTTTGTTTGGTTTGGTTAATAACTAAATGTTGCAGATTAATTTTTTCAAGTGAGTATTTGTTATAAATGAAATAGCTTTTTTGTTTGTTTATTTGGTTTTGGGGTTTTTTTGTGTTTCAGCTTTTAATAGTTACATTTGAAGACTGTATGTCTCCTCTACTGATGAATTTACATTACTCTGGAATACACAGTATCCCACTGGCTTAATCCCATGCTTCTTAGGTTTGAACAGGGATCAAGACACAGTAGATGAGGCACGAATCTTGGTGCAGCAATAGGCAGCACTTAAATCACACCAAAACTTTGATTTAGAAAATTACATAATGGGAATGGTGAGTTTGTCATGTCTATAGCTGTTTCCTTCTCAGCCATAGCTCATGTTGTGTGATCACACTGTCAGGGCAAGGGGATAACGTAGGTCGGGAAGTTAGCGTTGCCTACCAGGAAGGAATTAAAAGTAGGAGGATATGATTAATGCCAATCCACACAGTGCTATAGGAACCAGATGTAGATGTGTTTCATTAGAAGTATATCACATCTATGTATATATGTTATGTTATGTCTACATGGTTACCATTATCAAACAATCCTGGCTCCTAATTGTGATTTACAGTCACAAGCAGTGAGGACAAGGGAGCTCTTGGCTGTCACTGTCCACAGGCATAGATTGTCACCAGCCATAAAGAATAATAATAGTGAACTAACCTGAGTTAGTCTTCTAATGAGGCAATGGGTTTGTTTGAGAGAGGTCAGACAAAATATGTTTTGGGGGAGATTAACACAGACCATGGTTGAATAAATTGGTTACTGCAGAGTAAATTAGTGGATGAATTAATGGCATGTAAGCCACTCTTCAGGAACTATTGAGTACTCACTTTTACCCTGAGGGAATGGCTCCATGTGCATTTTTCCTCTCTCTTCTTTCATTTAAATATGTGAATACTCACCCCCAGCATACGCACATGCTTGGGCCGGCAGAGTTTGCAGTGCTTCTCTCACCCCTCCAGTGACCTGTGCTGGAGGCAGCTGCAGAGCACGATGGCCATTTCCTACGTGCCTGTGTGAGCTGGCCATGGAGGGAATGGGGCTGCTCTCCAGTGGGAACGAGCAGGCAGTGCTAGCAGACAGCAGAACTGCCCTAAGCAGCCTCTTCAGGAGCTGCCAGGAACACAGGGACAGATGAGGTCCCCCAGCAGTGGCTGCTGAGGTAGCTGAGCCCACTGGGCTGAAGGCTCTTATCTTGCATTGTCTCTAAGGTAAGGATTTACACACACCCTTTTACGGCAGAGCAGCTATTGTGTAGGGCTTATCAAAAAGAAAAGCAAGAAGCAGACTCTTTGCCATGCATAGTTGTCCTCAAGTAAGAAAATTAGAGAAAATAAGGATCTTTGTCATGTAACAGTGAAAAGCTAAAACTGGAAGGTAGATGTATTCATGCTAGACAGAAGGCACATTTTACAGCAATCTTTCCTTAAACAGTTATCTGAATGATGAAGGGGAGTGGTGGATTCCTGTGTTTTAAAATCCTCTGGATGCTTTTTTGGAAGCTACATTTTGGTTCGGTGAAAATTATTGGGCCCAGTACAAGAATTACTGAATGGATTTCCATAACAGGCAGCTCAGACAAAGTGATCTAGCAGTTCCTTCCACCTCTAAACTCCATGGAGCTATTGACAACCAGACTGACACGTCAGATGTGTTCCACACCTCTTTTCACATGTAGGAAATTCTGCTGGAAGTGGAAGAGTTACAGAAACCCACTTCCCATATGGGTGTAAGTGAAAGCAGAATCATGCCCTAAATTATGATTTTATGGTAACTGAGAATACACTTGCAGATTTTAATATAAATATCATGGGCACTTTAAGGCTTATGAAGACTGGGTGTAGACAGACCTAACATTCTGTGGTTGTTTTCACCATATATAGAGCCATTTTAGAGGCTTTCAGTGTTCTGGGAATTTAAATCCAGGGTTATTTATATGCAAAGATTTACAGGGTCCAGTGAAAACCATTAGTCTTTAAAATTAAATAACTCTTGCAAAATTGAAACTTTCCAACAATTTCTTTTTAATATAACAGGGAAAACCATGACTTGAAGCAAGTTAGAAGTTAATAGCAGGCAGGTTCAGACTAGAAACAAGTCATGCACATTTGGATGTGTCCAGAACTCTTGGCTAGAATGGACTGTGACTGTTAGCAAAAATGCCTGTCAGGATGGTTTGAAGTAATGGGTTTTAATGTGCAACCAGCATGGAGCAGAAGGAAAAGCAGGTCAGTTAGAGGTTTCTTTTGTGAAGTCTTAATTTAAGAGAAATGACTTAATCACATGCCTATAGTCTAATGTGACAGTAGTGAGAGTCCAATTTAGAATGTCTCAATGTTAAAGTAGAAACATTATATTCCTTGGGATGCACAGATAACACCACATGAAACAAAGGGCACATGCAGATAAAGGCAGATCTATACACAATGACTCTGCTAGTGAATTAGACTGACCAGAGCCAGGCAGCTCTAGCTTGGCACATGTTCATCCACGCAATTTCACTACTGCCAAGCTCCTGGCAGGGCTGACCTTGACCAGTCTGGAGAGTCTGACTATCCCTGAAGGAGATCACGTCCCCCCTGGAAGAATGCCTGGACTCTCATCTCCAGTGGGCTGCTCACAGGATGGGGAAATACTCCTCTACATTCCTAGACACCTTCAGATGGAGAAACTGGAATGAGTTTAACACATGCCAGCATAGTGGTTTTTAGAAGCCTTCACGACTGGTTAGAGGTAGTTGCCTTTATGAATCTCCCTTCTTCCTGGGCAGAGCACTGCAGTGGTGCAGCCAGTCACAGCCTGCTGGCAGCTTTGCCCTGGTCTCTGACAGCCTGGTGATTGCAGTTGTCCTCCCAGCAGTGATGCCAACAGAGGCAGTGCAATTCCCAGCCACCACATGGGACAAAGACACAGGGACCTCTAAGGGGCTTATTTTTTATAATGACAGCAACAATAACAACAACAAGAAGATTAAAATTTAAAAATAACTGACATTAAATACAAATTTTCATTGACTTTAAATTTCCTTGGGAATTAAATTTTCATTAGCTGAAATAAAAAAAGAGCAAGTGAGGCATTCCTAGAGTATGAGATTTAGGCAGGGGGATAGGACACCCATTTTATTCATTTTTAGGATGCTCTTTTATCTGTTGCTGGTGCCAACCAAACAGTTCAATCAAAGTTGCCACTTAACCTAAATAATTACATGGTCTCTTGGTTACTTCCCACAAACACATATTGCAGATCAGTGTTAGAAAGTTGAATATGACTAAATTAGAAGGCCCTCCCTACCATCACCAGCTCCATGACAGATGGGTCACATCCTGCAGGCATCTGAGTACAACTGCCCCACGAGACCTCAAGGATTGCAGCTACACTCACACAAGTTAGAGGCCCATTTTTTGTCCATGTTGTATGAGAATTCACCAGAAATCAGAGGACACATGTATCTCTTATTCCTTTTTCTGGAAATCCCACATCAGAGCATCAACTCTCGGTTAATGACACATTTTTCATCAAAAGTAGCTAAAAATCAAAAGTGAAGCTAACACTTGTGTGGTGCTGTGCACCTCCAAGCTGGCTGCTGAGCAGCATTGCTGTGTGGAAATTTGGCTGTGACATACACAGTTTACCAAGGATCTCAAGATGGGACCCAGCATTTTTTTATGACAACAGTAGCAATCAATTCCTGGCCCAGGAATCTGGATTTTTTTCCAGTCCAAATCCTTTCTTGCCTGGTAATACACTTAGGCTTTAGGAAGGGTTCAGGTTCCATTTTGTGGAGTTCTCTGTCCTTCATGGATTTTGTTGGCACGTGGTCTGGGTTGAATATTGGCTTGCAGCATACAACAGCTGAGCTGTTTGGGTTATTAGATGGTCAGACAGTCAGTAGCTGAAGATTTTTGCTCCATGTTACCCAAAGCATCCAGAATGTGTGAAAATGTCTGGCAGTGCTGCTTTGTGGAGCAGGAAATGAACCAGAAAAGAGCAGGGCTGCTTACAAATAACAAGTATCAGAGAGTACTAATGATCTCCAGCAGCTTGCACACAAAGCAGGTGAGATCTCGTCACAGGCAAACACTTTTCTTGCTTTCCGCTACGATTTGATTTGCACAGGCATCTGTGCCACAGCCCTTTGACAAACCTACTTTTGAATGTATATGCTGATAACAAAGCAAACATGTGAGCAGTGACAGTCTGCAGACCCTGCTGATTCCTGGCTCTTCTGATCTTTCACTGAAAATGTTTTCTCTTCTGATTATGAGGGCACATTTCAAAGACACAGCTTTATGCCTGTTGTCAGACTGAAGCCTTGATGATGAGGTCTTTCCCTGACCAAAGCCACAGGACTAGGTGACACATCAGAGCTACCAGTGAATTGACAGAGATCTAGCTGGGAGTATTAATGCACCCTGATGTAGAGTTCAGATTTTCCTGCTGCTGCTTGCTGTGCTCTGAAGTGACATCAGCTCTTTGGCCTTTGTGGGGTGAAGTCTTTCTGCTGCTGGGAAGTGGAAATTGTCCGGGTAGATACCAGGGTGGAAGCAATGTCATGAGAAGACATGTGAACTTCCATGTGCATCTGTCAGTGAGAGCTGTGACCCTTGCTACCCACTGTCCCCACTGCAGCCTGCAGGCAGCCACTGTGCCTCTGACTCCCCAGGCGGGGAACAGCACCCTGGCAGGAGGGGAGTGGTGTAAAGACTGAATGGTTTTTCCAAGATCTTTCTAGAAAGTCTGCACCTTCCTGAAGTAATTAAGAGCTGTTGTGTTATGATGTGGACTGACTCTTAAAGGAGTTGAGAGGCTAAAGAGACATCCTCCCATTGCATCTTCCTGTGTTCCAGTGAATGGATTTTCCTCCCTGTGGCTGGAGGACACACAGTGATCTGGCTATTAAAGTGACTCTGGTGCTCCTGTCATGTGCTTCTTTCTAGATATTAAACATAGCTTACACTACTGATTTTGTTACACAATGGATTGTGCAGGCAAACACACAATTTAGCATAATAAATAAATAGAATAATTTAGGTTGGAAAAGATCTCTAAGCCCAACTGTTAACCCTGCACTGCCAAGTCCACCATTAAATCATTGTTTAAACAGTGATTTTGCAAACCCTCATATTCTGTGACCAGTGGTAAAAGATGCCATTGTCTATCAGCTATCTGTCTGAAACTCTGGGTCCTTCTGGAGTTGATACTTAAAAAGTCTCTTGTGTGAAAGTATGTTCTGGAGGGACCCATGTCCTACCATAGCATTTAATGTCACCTGCAGAGGTTTTAGCTTTCTGAGGTCAAGAAAGATTTTTGTTGTTGTTGTTGTTGTTTTGTTTGTTTTGTTTTTCTTCTTTTAATATGCTCATCTGACAGCAGGTCAGACTGTCCCAAGCCAGGGAGGATGAGCTTCAGGTTGTTGTTGTTTTGTTGTTTAGTTTTGTTTGTTTTGTTTTTCTTCTTTTAATATGCTCATCTGACAGCAGGTCAGACTGTCCCGAGCCAGGGAGGATGAGCTTCAGGTTGTTGTTGTTTTGTTGTTTAGTTTTGTTTGTTTTGTTTTTCTTCTTTTAATATGCTCATCTGACAGCAGGTCAGACTGTCCCGAGCCAGGGAGGATGAGCTTCAGGCTCTAGTCTGGTCATGAGAACACAAACCTTAACATGACCCTTCAGAACCAGTGAATAGACTCTAATTAATTTCATTTACTAGAATAAACACAGACATGATAACATATTAAGCATATGATTGCTGGGAATTATGTTACAGCAGCTGAAGATCTTGCAACTTATCGCTTGACCCTATCAAACACACTCAGTCAGGCCATGCTAATCTATTTTTGTGCAGATGCCTTAGCAATTTTGGTGTGGGGTTTTTTTGAGTTTTTTTTTGCAATGGGTTTGAACTTATCATAGTCTGTGACTCAGATGAGTATGCACCATAAATTCCAGCATACACAATCCTACATGCTTGAAGCATGAAAACAGATTACAGCAGACACAAACCCCTTTAACGTAGATGCAGTAAGGGTCTCAGTCCTTCTGCTCGTCCTGCAAGAGTCACCAAGCCTTAACAGGCTCATTTCTCTCATTCTCTGCTCTCTAATCCACAGTACTGCTGGATTTGTCCTGCATATTGCGAGGAATATTAAGTATATCCATGACTTCAAGACTAAAATCAAGGGTATAGATGTAGGAAGAAGGACAGATAAAATATCTTCACAAAAATCTCTGGATTTTGTAGATTGCTCAGTTCTTCAGGTTGCTATGTCCTGCTGATTGCCTTTCATTAAAACACCCTGGCAGCAAAGTGCCACTAAAAAGGTCTTTGCCACTTCCTATCAAGCTATCATCGAATGGGCAGTTACATTGGAAAATGAGAGCACAGCATGATCCCTTGATGGGCTCACCTAGGGATATTCTCAAAGGATTTTCCTTCCCACATTTTCTGAAGATTAGTATTAACTGATATCAATGATTATTAACGATGAACTCAATGAACGCATTTTTTGAAAGAAAAGCACAAGATGTTTAGCTACAGCAATGACACAGGGCACAGATTTCACACCATTGGTCTGCAGATGGCTGGGTGAGCCTGTACTGCTGGGGAGCAACGTCTTGATTTGATTTCTGCAACAGCAGCAGCATAAATCTCCAACTGCTGTCTAAGACCCTAAGTCCATTCACTCTAGCAGACCCATTTCATTGCCTGGCTTTTGGCCAAATCTGTCATGGGGAAGAATCATGTTGTAATGCAATAGCATCCTGACTCTGCAGGATACTGTTTGATCTTGCCTGTATAGATGGGGCTGTGTCCTTGCTATGACAGCATTATGGCAATGTGCTGCAACCCTTTGAAGATCAGGGGTTTTCTTCATTGTTGTAAGTTGTACTCCTTGCTGGAAGGAGACCCACCCTGAGTGGAGACAGAGAAATCTTGGGAAAAGCAGAACTAAATTAGGGAACACCTTCTCATAAATCTCTGTCCTCTGAAGAACAAGAGAAAATTTTGCCAATGCGCTTTGCATTCTGGCCCAATGGTGATGACAGCTAACAGACGCTTCTTTCTCCACTTCCCTTCCAGACACATCTGCTGGGTCCTTTGAACCTACAGCCTGCCTCCTCCTAGTGCTCTGGATCAGCAGCTGGTGGCTTTTCCCTAGATTCACCCTCTGGTGTGATGGATGTACCAAGGCTTTCTCTCTCCTGGTACCCAGGACACAGGAATTTGTATATATCCTTTAGTTACAATTCCTCATAACCAAGGAAAAGATGGGGATATTAATAGTTTCTTTTATTCAAGAAATGTGGGTGAAAGTATTGAGGTGATTTGTGAAGGCAGGTGAACTCCAGTCATTGAAGAGACCTGTAACACTTTACGGCTTCCTCAAGGCTACAAAGCCAAGGGACTCGAGCTCAAGTCCAGGTCTCAGCTAGGGATACTTCCATAGCATCTGTACACCAACACTCACAGTCTGTAAAAACAGGGTACCCACCACTTCACCCCTTCCTGAGGTTTGATTGTTATTTTTAGAATGGAACAATGGAAAACCAAAGCCTCAACTCCTTCCCAAAGCTGCCTTTATCTTGCATCCTGCCTTTGAGTTTGCTGAGCTGCTCTAGCCTTTCTCTTCCAGAGGAAGTACAGGGCCATGTGTTTCAATGAACTGTCACTGTTTGCCTTGTAAGAGGTGAATTTATGCCCCTTTACTCCATTTCAGACCAACAGTGCTTGCTAAGGCAAGCTTGAAGATTCAGGAGGCAGAATCACACGTTCCCTATCGGAGCTACCAAAGACATCAGAAACCCTCACCTGCATGTTCACAGGGAGTTTTCAGGTGCACATGACAACTGAGGAGGCTCAGAGTGATGGTAACTCATGTGTGGGTGTCTGTGGCCTCAGAGGGAGCTTTCAGCCCTTTGCCCCTCTCAGCTTTTTGTCCATTGCCAACCCAACAAGGAGTTGCAAATGGTTTTCCATGCGCTGGTGCCTTGTCAGCCCTCTACAGCTCCAGTGCCAGATCTGCCCTCAAAAGCAGAGTGGTCTTTCTGTTGAGATCTGTTGGAATACCTGAGTTTGGAATATGGGGTGTGTTAGCAGCCTGGTAGCGCCTGGTAGTGTGATAACATCCCTCTTAGGCAAAAGACTTGTCTCCATGGTCTCCATTTATAGCTGAACAGGTGGGAAACCTGAATGCCAGACTTTCTTTTCACAAATATTTCAGTCTCATTCAAAAGATGGTGTTCTGTGCAAAGCAATGAAAGACGAAGATGCTACATTAGATTTACCTGTGAAGAAGACCCTGAAAAGATCACAAAAATTGAGAAAGATAATTCTGTAAAAACAATTTTGTATCAAAGCAAATGATGCTCTGACCATCAAGATTTTCTTCCTGTCAAATTTTGCTTCTGTGATGTCTACTAAGCCTTGTGGCTCTGCTGATCTCAGTTAGGAAACTCAGTCATCTTTTGGACACCATTTCAGCCAGTGCTTGAAATACCTCAATATTTTGGAAATTTCTCTATCACTCTTATTAATTTCATAGAAACTGTCATGGGAGTTAAAAAACACTGGCAAATCAGAAAAAAAATTAAAATAGAGGAGGTAAAAACAACTTGCCAGAAGTTAAACAGACAAGCTAAAAAAACACTTTTGAAAAAATACTTTTAAAAAATTAATTAGAAGTGCCCATTGCAGTTAATCCCCCTTTCATATCCCAATATCTTAGCTGTTTTTTGCCTGTGTAATGGAATATCTACATTTTTAAATGCCAGTGAAGTTTAACAACTCTTAGTCACAGGGAGTTGCAGGCGATTAATAATGATTCTGGCATAGTGAAAGCTTCCTCTTACAAGTATTTTCACTTTTTTCCATCATTAATCTTGGATGATCTGTCCACATCTCTTTCTTTATCATCTCTCTTCCAGGAGCCGGTCTTCCCCAAAGCAGCTCAGCAGTTGTGTGGGCTGCTTGATCTGGCTGCAGTGGGGAGGGCAGGGCTGCACAGTGTTCTGAATCCTTATCGTGTGTCTGCTGCAGGGAACCCCCATCTCATCTGGTGTCATTTGTTTCGTCATCTTCTGGGTGGCTGATCATACCCCTCCCCAGCTGGGCATTGTTTCGGTAAATTAAGTCAGGAACCAAATTCCCCAAGGTGTGGAGGTACGTGGAGCTCGTTCATGGTGACATGTTAAACTTGCTCATCTCTAGCTCTTTCTCAGAAGCAGAGAGGAGCAGCTCATTGAAGCAAAATCTAAAAGGGCTTTGTAAAGTATTTTTTTTCTTACTTTCTGTCTTTCTCTGTTCCTACAGAAACCAGGAGCCCCACTGATATTTATTTCCCCATTTCCCTCTCACCTTCTTGATGAGGGATAATCACCCAAGCAGTGCCTTGTGTGGTGCGGGGTTAGGCTTGTCTCCCTGTACATGCCACAAAAGGGGCTCACAGGCATCTCTACAGGGTATAAATAGCCCTGAGGCCATACTTTAATTCCAGCACTCTTTCTGCTTGTGTTTCTTGACTATATGAGCACCTGCCTCTGACTCGGCCCATGTAGGTCTCCAGGTAAGTCCTGGAGGTTTGGGGGAACCCTTCCCCACAGGGTGTATGGGCTTCAGCACTTTATGCCTGGCCAAAACCTTCTATGTCCATAGGCTGAGTCTTCATATGACCTCTGCTTAGCAGGCCAAGCTGCTGGAGCTCCTTTCTAGGAAAGCCCATTGCTGTTCAGCACAGGAGTAGATGGAATGTGAAAACCTGAGCTTAGACCAAGGTCCTGAGAGTGATTTTCACACTCTGGGCTGAATCTATTTGGTAATTCAGACATCAGGCATGGGATGATCCTTTCCTCCTGGTCCCGGGTGTCCTTGGGTGCCCTTGGGTTGGGTGGACCCAGCCAAGTGCACTCTTCACTGCAGGCTCTGCTCCCTTTCACCTCCACCCAAGACAGGCTGGAGGAGAGCAAGAGAAGCCTTTCCCTGTGGTGGGGTGTCCCATCGACACGGGGCACGGCCAGGGATAGTTAGTCAGAAACCGCTGGAAATGGAGCAACCTGGGAGGAATCTGCTCCCTCTCACAGCTGCTATTGCCTAACGTGGGCTTTGCACAACTCAGTAATTGCTTCCAAGTGACTCACAGCCGAGCTGGTGAGGAAAGCTCACGTCAGGAAGGGCGTGCGGCTCCTGCGTCGGGGACACGACAGCAGAGGTGGCAAAGGAGCCGGGCAGAGAACAGCGAGAGGGGATTCTGCACCGAGTGTCTGTCACAGGGAGAGCCCTGAGTGAGAAACACAGCCAGACCCTCCCTGTTCTGTGAGGGAAACGCAGCAGATCCCTTTCTCCACACTGTGTGTGGAGGGCTCGCTCCTCTGGCCAGAGAGGGCACTCTGAGTGCAGATATTTCAAGAGATCTGCAGATGCAAGTGATAGCATGGCTGATTGTAAACTATTACTAATATTAACTAAGAGCGTTGCTTACCTTTGATCTAAGCTGTGAATATTACATGAGCTCAAATCAACTGTATTTGAGAATATTTGAAATCTGTTAAAAACAGACTCACACTTGTTTCTTTGTCTGGTGCCACTGGCCAATAACATTATCAGTGCTTAATATTGTATCCATTAAAAAGGGGGTAAGTGACAACATAAAGGCAAGAACAACATGAATTCAGTCTTTATTTACACAGGCAAACATTAGGATTTACTCATTCTTGGTCTGCATTTGTTGTAGCCCTGCTTTAAGCTGACAGCCAGAGTGAAACCAGGTTTCAGATGCACCGTGGTTGCCTTACAGCTATAATGTAACAGTTTTGAGTGAGATGAGTTTTGAGATACAGGATTTTTTTGCACTAGAGTTGTAATTTCTGACACTACTCTTTCCAGAGATTTATAATATCAGCGGGATGGTGTTTCTTTCTTCTCTTTTACTTTTTTTTCTTTCTTTTTTTTTAAACTGATTTATATATGAATGAGGCAGTGCCCTTTTATTTTCTGTTCTTTTTGCTACAGCTCACTGGCTGCTTCCCTTTTTTCCCAGCCTTGTAGTATTTCCACCCTCCTCTCCCTTCCCCCAGTCTGCCACAGTGTCAGTGAGAAACAAAACTGCTGAAACCTGAGCTTTCTGGCTAGAGAAGATGAAGAATGAGAGGAGGTGGTAATTAAACCCTCCCCCATATTATTCATGCAAAGGAATTGTCTTTGAACACCACTTCATCCTGGGAGCCTCTCTGAGTTCAAAGAGAAAGTTGAGTTGTTGTCATTCTGGGGCCATAATCTAATCACGGTGTCCCCCTTTGATTTAAAAATCTTCTTAGGAGGTAGCAAATATCTCTCCCTGTCTACCCTTTTATATTTTATTTTTAATTTTTAGTTTTAAGAAGGTGGTTCTTGTTGTTTTGGTATTTTTCTTGTAGTGCAGAGTTTTATCACCGAAGTTAGGCTTGTCTCTGTCACTGGCAATGGTTTAAGAAATCTAAACCTTTAGCAGTATCAAGAACAGAAACATTTTCCTCTCTGCAATTGCAGACAATTCTGTGTATGCAGGATAAGACAAAAAGGCTCCCCAAGAGCCTCCATCTTCCAAGGTATTTCCAGATTCATGCTTTCAGAAGCAGCTCTGGTATGAGTGGTGTTTCTTGGGACAGGCATCTACCATCTACTGGGATAGATCTACCATTTTTAATCTCTTGGCAGATAAAGAGCACTGACTCTGTTTCTTCATCCTTTTCTTGCCCTCTTTGCTCTGAAGAAGCCCAGCAAAACATCTCTAAACATCAGTCCATTTCCACACAGACCATAAATGCTGCCACTGACACACAACTGTGTGCCCACACATAGAAAATAGGAAAATATCATCTTAGCAGTCTTTTTCTTTTCAAGGTTATTCATGATATGATTCTCTGATACACACATTTAACATGTTTTGTGTTTTTCCTGGTGAGGGCTGTTCTGCATCAGCGACTTGAAGGAGATAAAGATCATCCATTATGGTTTCTGAGATTTTCAAGGGAAAGGTCCAGTATTACTCAAGGGGTTGGTGAGACAGGGCCTATTCCTACTTCCACCAGTAATGTTGCTCCAGGTAATGTCCACCCTTGATGTCAGAATTTATTAGGTCTGTTCAGGGCACACATACTTGTTCGAGGTGCTCCTGCAGATTCTTGCAAAGTTCAGTCTGCAGATAAATAAAGGCAAAATTAAGCTATGGTCACTGCAGGCTGGGGTGTTTTTGAGGACATGCAAGTATTTGCATGGTGAATTTTGGCTCCTTGGCAGTATAGTGATGCTGAGGAATTGCCTGTCCAATTGTAAGCATGAACACCTGCCCTGTGTGTCTCATCTGAGACAAGATGTCAGGACATCTGAACACTGCCCTTTAATTCTACTATAAAAATGTAAAAAAAAAAAAAAGGATACTTTTGTTGTGGATAATAAAAAAATTTCAGAAAAAAATCAATAATAAGAAAAGTAATGACATAAAGTAGATTTCCCTGTGAGTTTAGGGCTTTCAACACATGGTGTCATTTCAAAAACACCAAATGCTAGTAGCTGCCCTTAAGCCCATATGGCTCTGCTCAGCAGACACACTTGAAAAATCCTTACCCTTTCTTTAGATATCTAAATATACACCTGTCACACTTATTTTTAACATCTTGTCTTAGATTTTTGGTTCCCACAATTTTTAGATACATATTTACAGAAGAATGATAACTTCTTTCAATCTATATCTGGTCAAATCTCTTTTGTGCTGCTTATATAATTATCATTTTAGAAGTGGCTAAGTATTTTTTGCATATACTTCTCATGTTTGAGTTCATCTCTGCTAACTTTGTGTATCTAAGTATTGGATATTGAGCTCAAGATGGTCACTTAGATTCTCTTATTTTCAACAGAGAAACATAGGCACTGACAATGGCTGTTCATCCCTTCCTAAGGTTGCTTGGATAACTATTTCGTGAGGAATCTGTAGTGATAATTTTAAGGTGCCTAATTCTTAGGCAGCTAAATGAGAAGCTTATCCTTCATACCATTGGCTTTCACAGCAACCAAATCTGTTTCATTAAGAACTGATGTTTAGCTAAAATGCTGCATAATTGTTGCATAAACTGTCTGATATTCCCAAATGCCAGTGGGGCACGGCTGATAAATCTCTGCCTTGTTTCCTGCTTCCCATGGGAAAGTGGCCAGGCTGAACACTGGCTGGTTTTGAATCAGAGCAGCAAGGAGGGAAGAGAAGATCACCTGAGAGATGCCTCCCTCTGTGTAAATGTGTATTCAAATACATAAGGTAATATGAAGGTGAGCAGATTTTGCAGCAGTCTAGTTAGGGATAGTATTTGTATTTTTTAGATAAGCCCCTTCATATAGCTGAATAGCTCTTTTTTTCTGGCAAATGGATAAAGCTTGTCTTTTTGTGTGAAATACACCATAACTTGCACAATGGGGTGAAAATCTCATAAACAGACAGTTGAGAGAAAGTAGCTGTCTTTTGCTAAACAGATGTGGGTTCAATTTCAGATGTCAACAATAAAAAAATAAATGCTTGACTACGGGAAAATAAATAACTGAACAATAACATGGAAATTAATAATTTTCTGTAAATTAAGCCAGGCTGTTAGAATCACAGATTCTGCATTTAGTAACAGATATTGCAATTCTGTGGAAGTTGGTTCCTTTTCTTAGGTGATGTTTATCTGCACAAAATACACATGGAAGGATACCAAAGTGTAGTTCTTGAATATCTCTGTAATTTTATGTTGATCCGTTTGCAGAAAAATTCAGGATGCCCTGACCTAATCTGAATGAACTCAGGCTACATAAAATCACATCAATATCCACAGTAGAAAAAGCAGTATTCTGTTTAGAATAAAACCAAACCACAACCAAACCACCCCACTATAACCCCTACCCCAGATTTCTGGTTTCCATTCATAAAAGCCAATTGAATGAATAGACCAGGATATTGAGGTGGCTTCCTGAGCCACACTTCCAGCATAACATGACAAAGGCTGAATTTGTGTTTGGAATTGACAGATTCAGTGACTCCTAGTCAAAGTTATGGGTCTGGTTCCTTAAAATGACCAACACAACTATGATCAGCAATTGCATCAACATTAGACAATTTTGTAATGTGTAATGTGGTTTACATCTGTGGCTAGAAGACAGGAAAAACTAATTTAATAGTCATTGCTTTTTTTTAAGATAAAAAGCAATGTAACAGCCTTAAACAAAAAAAAAGACCCCAAACCACTTATCTTTACAATTGTGTTTATTTGTTTCAAGAACAAATACAAGATGGCTAGATCTTACCATTATTTTTGCTGACATATATTGGGTGTGTTTCCTTTGTGCTCCACTGTTTGTGATTAACACTGCCATAAAGAAAGCAAAACCATGATTATAACTACTGAAACTGGAGAAGAAAATATTTCCTGATTGAAATAAGGAGAAAGTTTCACAACACACCATGGCAATTCATTGTGTAACTTGGTACAAGCAGCTTTAAATTTGAGTGGAAGCTTGTGGGGCTCTTAATTGAATTATTCATTAATATTTGTCATCTACAAAATGAGTTTACTCTCTTTGAAGTCTTTGGACTCTTGTAGATTTTTGTGGTAAGAATCATCTTTATGGTGTTGGTCATTTAATTAGTCAATGATGTATTGGGAAGCCAATGTTATGTCACATCCCCATCTGCTTTCATTACTGGCATCTGTGATGATCTTTCCTTTCATGGTCTGAGGTCAGCCTTGGTGTCTTGCCTTGTGGATGCCCACCCTTCCTCTGAAATTCCTTGAACCCTACTGTCACCTTCCTTCTGATGCTTTTAATTTCCATTTGCATTTTTCTGCCCACTGACATTTAGTGACAGGTGTCCTTCAGTGGACCTTGTCTGTGCTGGTAACAAAGGGCTGTGGGTATTTTAAGGTGTGTCCTCATTTACACAAACAGCTGTGTTTTGCATCTCTTTCAACAGAAAAAATTACCCCAAATTCCAGCATTTAATGGCAGCATATGGAGACTCACTTGGATGCTTTGGCCAGCCTGAGTGTCCATATTATCTTAGTGACAAGAATTCCTTACTTATCTCCAAGGATTCATAGGCTCCTAGGAAAGATGTTCAAATTTTAGCCATTTGACTTTAGCAGGTTTGGTTCGCATGCAGTCAAAGCCCAGGAGTATTGCTTTGAATGTTTAACTAGAAGCAAGAGCCAGATAAACACAGAGCAGAAGGCCAATGAGATCCTATTGTAAGTCCATCAAGCAAACATAAACCCCTCCCTAACCATCAGCCTGATTCCAAAAATGTGCTTAATGGAAGATTCATGTGCCAAAGGGCTCCTGTTACTGGACAGTGCGGAGCTGAGGTATTATTGAATCCTGTGTCTTTCTCTGCATTTCCAGCTATGTGACTGGAGCCCATGTCCTCCCCTGCTCTGTCCCAGTAGCTGCAGAAACCAATGGAAATATAATTGAACATGTGAGATTCAGTTAATTCAGTTATTCAAAGCATGTGGCTGCACTATCTTCCAAGACACCCTCCAGCCAAGCAACACTTAGCTTGGCCATAGCTAAACAATGTTCTAAAATTCTCTTCTGAGGTCAGCAGCTCTGATAGGACTGGGGAGTGCAATTGCTGCAGGCCTGGGTGAGCACATTTCGTGCAGGGCTCAGAAACGCCGCTGCCGAGGCTGCTGCTGCTGCTTGGAGAGAGCCCATCCAGGCTCCTTCTTAAAAAGTCACAGATATCCACTGGAAAATCCTTGATATTTATTTTTGGATACAGGGCTAAACCCCGGCTTTGTAGAGGTGAGGAGAGTTTCCATTGATTAGATTAGAGCCCAGACTTCTTTTTCCAGCTTGATTTCTAGCTGATCCCTGTCTCAATCTGTTTCCTGAAGGAGTGGCAAGGAGAGTTTTGCTTTTTATGTTCACCAAAGGCAGGGTCTGAGGCTGGGAATCAGCCTTAGCTACCACCATTGCACCAACTGAGTGATTAACAGGAATTTGATAGTGGCACACTCTGAATACAGACAGTATAGATTTGAATTCTGGGTAGCTGCAGATTACTAATCTCTGCAGCTGCTGCTGAAAAATCTGATCAGCTTCCTCACCAGAAGGAAACACAATTACTCAAATGGATTAAGTTTCTAATCTTTTATTTTTAATTTCTTCTCTTATTACTATGTGCAAAATAAGAATACCCAGCTCATCTCACCTTTTCTGGGTGTAGATTTTCATCCTTCTCCCAGGAAGGTCAGGTTTACCCCCTTTGCAGATGGGGAAACTGAGTCATAGGGAGAGGTGTCTGAGGTCATTAAGAAGCAAATGGAAAAACTGTTGTGCAAGCTGGTCAACGGGTCTCTGGAGTCCCTGCCCATTTGCTTGCTCCCTTAAATGTCAGTCCCACAGGGTTTAAACTAAAACTAATGGTGATAAATAGGAAACTCCCCACTGATTTAGATTGTCTTTGAAATCAACATACATTCTCTCTCTCTCTCTGTCTCTCTCTCTCTCTCTCTCTCTCTCTCTCTCTCTGTATATAAATATATGTATATTTGTGGAAGGATATATATATATATATCCTTGATCTTATCTACAAATTTTTAGATTGACACAGCAATTAAAGTCATGAGTCAACAATAACATTATCATCACTGCTGCAGGATGACTGGTGGGCTGATTAAACACACCCAGAGGGGAGGTTGCCCAGTGAAACATGCAGAGTCCATTGCCATGGATCCAGATGTCAAGCAGACTGGCCAGACCTGGAAGTCTGCTGCACTGGAACATTGAAAGGTTTCCCCTGGCTGGATGGGGCCCATGAGATGGGTCCAGATGTGTGGAATTCATGAACTACAGCACACCACCAGAGACAAGTTACCTTCCAAGCCCAGTACTGTATCTTGTGTTCTTCCTCACACCTCACAGATTTCTGCTGTCCCAGATTACAAGGATTCCTCTGCTTGACTGTGGGAAATCTCTGAAGTTTGTGACGAGGTCAGGGCTGGGCAGCATGCAGGCATGCCCTCCATGGAGGGCTCACTCCCCCTGGCATCAATATGGCACTCCATCCTACTCCCAGCTCCCATATCCCAACCAACATGCACTTTGCAAGTGTTCAGTGTGCCTCAGGTGGATCTAACCAGCTGGATGGGACACAGAAGCTCCCAGAAAGGACACAGTGCTATAAATGAGGCAGTACCACTTGGAGTTTGAGCAGGTTTTTGTCTGGTTTTCCTTTCCTCTGAGTGAAGTATCACCTAAAACCTTGAACTGCCCAGGTGGCTGAGGTATCACCAAGTGTCTGGGTGTCTGTGGGTGCTGTTCTTTAGCTGGCTGTTCACTATGGGAATGATCATTGTCACCACTGAGCTTCCCAACTCTGACATCCAGGATAGTGCCTGGGGTCCCAGTGAGGCTCCAAGAGCAAGGCAAGCACGGTGTCTTTCCAAGGTCTGGGTGGGAAGCAGAACTGGCAATGCTTTGGCCTGCTCCCTGGGTCTGCTCACTCCTCTTCCTCTGCCCATTCTCGCTCAGTGCTCCTCTAAGTACTTTCTGTAAGACAAGGGAGCAATACAGCTCCAGTGAGCCCCACACCTTTGTAAAACTATTTTAAAAGTTTTTATTTCCTGAATGTAAGAACTCAAGCCTTCCAAGTCACATGTGTGCTACTAATCAACATTTTCCTGCCCTGCCTGCTTAAACTTCCACTAACTCATCCTGAGTCCCCCATTAAAGATATGATAACATTTTGTATCCAATTTCCCCTATAATTAGATGCACAAACACTGTTAGTCTTGCTGAGAATGAGACTATCAGTAACAAAACACTCCATCAACTTCCAGCGCTTTAACAAGATCCCCCTTTTTTATTTTATCAGTCTGATGTGAATCCCTCTGATCAGGTGTTAACAAGCCAGGCTATTTTCCCTCGATAATCCTCTAGCACTATAAATATATACTCACTACTCAGACATCAAATCACATGGACTCTAAGGGCTTTTAGGTTTCCCACTCCTACCACATTTTTATAAATCTTTGTTTTTCAAATCTTTCATATTAGTTGTTCATAATAGCAGCATCAGTATCATATCTGGGAAGGAAAAAATAGTTGGCTTTAAAAGACTTTCCTTTTTAAGGAAAGTTTGTTTATGTTCCTACATGTAGTAAGGAATTTATTTGATTTATATTATGTTATCCATAGACCTAAATTTTTATGGATATTATCAGTGATCCACAATTATCTGTCCAGTACATCTCATTTTTGATTGATGGTAAAGCATCTTTGGTGATCATAACCATACAACAGACAAGAGCTGAATTCTGATTTGCCCTTGGAAAAGACACCTCACCTTCCTGCACTTATTGCTCACCTGGAATGGCTGTGGTCTTCTTGAATATACCAGCATCTCTTTTTGCCCTTCTGTGAGATTCCAAAAACAGAAATGGGAATTGGACAGATGTCCAGTAACTGAAGAGCCCTGAGGAAAAGAAACCAAAACGAACAAATGCCCCTCCCTCCCAAAATGGTATAAAGAGACAATATATTTATTTTCTAAATTTGTATAAGAACACAATTAACTCTTGCTTCATGATGCAGTTTCTTAGTTGGTTTTAAGAATGTTATCGTAACCTGGGGAGAAAAGGCAAATAATGATATGGGCAGGAATTATGATCTGTACTGCCCAAATTTTCAGTCAAAATCTTTTGGGATAGTACACAACAAAGTTTCTAATATTTTCTCTACCACCTTTTTTTCTATAACTTTGTAAAAAGCTGTAAATAATTTTAATGCTGATTTTTCCCATAGAAGTCAGTAAGTCAAGGCCATAATACTTGAAATCTAGAGTGACTATTTAATTGCTTAATTTAAATATTTAATATTCAAGCCAAATATTGAAATTAAATTGAATTAAATATTGAATGTTGCACAGGAAAATGTCTACATCAATACTTACACCTTTCTGGCCTTGTATTGCATCAAACTCCTTAGAAACTGTTCCCAGAGCAACACCAGCACTTCCCAGGAGCTCAGTATGGGAGGGATGGAGCACCTCTTCTACAAAGATAGGCTGAGAGGGCTGGGATTTTTCAGCCTGAAGAAAAGAAGGCTTTGGGGACACCTCATTGCAGGACCTAAAGGGGATTTAGAAAAAGAAGGGAGAGGGTTTTGGGGTTTTTTTTGTGTTTTGTTTTGTTTTGTTTTGTTTTGTTGTTTTTTTGTTTGTTTTTTTTTTTGGGGAAGACAGCGACAGGACAAGAGGCAATTATTTTAAACAGAGAGAGCAGTGTTAAATTAAATATTAGGAAGAAATTATTTACTCAGAGGGTGATGAAGCACTGGAACAAGTTGCCCACAGAAGCTGGGATTATCCCATATCTGGAAGCATTCAAGACAAGTTTGAATGGGGCCCTGAGCAACCTGACCTAGCAGTTGGCATCCCTGCCCATGGCAGAGAGGATGGAACTTGCTGGTAATTTATATAAAAAAAAACCAAAACAGCCAGATAATGAATGATGGAACTGTCTCCAGCAAAACAGTAACACAACTTACTTCTCTGATGACACATGATTGTCCTGCCCTTTCTGTGAAAAAAATTGCCCTGCCGTATTACTTAATTTTCTTACTGTTAAACCATCTTGAACAAAGAGTGGTGTTGGTATTGAGCATCCTCTGTAAAGATTATTTTACAGATTCTGCCAAATGCTTTTTTTCTTCTCTGTCATTTTTAAAGGGTTTTTATTTTCTTCTGGTGTTTCCGTTTGAAATTTAACCCAGGAAACTTCCACTGCCAAGCAAAACAAAAATAAAGCAGAAACAGGATCAATAAGTAAAGAATTATGCAATACACTGATGCCAATCAACATGTCTATTGCTTTTGCATGGCTGGGTTTGGTAGCTGGGTCTCTATGGGGTGGCTTTTCTAAGAAGCTGACAGAAGCTTCCCCAGTGTCCAGCAGAGCTGATCCCAGCCAGCTCCAGGGTGGATCTGCTGCTGGCCAAGGCTGAGCCCGTCAACTGTGGTTGCACTGCCTCTTTAGAAGGCAAATTAAAAGTTATTGTACAGAAGTAATTGCAGCCAAAGATTGGAGTGAGAATATGTGAGAGAAACAGCCCTGCAGTCCCCAAGGTCTGAGGAAGGAGAGGCAGGAGGTGCTCCAGGGGCTGGAGCAGAGATTCCCCTGCAGCCTCTGGTGAGGCAGTTGTGCCCCTGCAGCCCATGGAGGATCACAGGGATGCAGAGATCCACCTGCAGCCCTTGGAGGATCCATCCATACCAGAAGAGGTGGGTGCCTGATAGAAGGTTGTGAACCTGTGGGAAAAAGGCTCCTGACAGGGACCCTTGGAGAGAAGGGTCCACGCTGGAGCAGGTTTGGTGGCAGGACTTGTGACCTTGTGGGGGATCCATTCAGGAACAGCCTGTTCCTGAAGGACTGCGCCCTGTGGAAAGGGAGCCACACTGGAGCAGTTCATGAAGATCTGCAGCCCATGGGATGGACTCACATTGGAGAAGTTGCTGAAGAACTGTTTCCCATGGGAGAATCTCCTCTCCATAGCAAGGGAAGGACTCCTGTCCCTGAGCAGCAGCAGAAACAACCTGTGACAAACTGTGTAACACTCATTCCCTGTCTCCCTGCACCTCTGAGGGGGAGGAGGTAGAGCTGAGAAGGAGGTAGGGATGGGGGAAAGATTTTTTTCAAGATTTGTTTTATTTCTTATTATTCTGCTTTGATTTTGATTAGCAATAAATTCAACTTTTTTCCCCCATTCAAGTCTGTTTTGATGTGATGATATTTGGTGAGTGATCTCTCCTGGTCCTTATCTCAGTAATGTTTGTTGTATTTTCTCCTGTTCGCTTGTGGAGGGGAGTGAAGCAGCTTTGGTGGGCATGTGGCATCCACTCTGGTCACCATAAATGATTTTGTGGAAAAAAGATTTTCTACTGTTTTGCTTTTTCAGGAAATCACATAGAGGTTAATAAGCATTCAGATTTAGCATAGGTATATTCCTGCAAAGTCACTTGGTTTAGCACCATGGCAGTTAAAGTTAGTATAGCACGCACTAAATGGATTAAGAGCTGGCCAGCTGGCAGATTTCAAAAAGTATTTGTTGATGGCGAATTGTTACCAAATGGATGTGTTTCTCATGGAAATTCCCCAGTGGGCTGTTCTGTATCTAACACTGTTCAACACTTTTATCAACTCCCTATTTGCACATGTTGTAATACACTTTGATTTTCCTTGATACGCCTGACAGATTAGTTAGTGTTTAGTGATGTACATGTTTTCTGCAAACTGTTAGCCTCTTACCAGGGTTTTGCTGTAATTCATTCTGTTGCCTCTTATGGTCTGGACATAAAGTTTAGCTTTTTAAAACCTATTGTGAAGTTCCATGTAGAATTCTACCCATTTTCCTCTTTCTCTCACAGATAAAAGAAGACACTCCCATTACAAGTTTTGGTACTCAACTGAAGTAGCTGGAGAGTCCACTCTCTAGTGACTTGTACTTTGGAAAAAAAAGTTGAAAACTTTGAAGGAAAGAAAGGTTTAGTTACACATTGGAAGCCTCTGGTTTTGGATCTACAAAAGAAATTTAGCTCCAACTTAGAAGAAAGTCTTCAACTGTTATCTGAATGAGAGATGTGTCATTCTGGCAATGTTTGCACACATATAATGGTCTTTATTTAAGGATGTTGCAGTGCTGAAAAATATTACATCATTAGGAGAAGAGCATAACAATATAAAAATACTGATCAAAGATAAGTCACCAAAAGTAAAGCTAGCAATGACTGTCAGTATAAGTCTGCTGATTTGATTGTAGAGGAGACACTGATTACCATGATGGAGGGACCCTTGGCTGGTATGTGTTCAAAAGTTAAAGGAATTAGTCTGGAAGAGGCTAATGGAGTAGGATGAAGTGAGAATATAATTTGGGTTGTTTTTTTTTTCCTGTATTAGGGACCATTTCTTTTATGAACAATCAGATTTTAAAGAGATAGAAAGCATGGTACTATTTTTCACACTGGGGAAAGAAGGTGCTGGACAGTGTTTAAGTTTCAGAGGATGAAAGCCTGAAGGGTTTTCCTCTGGTTTTGAAGTGAGGAGTCCATAGGTTTTGCATGTTGCATCACTGCAGGGGTTGTTGTGAGAGCCTCTCTGCAAACCAGGGCAGCAGCCAGGAAATCAACAAGGAAAGCAGCAAATAGGTGATGGGAAAGATTACTTGGGAACAACCTTGTTGGAACAACTAGCTAAGAGCAATTAGCAGGGCAGCCAGCACCAGCCCTGGCCAGTGGGAAGAGCCAGCCACAAAGAGTGCCAGCAGCAAGCACCTCCAGGAGGGACAGTGGGGAAGGGCTGTTTGCACATGGGGCTGTGCCTGGCTGCAAGCTCTGAGAGCAGGAGCACAGGCTGCTGGCAATGCCCAGGGCTGCCTCTAACTCATGAGTAGAGCTCAGGCATGATTCTGCTGAGAATGACCATCCTGCTACTGAAATCTGCCTGAGTCTGGATCAAAACCAGAGTGAGATGCAACAAGAAGAGGATATCTGTGGCTGACACCAATGCACTGATCTTTCAGAGGTCTCTTTTGGCCTCTCTGGAGTGAGCAGGTACCTCAAGGGGGAATGGGATCATGTTTCCTTCTCTTGCTTGAATTTTCTAGGTGGAAAGGTATGCCTGGAGCTCAAGTGTCTACTGTAGAAGCACTGCTAGGCTCATAGTTTGTACTTTACCAGCAAACTACCACTGGAAATTTATTTACTGTTAATAGGTGCAGATCCCTTTATTTGCACTTGGTTTGCCTACAGCTGGTAGTTCCCAGCATCTGGCTTCTCTTTCTTCCTTATGAGGAATCCTCAGCCATTCAAGAGTCAGACAACTCTGATGCCATCTTAAATGGGAAATAAGCCCAAAACTCAAAAAAAAAATGTTTTCACTCATGAGAGTGGGGAATATTCTTGTACCAAGTATATTACTTGTAAAAGTGTAAATGTATTTGATGATCTTGAAGAATGAAAGATTGAGAAGTGATATGATGGGCCAGATATAGTGATATAGCCAGATACAGAAGTGATATGATGGGCAGTGCCCTGTTGAGAGGTCAGATCCATCAGTTTCTGCTGAAGCCAAGAGGAATCAAAGGGGTTTTTCAGGATAAGTTTTTCTTCAGCCATAGGCCCAGTCTCTCTCTGCTCACGACCAGCAGCATTTCTCTTTTGTAGCACTGTCTCTCTATAGATCCATAAAGAGACTTCAAACAAACCTCCTTGGTTTTGGAATCTTGGTGTCTTGAAGGCCTGCATGGCATTCTTCCTTCTGGCAGTTTCCTTGCATTTATTTAAGACTGAGCAAGCCCAGGAGCCAGGCAAGCAATACTGCTGGGGAGTGGCAAACAGCTTTCTTTAGGCTGCTAATGTTATTGGCAAATTCAATGCTGAGCTGCAGACTACTATTTGTTCTCTTTAAGTGTACAGGAAAACTGCTGTGAAGCACAAGCTGTCAGGATTATTTTGTGTAAGCAATTATCTTCTATCTTGACTGGACTGATGTGGGCTGGATGCATAGTTTTCCTTTGTAATCGTGTAATTGCTAAATGAAATCACAAACTAGTTGGCAAAAATGCAGAAAAGGTGTAATTGATGTTTCAATGTGACTGCTACTGAATGTCACAGCATCTGCCATATTGACCTCCACTCTCTGGAAAAGAGAATTCATTTCTCATTTAATACTGTGTCAGTGTTTCCAGGTCTTGGGCTTCATGGGCTCCACTGTGAAGCAACTGGATTGATTGCAAGCATTCAAAAAGTTTAAAATGAGTAAAAGTAAGTTAGGAAATAACAAAAAGAGAACTGCATTCTAAACTCCCAATTTAGCCATGCAAAAAGTATGAAATCAAACAACAATAAGCAGAGCTGAAGCCTTTGGGGTCTATTATTGAAAGAGTATGTGCAAAGAGGAGAGAAGGGCAGGCAAAGCATTATCACCTCCCACAGCACTGCTGTTTGAGAAAGGATCACAGATAAAATAAAATAAAAATTTAAAAAAATGCAGCCACCCAGGACAAGAGGAGCACATGCTATTTTTTAAAATTATTTTCATTCTGTTTTGTGTATGTTGAAATATTTCTCTCCTCCAGCTACAGCAGACTACCCCAGATAGAGTTTTATTTTAGTTCAGTGAAACAAGATAATCTATGTTAGTACAAAATGTCTCACATAGGTAGAACAGCTGAAGAAGTAGATTTAGCCGTGGCAGTAATGAGCTCTGGGCTTACAGAATGCATAGTTTAAAAATTGAAGCACAGACTAGGCCTTGGGGTATCCCATGCTTCTGGGATGAAAGTACAAAGCATCTTTATTAATATTATAAAAATTTTAGCCATAGATGAAGTAAATCTGAAGTAAGCCTTTCTTCTGAGGCTTCCTCTGCCTGTCAGACTTGTGTTTGTTTGTGAGGTTTACATGCTTCCCGTGCCTGACCAAAACCAGGGCTACTGAAATAACTTGAGAAATGTTATCACTCTGATGTTTCTGAGACAGCTAGGATTAGAAATGACTGGAAATGTTATGGAATAGTCTGTTTTCATGAGATTTCCATCCAGATATGTAGACCAAAGAGGCTTCTTGTTCTGTGAACTTACAGAACACCTTTCAGTGCTCTTTGATGTAAACTCCTTGTTTCCTGTAGCATAAAGAAAGGTCTCCCCTGCATTGTATCTATGCAAATTACAGCAAATAGAACAGTATAAACTCACCTTTTAAGGTCTGATCTTTTGTTTGAACACCTTTTGTTAACACCTGAAAGATGGAGATTTTTTCAGTTTTCAAAGCTGGGTATTACAGTTTGTTTGTCAAACTAGGAAAGGATTGTGTTATAACCCATCCTTTCAGGGCCCTGCAATAGGCATAGGAGACACTGGATTTTTGTAAGCCAACAGAAACCAGTCCACACAGAGTTAAAGTCTGACTCCATCCTGAGAGTACCTTGTTTTCTTTACACAATTACCTGTGGTCTCAGTTTGTTAGATGATCTCAGCTGGCGTTCAAAGTAATACTGAGACCATTGACATAGGGATGAAGTTTCCAGCTTCAGCTTGAAAGACCCCTTGTGTTTGTGGATTCAGGTCAGACATTTAGTGTTACCTGAACTTAATTGCTGTTTGTTTTTGCTCTGCATTGTCTTCTAAAAAAGCAGTCCAGAGAAAGAGGGAGGCCTGGGAAAAACAAACTGCTTGACCAAAATGACTCCAAAAGCAGCATTAGGACCACCTCCAAGTCTAAACACATCTCTGTCAGAAAGGTTATGCCTTTACTCCCCAAACCTTGCCACTTCCTGCAGAAGCCCTGCTTCTTTTTTTTTGTTTTGGGCCATAACAAAACCCAGGGCTGCTATTACCTTATCCTTGTCTCCCATCTCAAGTTCAAACCGCTTGTGCAGGCAGCGCAGCCCTACTCTGACTCCCTTTTCCCAGTTTTGCCTCCGAATTTTTCTTTTCAGTCCCATACAAAGAAGTTGGGTGCCCTGGCTGTTAGTGACCATCATTAAGGTCACAGTTATCTCTAGTATCTACCTATGGCTGTCATCTTTAATTAGCAAACACAGTCCTACTTATCCTCTCTTGAGTTAGGGCGGGCAGCCTCCTTCTTGGTTTTGGGCCTACTTTAAAAGTCTGGGAAGCATTTCTAAATGCTTCAGACACCACTGAAACGACACCACTGGTAAAATAAGGCCCTTGAGATTTGAGTGCATGTTCACATCACAGCATTTCCTTTTAATATTTTAATGTGGATATAAAAAATTTTGGACATATGTTGTGTGCTCAAACTGCAAACTCAATTAACTCAAAACTTTATTTGACTCGAGAGCTAGTAAAGAATTCTTCTGAGCTCCATTTATATGCTGATGATCTCTGCAATGCATTTGAATACTTACAAATGATGATATTTACTACTGAGACTTATATCAAGATTGATATGTCACATCAGAGCAGGCAGATGAGCCTGAGACATCTTGTTATATCAGTTTAATGGGTCCCTGCAGATGAGCTTATTGGCAGTAAATGTTTGTGCACATACTTGTAGCTAAGACATAGTGGGCTGACAGCAGTGTGCTAATGTTATTCGTTCCCATGAACAAATGATAATTTTTTCCTAATTCAGCCTTTCTTTTGCTGTAACTCAATCCACACACAGGCAGTTTCCATTGCTCTGATGATGCACACAATATATTAAATTGTCATGGCTGGATCAAAAGCCCTTTCAGTTAATCTAACTTCTGCTATTAAGATATTATAACTTTTTTTTTTCTTTCATAGAGATGAACAAAATTGATTTGAAGTGAGACTGTAGTTGCTAAACACTCTCACCAATTCATATAATAATGACCATCATAATAAAAATGTCTGAAAAAAAATGACAGTTCTACAGTCATTCTTGAAGAAAAATCTAAATCAATAGAGTGTGACTGTCTGAAGGTGCTAAATGAAACTAGGTAGTTTCAAGAAATGGATTGGACAGACTTATGTAAACTCAATTTATGTTTAAAACAAGTGCATAAAGTATATCTGGAGAGTTTGGGAAATCTTTTAGGAGTGAATTCTGTATGCAAACTGTAGTTATGGCAATAAACAGACTATTCTGCCAAAGCAATACAAGGAAAGCAAAGGAACATGGATCTCAGACTTTGTGCAGGAACTCAAGGCAAAAGTTAACACGATGACAGTAATGACCATGAGCAAGCTATGCCAAGATGAATGCAGCAGAACAGAAACAGATAGGGCAGCAAACCACTCATGAGAAGACAGATTGACTGCATTTTAGAACAAGCTCAGCAAGTAAATGAGGAATATAGCATAAGGCATTAGAAGTAGAATGTCAGGAGGCTGGCAAAACTACCCACACCGTTTCTTAAAAAAAATAAATTGCCCAAAGTTGCCAGTCAATAGTAAATTGTTTGGTAGAATGCAAGGAAACAAGTCATATGCATGTGAATAAAGAGAAAAACCACATCATGGCCATAATATTCTGTTAACTGAGTAAACTTACTTCAGGGTATGAAGAAGGCATCTCTCTCTGCTTGTTGGGTCATGTCTGTCCAAACCACTTTCACGCTGCATCAAGAGACTCTGCAAGCAGCAGCTACACAATTCAGGAGTACAAAGTATTGTGTAATGCATGACAGGTAGGTAAAAGTAGCAACCATCCATAAATGTGCTCATTGCCACCTGGAAGACACCTGATGGTGGCCTGGCACTTACCTCCCAGGGGTACAACAGACTCAGTGATGCTGTTGAGTTGCCATCTTTCGTCTTTCATTTTTTTCCTTGGGGGCATATACCTCACATGCCAGTATTTTTTCTCTTTAAGCCTCCTCCCAAGGCATTAAAAAAGAATGGGAAGTATTGAATTGCCAAGTGAATCTACCTTTATACAGAGCTTTGTTTCATCAGTGTTAACACTATATTGATAACTGAAAATGAATGTAATGGGATTTATTAATGCTTCTTAATATTTAATACCAGCACTTTTTTGGGGGAGAAGAAGGAGGAAACAAATACATAAATCAGTAATTACAGACTTGTGAAATAGTGTTGAAAATAATTAGGACTCACATATTATCAAATATAATAAAACATAATTTTAAACTACTGATTAGGAAACAACAAAGTACCTGAAAATCATAATTTTGGGATCTATAAACAGTTTTCCAATAACAGCATCCATAGACTGTCTTACTGACACTGAGATCTGGTGCCCAACAGTTTTGTAAATTGCAGTATCAAAGCTTAATGATGGGTGAAATTTTATTATCTCAATCTGGTTATGAATGGTTAAAATTTTCCTTCACATTTGCTTTCCTTTTTGAGCCATAAAATTACCTGTGGTCTTGTTTGTCAACTCCTTCAAGGGTTGAGGGATGTGTTTAACCAATTTTCTGTGAGACTTCTAAACTCTTTCAATTTATAATTGCTATTATTGCTGACTGTTATTGCTCTTAAAAACACTGATTCCAACAAGATAGGGCCACACAAGAAAGTAACATTTAAACCTGTTTGATTAGTGGATAACTTCACCAAATAAAAAAGGGCAATCAAGCAGTCCATTTTTTTTAGTGAGTTTTATTAATTCCTGCAGAAAGCCCTTTATTCTCTGGAGTTTGTTAATAAATAATTATGACATTCTCTTGAGTCAATCTGTCTAAATGCAAACATCAAGACAGATCATCTTATAGCCTGTAGTGTGTAAAACAATTTGCCCTCAGTAGGTGGGCTGTTCTATATTCTTGCTGTTTTCATATACCATTCTTTTACTCAAAAGAAGCACAGCTCACCACTTTGAAGTGATTAGCTTATGGAAATATTTATTACAGGAACAGTGATTAAGTTTGGGTTCCAAGACAGGTATAAGCACCCTCTAATCTGCACCATTTTCCTTCAAGCTAAACTGTTTCTAAGTTCAACCATAATATTCATTATTCTCTTTCATTATTAAACCCCAAAAGTATTTCAACCCTAAACTGCTTACGTATTAGCAGCACTTAATTAGTCCATTTCTTTCAAGCATTTTTCCAGTTCTGGGAATGTGAAATTTTTATGCTGCTGAAATTATAGCAAAAAGCTATTCACCAGCATGGACCTAGTTTACAGTGAGACAGTCTTCACTACAGAATTACAAAGTCTGCCATGAAAATTCCCAAACTACATTTATATGTTCCAAAATCATTACCAAAATGTTTAATAAATTTATACATTAATGGGGGGGGCTTAATTGATAAGCCAAGCAATTTTTTCTTCTCTGTCACTCTGAATGGGTGGGTTGGAACATCCTCTTCAGGTGTGAACAGCTACACAGATTACAGGGGAGCCACTCTTTGTCTGCCCCATGGTAAGAAGTGTGCATCTGTCTATATTCTGATGGATTAATTCTCTTTGACTACCAGGATGAATGAAAATGGAATTTGGCCCTGCAACTGTAAAAAACTCAATGTACACAGATTTCATCTGAGCCTCACTCTCAGAAGCATATAAACTTCCAGTGGCAGCCAAGGAGCTTGGATCAGATCCTTTATTCTCTGAGCTATTGCATGTTATATTGTCTCTTCTTCCCAGACTCCAGTTTATATGTGACAACTCTTGACTTCTGGATAGTGAGAGTCCCAATGTTTTCCACCTCTCACAGTCTTTGTATCAACAGTCCATTTCCCTAGCAGAATTAACTCCAGCTTTGTTCTATAAATGCTAGTCTCTTTCCTTAGTCACTCTAGGCATTGAGCCAATGAATTCAGACTAAACAGAGGATATTAATTTTACTTTTACATGTATATATTGCACAAAAGCTGTGATGCACAAGGGTTTACTTCCAAGAACTCGAGTGAGACAGTTGTGTAAGCCTTCAAATTTGAACGTCAGAGATAACTTGCCGAGGGAATTGGAGACACTTAAGAGGAAATCCTCTAAGATTTTCTGCTTTTAATGACTAAATACCACAAGAAAGTGGCTGTGAAGTATAAGTCCTTCACCTGAAGAACTGGAAGAGATCAAATAAACTTTGGGCTACCACCTTTTGATATTCTGCAGGCTGGTGGTTTCCAGGAGTGGATTGCGGGAAGGTGTTGAACTCTGTCCTGAGAGCTTGAGACATTTTGTAACAGAGAGGGTGAAGACAGCAGCTGCTAGAATTCGAACACTCCCAAGACATTTGTTTAAATATGATTATGATATGGGGAAAAGTGAAGCTCACCTTTCTCAGGTCATGGAAACAGCCTTGTAACCAGTGCAAGCAGCCACTCTGTGCTGCCTGGGGAACCCGGGTGCTGCCCAATGCTTGCCAGGAGCTGGCAGTGCAGTCAGGAGATCCAATTCGGCAAAGAGTGTTATGAACTCCCCTTGGCTTTAGGGGAGAATAGTATGGATGTTACTCAGGCATAACTTCAGTAGCTCAACAATAAACATTTTCTTGAGGCAGACAGCTTCCCCATTGGATTCTCTTGAATAAAGGCATGAAACCCTTTACCAGATCCCTGGACAAAAGGAAGTCTTTCACCTTATATTTGTGGGACTGATCGGATTTCCTTAATTGCTCAGGGGCTCTATTGTTCTGCCTCAGCAGAGCTGTGCAGAGTTTATCTCTCACAAACATGTGAGAAACGCAGTCCTCGGCACCCCCAACTCCTTACCACTGTTATCAGCTAATTAACAGCACAGAAATAACAAACCTTAGCCCAAAAGGCATCACAGAAGTGAATGAGTTAACTGCTTACAGCGCTGATGAGAGTAACTGCTAGAGAAAATACAATTTAGTCCAGTTTAAAGTCATTTTTATCCAACCTAAAACTGTTAAAAGAAGATTTACTTCCTTGAAGACAAAACAGTTATGTCCAAGATGTTATGTGTATGCCTGCAAGGACACATCTGTTGATGCATTTGGGGAACTGTTCTGGCTTAACTGACCAGCTGTGCAGGAAATATATGTGGGATCTTCCTCGAGACAGTTTGTGCCATGTGTAGGGCTGATTAGTAGTGAGAAAAACCCTGAAGTTTTTCAGTCCCAAGCTGTGATCTGTAATTCAGTGTTCATGGAAACCTGTCTGCTGGAAGTGGGATGAGTCTGAACTTGGAGGTGAGAGGGGAAAATTAGTGAGTGTGTCCAGTTGTCCACATGTGTTTTATAGAACCACAAAGGAAAGCAATACATTTTCTGCAACCAGGTACAGCTGGGATAAAGCAAGATCCCTACTGTTCCTGAACCTTGCACATTTCACCTCGCCAGGTACACTCAGCTGAGCTGCCAAGCAGCAGCTTTTATAGCCCCCATCTACTTGGAAGTGTTGATGATGCCAGCAGAGGCTCTGGGGCTTGGCATCAGGAACTAAAGTGATACCTTCTAAAAGTGCAGGCATAACCCTTTGGTGACAAGTCACAGAGATCCGTGAGTTAACTGGATGGATTTTCCTGTCATAATGTCAGCCGGATATTTCAGTGCTAATATCAGAAATGTAGGAAGCAAGAAGAAACGGAGAGGCAAGGCCCTTTCCTCTTTGCCCTTTTTGATCCAGATCATTGGTTGTCCCCTTTTCACAGCCTCTCCCCCTCTCAAGGGCCCTGCTCCTTCTTTTGTCTTTCTGCAGCAGAGTCCCATCTCCTGCCTTGCCACAGAGACATTTCTCCTTTACCCACCTTCTCCTGTCCCTTCAGCCCTGATTTGTTGCTGATCTCCACCCATATCCAGTGTCCTCAGGAACCCAGGACCACGTAGGCATGTCCCACTAATTTCGGGAATTGCTTGATTAGTTCATGTCTGAACATTTTGCCCTCTCTGAAGAGGCATAACACCATGTGAGTCAGTCTTGTGGAAATAAGTCTTACTCGTCAGATCTTTGCTTAGGTCCTTTGGTGAGGGATTGGTGGATTTATTAAAAATATATTATTAACATGGAGAATCTTGCTTCTCAGTGGATGATGATGTAACGTATGCAGCTGTCTGGCTTAATCCAGGGCAAAGCTAAGGGAGAGTTGTTATGGACAGTACTACCCATGTTGTAGAAATGGAAAGCCAGAGTGAAATAAGGGTTTTTATTTGTCTCAGTGTGACACAGCTGATTTCCTCTTCATGCTACCGTGCAGACACAAACAGGGTTCATGAACCTGCTGTGGCCTCTTTTCAGCTCTGTCCTTGTCACGGACCTCTGGATGCTTTCATCTTTTGATGGGCTTCATTTACTCCATAGAGATCAGAGAGAAGAGTTATAGGGTTCAACCACCAATTGTGGACCTGTGCTAAGGAGCCTGCAGGATGCCACAAGCTGCTTCTGCAGTCTTTCCTCATGGGCTCTCTCTGTTTCAGTGAAATAAGTGAACTCAATGAAATTAGTATCTTTCCCATGATGGTATACTCCCATCTGTTTTTGTAGGACCAGCCTGGAAAATATTTCCCATAGCTTCAGTAACTAACTAGTCATATATTCACCACTGTTTGTAGTGCTGCTCCCCAGAGTCTTGAGAGAGCAGCCTGATGCTGCACCTGTACCAGCTTTTCCCCACCTCAGGTTACCCACCCCTTCCAGTGGCATGCAATCAAGCAGACCACTGCTCACCTGACCCAGGTAAATCTTGGCAACACAGTGGTAGAATTGCAGTGTTTGCCACTGGTGGTGTACCCTGTTTTCCATCAAGTTATCTCTGAGGCAAGGTTCTGGGTACTGTATTCAAGGTGTCTGGTTCACTGGTGCATTGCTGCAGCACCTGAGCTGTGCTAGGAAACAGTGACAGCAGTGTTACACTGCCCTGGCGGAGCTGAAGGCAGAGCAGCTTCTACATTTGAAGCTCCTTTTAGTAGTTACAAAAGTATTTACAAAGTTGAAAGATGAGATTTTCTCATTTTCTCTGTTAACCATCATGTTACTTTTAGGCCAGACTCCTATAGAGAGTCCTGTAAGATTATGTGAAACTCTGTGAAATCAGAAGTTTGTGGGTAACCAGTCCAGGTATTGTTCAGGTGCCATGAGGGAATGCCAGACTTAGTGCTAAGGTTGTCCAAAAATGTGCAGGCATCACCCAAGCATGTGGTTCCTGGACTTGACTGATAAAGCAAAGGGCCCCTGATGGGGAAGAACAACAAAGACAGACCTGGCATCTCCTTATAGAGGTAATTGGAGGTTGTGGATGAGGGTTTCAGAACTCAGGTTTGGGCTAACTGGTACTAATTGGCTGCTAAACCCCACCAAACTTTAGTGAGAGCCAAATGCCTACAGAATCAGCTCAGCTCACTACAGCGGGAGGAGTATCAGAGGTAGAAAGTGTATGGATGTTTCTAGAAAGAACACCCTGATGATAATTAAGTAGGTGGAAGCTGATGCAATGAGCTGATGCAATAATGGTGTGTCTTAATTTGCTCAGATATTTAACCAAAATGAAGGGATTTTTCAGACAAATAGGAAAATGTCCATTCTTTAGGAGTACAGTTTGAAAAAAAGAAAGCATATAGAAAAGTACAAAAGTATCTGCTGTCAGCAATGACATTTGTGGCCATTTCTCTTAGCCAAACTCAATTTTCTGGCACTCTGATATGATACAAATGTTTTGAACAGCTTCCATTCTTATTCCTTGAGCAAAAAAGGAATACCAGTCCTAATTTGAGTTCAGCTCCATTATATTTTTCAGTTGTGTCAAAATGCAATAGTTGTAGAACAACTGGCAATATTTTGTGAACTGCAGTGCTTATGCTCTGCCTTTGGCAGAGGTTTGGAGTTTTTCTTTCTCAGTCTCAGCTGGGCCTATCAGTAACATGTTGGTGTTTTTTCTTCTACTGCCACCATACTGATGTTGCCCAAAATGTTCTGCAAAGACAGGTGGACACATATTACCTTGGAATTGGTGTTGGAAAACACATGCCATTCAATTTGTTTCCTTGCTGGTAGCATGGGTGCAGGCTGGGAATAAAAGTTTTACTCAGGAAAGATGATGTATTAAAATATAGCAATAGTGTTGTGCATTCAGTTGGGTCCTTCTCATGTCAACCTCAAAGCCCTTTGCATTGATGAAAATGTGGTCTGTCTACAAATACAGTCATTATTTTACATAAGTTAATTGTTACAACCACTTTTTCCTTTGAGGAAGGAGAGAAAGGTGAAAGTTCATTCAGGAATTGTGACACAAAGGTGGTAGATTCACAGGCTCACCCTGTACAAACAAGCAGCAAAAAAAACACAGATGCAAATAACCTCATGGCCATATCAAGCTCCTTACAGCCATTTCTGTTTCTAGGCTGAAAATAAATCCCATGGCTGCCTCAGGCAAAGGAAAGAGATGCCCCTTTCATCATCAGATCATAAGATCATAAGCTATGAGATGTTGAAGTGCAAAAGGAAGTAACTTTTATTCTTCTAGTAGTGTGACCATTGCTATGCATGGAGTAGGACAAGGCCATTTAAAACAGTCTGGAAAAAAATGAAAATATGTATTTTTTTAACAAGCAGCTTCTAGGGAGGAGAGGCTAAATGTATCTGATGCAATGGGAATGGTGGGAAAGTTGGAAGTGCCTGTGAAGAACAGTGTTCAATGCAAGTATAACATGCTTTGCCTTGACAAGATCTTGATGATCTTGATGATCTGATCAGATGAGCCAGTTGTGTTGGCTCATCTGTAAGGCAGAGGATCCCTCAGTGCCAGTCTGCAGTGAAAGTGATACAAAGGCCTGGCTCATCTGATAAAAATGTGTCAAAACTTTCCAGAAAGGATCAGTGATTTAAAAGATGTAATTTTTGAGAGAGGATAAAGAAAAGGAAAGGGTAGGTAGAGAAGAAAGGAAAAGGTAGGTAGAGAATCTGATAATGGACAGAGGACATTACACTGACTTTTGTAATATCATAAGACAGTTTTTCTGCAGGTTGCATTTCACAGAAAACAAGGCTTTTCTGTGGGGAGAAAATGTTCAATTTGCCATCTCTTAGAATCTCCTTCAATAATCATGGGTATGATCTTGGCTCTAAAACAATCCTGAAAGGCATACCTTTATCTAACAACTGAGATAAAGAAGTAAGAGCATCTGCAGGGGTCTGGACTCTTGCAAATGCTGACACATTTGTGCCAGCAACAGGCCAGTGTGAGTGAGCTTGACTCTGGTCTGTTTACTCTGGACTTCATTTCTGGATTTCAAGTTTCTGGTGGCCTTTGTTCAGATTCCCAAGCACAGAATTATTGTAAAATAAAGAGGAGGCCAAACTTGGACTTGGAAGAGGAATCTCTGGCACTGTTTGAAACATATAAAATCATGAGGTTTGGCTAACCTTGCCGAGATGCTGTTGCACAATCGTGTATGTCAGAGATCAGTAATTAGCCCCCATGCAGATCCTGCTGTCTTGGTGGTCTTGGGAAAAACATATATTTTTAAGTCACAGTGGGTTTTAATGCCAAAGAATAAGTATTTGATTTTTCAGATAATGCTACTGCAACTCACTTTCAACTTGAATGAATGTTGGCAGGCACAGTCAAAGTTTCTTGCAGATCTTTATTATGTCTGTCAGCTACGGAGTCATAATATCACAATCACAATGCAATGAATGATTCCTTGACTTAAGTATTACTGCCCTTTCTCCTTAGGAATGGAACTACTTAAAACACCCTTCAGATGTAGAGAAGCTTTGTTACTTACATTTCACACAAGAGTAGTTGAAGCATCATAGGTTAGAGTCAAAGCCTTCAGTAATGGTCAGTTATGTGTGCTTTTCAAAGATTTAATGTATCAAGCACAGATGGTCACACAAGTTTTTCTGGTAGACTGGGGAACAGAACCCTGGCACACCAAGCTCTGGCTTCCTGAATGAAAGCACTTTTCCATTAGCATCATGGTGTTTCCAGAAGGCTATATCTTTTTAGTAGGCATTTTCCCATTCTGTCATGAAGAATATTCCCAAAGGTGCAGCATTGACTTCTGTTTAGAAGTAATTCATGTAAAAAAATTCATTGAGAAATCACTGGAAATCCCTGAAGAAAAAGAACCCCAAACTTTTAAAGCTCTCCCAAATATTTGTTTTGATAATATGCATTCTCAAACCTGAAGTAAACAGAAAATTTACATGACAGAATTACTTTGTTGTCCCTACTACTATACAAAAAGAGGACAACGTTGTATCAAAACAGAAAACTATTTAAAATCTTGTAGATGCAAGTCTATCATGCCAGTGCTTATTTCCAAGTGGATAGGCCATTGAAGGCAGCAGTGTCCCACTAAGAAATGTGAGCATCTCCAGGGGCTGATTTGGTCTTTAAATGGCCAAAGTGCTGCCTGGAGACGTGGGTTCCTTTCCTCCATAGAATTCGCATAATTGTCAAAGGGTAAATAGGGTGAAATCTCCATTTAGAATTATGTTTTAAAAGGTCTTCTGTGTTACTGAGTATAGTTTAAAATTTATCACTGGTGTGTCTGAGGACAATATTCTCTGTCACACACAGATAAACCCCATGTTCTCTCTAACATGATTAAAATTGTGGGTTATCAAATATTACAGACATGTGGGATGCAGAAGTGTTCTAATTTAGCCCCAAATCTTCCTTCAAGAGAATTCATTTGAGTCCCCTGAGTATCTCCATTTCCCATATAACTGATGTCCTTAGCTGCTTAATACCGCAAATTATTTAAAACCAGACATGCAATTATGTTATTAGAAGACTTGGAGTTATTCAGACACAAATATGTGCCTAAAAAGTATAGTGAAAAGATGAAAATGCAATAATTTGAAAAATATATTTTAAAGCAAAGCAAAATATTAAAAATTAGCACCAAAAAACCCACAGAGAAAATGTTGGGTAATTATCACCCCCCAAAGCTTGCTTAAATCAAATCTGTTTTGTAGGTTTTTAAATGAATGATGAGAAAAGAGAGTGTGACAAACAGAAATGGAAAGAGTGGGAAAAGGAGGAGAGACACAGTGGAGCCCCGGAGGAGCAATGTCCATATTAGCATGGAGTAAAGTCCACTTGGAACAGAAATGGGTGAAACAGGGTGAATTAGTTGGTGTTGAGGGTCTGATATCTACACTTAGTTGCATTTAGGAGAGTTTTTTGACATTGGCTATAGTCTGTACAGCACACAGATTGAGCAGAGCAGCTCGTTCTAGAACAATCCCTTCCAGCCCAGCCCTAAGTGAACAGAATTTGGGTCACTCCACCTGAGTTTGCTGTACAAGGTAATGATGAGATTTGCATCAAATGTATAAATCTGTTACAACATGAAATAATAATGTGACTAATGTCACATGCAAGCCTGCAACATAGAATGATTTTATGAAAAGGAAATTTCTGTGTTTTATCTCAAGAGCCTGATGCCAGCTTTATGAGGGTATTGTAGCAGAAGAATGAGTCTGTTCTATTTCAGAGCTATGCAGCAATGGTAAAGCTGCACTCTTGCTAAACCATTACCACAAAGAACACTTAAATCAGTGTACTTCAAAAATCTCCCAGCGGATCTTCAGTAATACCAAATCCATTACTGAAGGGAGGGTGGGATTTTCCTCAGACCACAGAATTTTCTGGGGAATTTACAGATAAAAAAAAACATCAGATGAGGATAAAAATGAGAGCGTCTTTTTGGAACCATCTTAGTCTGTGTCCCCTTCCCAAGAAAATGCACGATAGATGAGAAAGCATTGCCCTTGGGATCCACCTCTCCAGTGAGAACACCTCTTAAAAAATCAATAAACCTCAAGTCAAGGTTTTGTTTGGATCCTGCAATGTTTGAAGCTTACTGTGACCTCTAATGCTGGGATACAGCTGGGACATGAGAACCACAGCCCTGCTGTCAGTACTACATGAGCTGTTACAGAGAAGGGAATGGGGTTGTTCAAACTCTGCCAGCAAATACAGCACAAGGTTTGTTCTTGAGTGTGCCAGTGTTTACTTCTCACAGTGGAGAATCCTTGAGCAGGATTGGAAGGGACCCTGAGAGGACACCTAGTCCATGCCCCTCTCTTTCTTTCCCACACAAAACTTAATGCTTTATTGCTTCATTCACTTCAGCTGTTTCAAACACCAGGACATGTCATTCTGTGCAGCCTTTGCCACAGGAAAGCAGGCTGCATCTCTGGGTTCATTTAAGCCTGGCTCCTAATCCTGCTGATGAAAGATCACTCTTTGTTTTACTCAGCCCTTCCCAACCTGCAGCTGAGGTGGTGGCACAGATTCTGTGTCCTGACAAGGACTCCAAGGCTGCCTCCTCAGAGTTGCCTTGCAGGCAGTTCAGCGTGGGAGAGAGGAACGCATGCAAGGACTGGAGATGGGAGCAGTGGGTGGCAGCTGGACAGGACAGTCTCCAGTTATGCCTATGACCTGACCTAAGTTCCCTGGCTCGGTACAACCCTTCCATTGATATCCAAACATTTTTGTTGATGGGAAATTTTAAATGGATGAGTAAATTTAAATGGATAGAAATTTTAAATGCAAAGGAATTTTAAATGAATAACCTCAGATACCTTCAAAGGATGTTTGTATTTTACTTCAGAATACTTTCAGTTGTGAGGATTAGATGGGCAAATTGCTTTTTCCAGAGCATTAGCATAGTCTGTTGTTGAAATTCATGCTCTGAGGGCAGGGGTACAAAGGTAGTCAGGTGTGGAACAACACGCACTTGGGGAAAGCTGGGGGCACTTTGCCTCCGGCACTGGTTAGGCAGTTTTGCAGACTCCACTTGCTGGAGTCCTTATTTGAGCCCCTGACTGCCCCTGCACAGCTGGCCCACACTGGCTGGCACTCTATGAACTAATATCATTGACGTTTATTGACTGGAAGCCTTTGAATATTTTGTTTGTGTGGAGTTTATTTGAGCAATACAAATGCTTATTTGGCAGGCAGTTTGAGTTCCCTCTAAAAAGGCTTGTCTGTCTTTGATAATTTTGCCACTTTAACTACAGGGGTATAATTGAAACGGCAACACAGAAAATACTCAAGGGAACAGGCAATTATACTGGTGGCAAATTGTTTATATTGGCCTAGCATATTACAGAGCAAAATGAACTGTACCAAAATGATGAAGTTTTCACTCAATTTCTGTCAACATATTACTCTAAGCAAGGATTTTATCCATGTATATTGCCTGGCCTCAAGTCCTCTTTCTAACAGATTTAGGCATGCTGGAATAATATAAATGTTTTCAAATTTAATGGAGTTCTAAAGTGAATAATATTTTCTCGTCCTACCCCAAAATCTCCATGCCTGGCAAGTCTAAACTCTCTGTTGAGACCTGCTTGGGGTAGAGATCTTTTTTCATAGATCCCTTTACTCCACAGACTGTAAGCAATGCTGTGAGCTCAGTGTGATGTGTATGAAGGTAAGGAGTGGCTCTTCTTTCTTATCTCAGTTGCTTTGATGGCATTGGGAAGATAAAGAACATGCTGTTGCTTTTGATGAGGGGAAAATAAAGAATTAGCAACAGCAACTGTATTACCCAAACCTTTGCCTGCAAACTACTTTGAACAGGTCTTTGGGTTGCTTTGATTATTTTTTGTTTGTTTTCATGTGCTTGACTGGTCAAATGTCTGGAATAGCTAGAGGATGTCAAAGAAACAGAAATAACAGGCATCTTAAGCATAAGATTTTTGTTGCCTGGATTTCTGACATGCAGTTAATGAGCCTGTCTCAGTGGTTCTGTCACTTCCTGAAGCCCTGACATATTCCTGAGGGGTTGGAGGAGACAAGCTGGCAGCAAGGGGAGGGATGACAGTGGCATACACAGGTTTGTAGGCATCAAAAGGACCCCGGGCCGGCTGCTGCAGCTCCGACCCACCTCCCTCAGCAGCACATTGGGCTGGGTGTAAAATGAAGCCCTTGGCTCACTGTGTTTAGCTTGTGGATAGTTCAGTAGTTCCCAGCACAACTGGCCAGGCCCCAACAGATCCCTCTACAGGTATTTAATTCTCCCTGTGCACTCCCCAGAGAGTCAGATAGAGTGGAGCCAGGGCACACAGCACTGGGAATTCCCCTAGGCATTGGCTCATTGTGTTCATACATTGTTGTGTTCTACCAGGTGATATCTAAATCTGTTAAAATTTCAGTCTTGCCATCTTCTGGGTGCCTAGATCCCTTCTTTAAAAG
>NW_005054321.1:4537761-4597304 GCF_000277835.1 Geospiza fortis
CCCTGTGCTGTGCTGAAGATTCCACATCTGTTTACAAAGTGTTCAAAGGAGGAGGAATCTGGGAGCTGGCCTGAAAGGCCTCCTGTATGCTTTTAACCATCATTTCTTTCTGTAGATTGCAAAAGGTTTTATAGCTCCTTTTGTCCTTTTTTCTCCCCTTCATTCTTTCTACAGCTCCTTACTCTTCCCCCTTAGATAACTGTGGTCACATACCAGATTAAACCTAAAACAGCAAGTTTGGGGGTTTTCTTGTCTTTATCTTCTGTGCACCACACAAATGCACCAAGCAATAAATTATTCTTAAAATTTTCTCTGCCTGTAGCATGAGATGGTTTTCATTCCACCACTGGTATTTTACCTGCAGAAACCATATTGTTGATTTCAAAGAAAACAAAAACTGTATTAATTATGAAGTTATTTGGTAGGAGAGGAGAAATGCTTCTAAATGTTTTCCAAACATGATGTTTAAAACATTTTGTAATGCAGGGGAAGTCTGAAAAGCAACATCTCCCAAACTGAATTGGATAGTAGGGCATGATCAGACTAAGAGTTTTATGAAATATCAACAAGGGAGGATTAGATTGGAATTGGATTGGAAAACATGGGTAAAGCTGTGCAGACAAATCTGCAAATTAAGAAAAGGTAAATCTGTTCTCTAATAGTATCCAATATTGTCCAATAGTATCCTCTTGGATACTATTAAATAGTTTACTACCAATAAAGATCTGCCCTTTACAGAGCACTGGGAAGGTGTTTTGCCACTGACAGTGAGGCCAGAGCTATAACATCAAAGAAAACTTCTATCAAGAGATCCTTTTTTTTTAACTGCCCGGGATATTGACTCTCTTACAACATGTTACTATTGAAGCACCAAGGAAAGGCCACTGCTGCTATGAAATATTAGGGTTCCCCACTTAAAACTGAAGAATTTGTATTGCTTCTTTCTTGATGTTGAGAGAAATTCATTCTGCACAATGGACTCAAAGAAATCATGGCTTCTCATTGTTCCTTCCACTACTTTTACCTCAGTGACCAGTGTGTGTGATCTCAGCATGCACAGCTGATTCTGCAGCCACCAAATAAAGTCTTTGCAAATGTCCACAGTGGTGTATCGCCTTGAGAGGGAGATGTGGAGCCTGCCTCTTGAGTTGCCATAATTTCATGGCTCACCATTGATGGAGCTTTGTGGGTGGCCTGGAGCCAGCTCTCTGTGTTGCTGTGTGGAGGAGTCAGAGACAGAATCTGCCCTCATTATTTTATCAGAAAGTGAAACAACCTGTGGACTTTTGGGAACCCTGTTCATGTCAGAAGGTAAGAGCAGAGGATCTGTTCCTTTTCTAGGAGGTGCTCTTCAGCTGAGACTCAGCCCTTCATGGAGCCTGGAGGATGGCAAACTCCTCTGCCATCCTGGTAATGAGTTTTCCTTTCTTTCTGCCACCCTGACTCTCTCCCATGATCAGTTCCTATCTATCTCTGCACTTGAATCCTCCTCATCCTCCTCCCTATTTTCCTTTCTCATCCCATCCCCAGTCTCCTCTCCCCTTTCCCGAGGGTTCCTGGCTCTTCCTGCCACCCTACTCCCTCTCCACAGTGGCTGATGTCCTCAGCACTGAGTGCAGAGGGACAGATACTACTTGATGTCCTTGTTGCCACATAACTACATTTCCATGTTGTGAGGAAGCCTGCCAAAGTCCTGTTCCTCACATAGCAAACTGAGAGCTATCACAGCTGGTAACAGCTTGCAGGCACAACTCGCTGACTTGGAAATATTCTTGACAGAAGCAAGAAAGCTCAGATTATCAATCCTTGCTATCATGAAGACTTTAAATCAAATACGTTCCAGCATCTGGTTAATGATCAAAGCAAATCCTTTAAAAAAAGCCAAACCACACACACAAAAGAAACCAACCAAAAAACATTGTTTCCTGATAGGCTTAATAACCTGGAATTATGGACACCATTTATATCAAGTAAGGAGACTGACTTGTGACCACCAGTGAAGTGTGAATCAAAGATTTTTCATAAATCCACAGTGTCTGCTCTCCAAAGGATCCCACCAAGCCAGACACAGCATACCAGCATTCCCTGTACAATCCTCAGCAAGCAGAAGGTCCCTGAGTTCATCATTCTCTGGTTTAGCAGAGAGGAAGAGACCAGCACTCAAGGTTTGTGAGTAACTTCCTAGCCTGCTGCTGGCTTTTTTTTTCTTCTCATTCATGATGACACATAAGAAGCTTGGCCTGTTTCTGGCTGGTTGTCTAGAAGGAGACCAGTCAGTGGTTGAACTTGGATTATTCAGATAGCAAAAAGGAAAAATCATTTTGGCATCACATGCTATCTTAAAATTTTATTCAGGAACCTTGCCAGAGACTGCCATTCTGTTTTGCTAGGTAGAGAGAAGCAGATATATATATATATTTACTGCAGAGTTTGCCATCTAAGAGAATGCATCTGAGGTAGATCCTCAGCAAGTGATATCAGGCCTGTCTCTAGTGTCTACAAGAAATTCTTGATTGAACCCAGTAGAAAAGAAATTTTTTCTGAATAAATATCAATATTTCTTCCGAGCAAAAAAAATTCTTCCAAATTTTCCCTGATGATCCTGATTAATGCAGAGCTCAGGTTATTCTCTGCCTTTGGAACAGAGCCCATTCATCAGAGTTCAAGTATCCAAAGAAAAAAAAAAAGATCAAGATCCTAGGAAGTAATTATTGTAGTGAGTGGCTGCTGAGTTTTGCCCTTCAGGAACTGGCAGTGTAACCATTATCTGCTCATAGAAGTCAGTGACCATTTTCTGCTCTTATGCTTGGTGCATTCGAACCCCCATTGCTCAGCCTCTTCCAACATCACCTTCCTTCTCCACTCACTCCTGTATTCCAGTTACCAAGGCTTCAAACCTTCTCCCTTTTCCATGATCCCAGGCCTATAAGTATTCACATGCAAAGTTTGTTTTCCCTTTGGAAATTCTGATTGTTTTCCAACTTTCAGGCTGTTTTCAAATTACTTCCCCACTCCAATTAAAAGTGTTGTGACAGAGGCAGACTTTAGCAAGATGCTTTGCTCCCTTCCTGTCTGTCCTACTTGGATCTGAAAGGATGTTGGCTGAATATTGGATATCCTCAGAAACGCTCCAGTTACAGTGAAAGCTGCCAATCTACAGACCCTCATGCATTCTCACTGTTCACACACAATATGACTTTTGGATTGTGAATCTGGTTCACAGCTACTTACAATTGCCAGCTCTGTGTTTTATTGTTACTACTGCACTTCCTTTCCTTCCCTGTGAAGCAGTGGAAGCCACAAGTAGCCTGGAACAAATGGCTGGTCAGCTGTGAGGAAAATCTGAGAGAGAGAGAGAGAGAGAGAGAGAGAGATAGATTAATTCCCTGCTCTGGCAAGGGGTAAAGATAGAGGGGAAAGAGGAGGTAAAAGAAACTGTGTCACATGATTCCTAGGTTCAAATGACTCCAGGTAAGCTAGTGTTGCTCTCTGCTAATGAAATACCAGGTAGTTTCTAGGAAATGAGAAATCAGTGAATTTTAGAGCATTTAAAAAAATTGGTCTTAAATGGAAAGGGATTTTACCTACTTCAGAGTTCCTAGTATGTGAAAGTATTGTCAAAAACACAGTTGAATTACTCATGTTTCATAGGATCATCAAGGTTGGGAGACCTTTAAGATCAGTCAGTCCAACCATCAGCACAGCACTACCACTGTAACCCCTCATCCATTAAACCACATCACCCAAGACCAAATCCAGACACCTCTTGAACACCTCCAGGGATGGTGTTTCTGCCAACAATAGGACTGGTTACACTTTAGTCATAAGTGGTAAAGTGGCCAGTGTTTAAAAAAAAAAAACCACAGCAGGAGTACCTGGCTGAGAGCACTCAGAAGAAAAAAATTACCTTCAGTTTTCATGTTAGAACTTTTCAGGCAACAGCTCAGCCTAGTCCCAGCTGAATCTTCAGTTGTGGCCATATACAGGGCTCAAATAGAATTATCCTCATGCTGGATACCTTGTCAAACCAAACATGCATGTGCAACACTCATGTGTAATAAGACTGCCTTTTTTTTTTGCAGCACTCTTTTGAATGTAAGAATAGTGTAGCCATGAAATAAGTGTAGTACAACTGTGATGAAGCTAAACTACAGTGCAATAAACATGGGCAGGAAAAGAAACAATGGCATCTGCAAATGACATTTCCAGACCTTTGCTTTCAGGCTTGAAAAACTTCATGTTTAGTGAGATACTCTGTCTCCTCAGAGCGGTTTCTGTCCCCCTAATGCCCTGAGCCACCTGATATTCCCTCTCCCTCCTAGATATGGTAGATGGAGATGGTCTCAGGATTACCCTCAAGTATTTAGAACGAGCTGCAAAACATTAGTTTCAGCTGTCAATTAATTGATTGACTAATCATTGACCATTATGATCCTGAAGTTATTAAGCTGTACTCATGCCTTGGGTATCATTTTGATGGGCAAGACTCATAAGAGTGGTTTGGCACATTGGTCTCCACGATGGAGAACACAATGGCCACGGGTCTTTTCCTCTCAAGGAATGCAGTGAAAATGTTGTATGTGCAAATCAGGCAGATTAAACAAAAAGTAAGTTCCGTGTGTGTTCACTGAGTATCTGGGGAGCCAGGGCATGGCCAGTCAGCCCTGGCAGCTGGGAACATTGCTCCTTCTCCCAGCTTCAGCAGCCATCTCATGCTAGGTACCTGCTGCAAGGCACCAAAGAAATGAGGAGTTACTGGCCACATGAGCAAATTTCCCCATGGAAAAGTTTTCCCTAAATGATAGTCTGCCTTTTATCTGTTTTTAGATAACAGAGAAGCACAGTGGAAAATCCGTTATTACAACAGCTTCTCACTCCTGACATTGCTCTGTTAAGTCAGACCACTAATGACTAATGCCTAGACAATGAATCAAAGCAGTTGCCTGTACAAGGTATTGGATGAACTCAAATAATAAATAAATATGTGAAAAACATGGGTTTTTTCTGAACCATTAGGGGAAAAAATAGCTAATATTGCCAGGTAGCTCATTTATAATGAACAATTTGATTAGCTCCACATCCCTGGCTTTATTTCAGGATAAGAAAGACAGTTGGCTTGTCTTGAAAGAGTTTTTTAATGCAGAGTTCTTTATTAATATTATGCTTCTTTTAGGTGTTTTTTGTTAATACTTCAAACATGCATTGCTGGCAATTGAGCATGGCCTAGTTTTTTAATGCAAAATATCATGTTTCCAAGTATTTTCTAAAATCACCAATCACCACAATTTCTGTTGAGAAAAAAGAAAGGAGGAGGGAATTAAATAAACAAAAGCACCTGGCAACCTCAACTGTTGGTGTAGAACAGGCAAGTCTTGCAAAAGCACTTAAACTGAGTGGGTTTTTTCCAAAGTTAATAAGTAGAGTTGCAACAAATACCAGCAGTAACTCTCTTGATAAAAAGACAGAACCAGCAAGACTCTAAATGCCTAGAGACTGGAAGAAACAAAATGGAGAGTAAATACATTGGTCTGAAATCTACACACTATTTAAAGATATTTGAAATGGATACTTTAAACATAATATGACGTTATAGAATACAGAGATATATTTTTATTTGCCAGGGTTGGTCTGAGAAAGCAATGGTGTGCTTGGAGCAAAGTGGCCACTGGAAAAATGTATGGAACAAGCAATCACCAAAGTAAATCAGAAATAGCCTACAAAAGGAGAAAAAAATAAAGATAAGGAGAGTCAGAAGAATTTACAAAGTTGTGATGAGGTGGTAGTCCCTGAATTTGGGAAGTTCTGGGACATTTTGCCTGTTGAATTACCAAGTATATATCTCCTCAGTGCTCATGGCTAAAAATGGTGCAGTACTGTCACGTTTTGTGGAAGAATGTGTTATTTTTTGTGGGGTAATCACGAAGTTTGGTAGGTGAGTGAAGCCAGGTGCTGCAGCAGCTCATGTCAAAATACAGGACAGCAGTTCAAGGAGAGCACATAGCTCAGAGGTGAAGTGCAGAGGGGCCGGGAGCTCCAGGTGTGACCGCAGCGCAGGAAGAGCTCGGCGGGCACAGGAGCGAACACCGCGGGGTTCTGCTGAGCGCTGCCAGCAGGGAAGGCTGAGCTCCCTGGCAAACAGCAGGGGCCAACAATTTATGCAGCTAGTCTCAAGCAGTTCAAATAGATTGCTGATAGAAAGGCATGAATAAACCACCATTTGGCTCAGTGCCATGAATTTCACTTTGTAGAAGGTTTGAGTTGAATAACTCCTCCAAAATAGGCTTCTGGATTTAGACAGTGTTTCCTTGTATATAAGGTACTTAGCTGAAAGGGAATTGAAATGGTAGCGCAAAATGTGCCAGAGATGGACTGAAACCACAAGTTTTGATTTGCATCCAACTTTAGAGTTTTCTAAACCAGACAATGGCTTTCTATAGAAAGAGAAAGTGGTTTATCTATCTGCTATCTCTCACAAACACAGGTTATTCAAAGTGTGATGTGAACACCAACAATTCAGTTAATGCATCACTTAAGAAAACAACTGTCACTTACTGGCATCAATTTTTAAATCTGAGTTTAGAATAAGAAAATGTGATTTGCCTGTTGACACATACTCATGATCTTCAGAGTTTTGTATGAACTCTTGCTCTACCACCGCAGAAATTTTGCCACTGGTTTCACTAAGTCAGAATTTTATCCTGTAAAACCAAAAATCATGGATAGTAAGTGTTGCTGACCAGTAGCATTTCACATGTGGCTTCTCGACCTTCTCTTGGTTGTGACTTTATTTCTAACTGTTCCCTCTTACGGGTAAAATAGCATAACTGGCTTTATTTTGGTTCCCATTCTGCATCCTCATTAAAGTTTTTGTCCATTCAGACCGTTAAAATTCCAAGCTATCCTTTTTCTCTTCCAGATATGGAAGATTGTGTTCTTTATTTCCTCCAATTACCTATGATTTTATAGCACGTTATCTGAAAGAATAATCTTAAGAAATCTGTGAAGGAAGAAACCAGGCAATATTTCTGTGGGAGATTGTCCCTAAGGTCACCACCTGTCATTTTACCTGTAATAAATTTTGCCCTGTGTGCATGGGAAGGAACTGAGGAATGCAACAATCAAGGGTTTATTCTGGCTCCAGTAATGATAGACCTCATCTTTGTGCAGTTGTTGATACACTAATGGTTTTGTGACTTGAGTTGATAGTCATCCTAACACCAGAAAGTGTTTCTTGAGAATTTTTGTGCTCAAGTCTTGGAATTGATTTTCCAGTTCCATTTACTTTTCAAGGCGTCCTTACACAAAATCTGAGTATTTTAGTACATTTATTTCCCTAAAATTGTGTGAGCTGAGAACGGTTTTGCAGAGGATGTTCCTTCCATTTAGACAAGGTTTTAATTATAAAGCTCATGATGATGGATCCTGTGGATTCTGAGGTGATGTTAGTTGTCAGTGTAATCCTCTCCATTATTTTGAACATACAAAAATAATTGCCTCAATTTTGTCTCTGTGCAAATGAGGCCCATGTTGACAGAGTAGCCAGACAGTTTGCTTCCAGAAATACCCAGAAAAATACCAGAAATAGCTGTTAACCTTCCCTAAAATAGTTACTGTAGGGTTAAACAGCTTCAAAAATTGAAGTTTGAAATTAACAGCAGTTTACAATGTTCTTCACTCATAGAATCTTTCATCTTTTTTACTTTTGCCCTTTTACAAATACCCCACAGACTTTCTGGGAACTACTAACATACAGCTTTGAGGGGCAAATTCTATTTTTCTGTCCCATACCAGGGAAAAATGGGCAGAGTTTGGGGGTGTAACTTTTGAAAGGAGTTTTGTTAGCTATTGGCAATTGCAGGCAAAATTTTTGGAGGTAAGTTGCCTTCATAACTACTTGTACCTACTGAGTCAGTTTCTGATTTTCATGCGTCTTAACTTTTAGCATAGAAATACCAAAGGGTGTTTTGTCTTTTCAAAGGACAGAAAGTGTTAACAGAGTGAAAGTCTTCCACAGAATCAGTAGAATTACAACAAGTTCTGGCCTGTAGTGCAAATCCTGGATATTGTTTGTCTATCTTCATTTTTATCTAAGTTCTTCCATTAAAGTATGAGGTGTTAACTTTGCTAGAAGTCTCACAATAAATGAATAAAATAAACAAAAATGAGGATTGTTGGGCTTTGTTTCTGTTGAAGCATGTTTTCAACATATTATTTGATTTCTAAACCATAACCAAAGAGACAAAGTGCCAGAACAATAAAACATAATTCTTCATAATTCTTCCTCGCTTGCAGAACAAATCACCTCTCGTGGTAAAATGTTGGATGCAGTTGAAGTCTATCCTCAGCATGTTGTGGGGATCTGTGAAGAAGAAAAGACTCAAAAACAGAAACATGTCTGAGCAGAGGAACACTACAAAGGCAGGGAAAGTTGGTAAGGAGGAGAAAATAAATCATTGGTCCTGATCCTACTTCTCCTCAAGTCAGTAGGAAGACTTATGAACTTCACTCTGTAGAAGTGAATTTCTATGTTCAAAAGTATTACTCAAGGCAGAGAAAATGTGAAAGTCCTCTAAATACAGTAAAAATAAAAGTAAGTGGAAAGAGAACATCCCTGCATTGTACTATTCTTTTTTCCGTTCTTCAGTTTTGTCTGGCTGACATTTAATACTGTTTATTATTAGCAGAGATTCTGCTGTAGCTCTCTCAGTTTTAGGTCATCAGCAGGCCTAATGCAGAGCATAGACATTTGTCACTAGACCACAGCTGTTGGAATTCAATTAAAAATATGACATTTGACCAGAGTCAGCAACAGAAGCGCACTGATATTCCACAGTATTCTGTCTGCAGAATACTGTCCCAGACACAGCAAAATGTTAGAGACCACAACAGCTCCAGTGTGACCCTACCTGCAGCATCAGCTACAAACTAGGAGGGAATAATTTAAATAAATAGGACTCATATCTGGTGCCAAGCAGTGTGTCCTGCGCATTTTTTACTCTGAGATCACAGTAAAGAGCCTCTGGAGAAACTCAGGAATAAGCTCTTTAAGAATGAAAAAGTCGAACCACAGGTCCAGCTGGGTAAGTACCCCAGCTCCAATGGTGGCTCTTAGCAGCTGTTTGGACTAGAGGGTAAATAAACCCTTTTACATTGCATAACACATTGGAGTTTAAACCATTCAGGTTCCAGGGGCTGCCTTTCTGTTTCAGTGTACCCTGCCCTGGGGTGACTGGTGCACAGATACCCTTTGCTACATCATTATAGGCAAGAACTGGGAGATTCCCAAAACTACTGCAGTTGGCTTTGGGGTTTTCTTCTTTGGCTGGGTTTTTCTGAGAAACAGAAACATGGATGGGAGAAACAATAAAGCTAAATGACTCGAGACATGGATAGGAAGTTTACTGTTTACATGGATAGAAAGCATGACTGTAACTCAGGAAATGGCTAATCATTCCAGACTTCTTTGAGAGGCTGTAGAAAACTGGAACACAGACAGCTGCAGGAATCTAGAGAAATGGTAGAAGGTTCAATGAAAATGTCTCTAACATCCTTACATGTGGGTTGTGGTTTCTTTCCTTATTCCTCTGTAGATTTTTAATAGATTTTGGAAGAACAGGATATTTTCTGAGGTATGCTTTTTTGTTTGGTTTTGTTGATCTAGGTGCGAAAAAAAAATAAATACTGAGTAGATCTTCACAATTGCTGGTGAAGACCCCCAAAAATTTCATGATATTAAAGACTGTATGATCTGAGATTTGTTTCTAGACACCATCCAACATTTAAGCCAATGGGACAGACTATGCATGAAAGACCTCACAGAAGTTGGTCAGGTCCAGACATATTTTTAATATAATATTGTCAGCATGTGTTGTTCTGTGAAAGTAAAACATTATGTTAAAGTTACTGAATCACAATGATGCTTCTATTTAGGAGAAGTCGTCTAAATATTATATGCAGAAAACAAGTTCAGATTGAAATTTTTAATAATGTTTTCCATCAAAAGCCAGTTATATCAACTGATTCTACTCCACAAAAGGACCAAGAAGCTTAGTTTTCCTTCCAATCTAGAACAAGATTGGAAGCTTGCAAGCTATAGCACAAGCTATAGCACAATTGTCCTTGCATGGTTACTCCTTGACCTTCTGTCAAATGTAAAATCAAACACCTGTGGCAGATACTTAAGACTATGTGTGTGCCCCTGTTGATCCATCTGCAATTTATTACATCCTAATTTATTACTATGGATGGTTTTCAAAGGGGATTCATTAGACAGACAAAGTCCATTGCACAGTTAAAAAACTGTTTTTCTTCCCACTGTTCTAATTTTCTCTTCTTCTCAGGTTTCTGTTTCCTTTTATGCCCTGCCAGGGATATTAAATGCTTGTGAGACACTATTTGGTCCAAAACCAGTCAGTCTGTCCTGGGCAATTAATGTGGGTGGCGAGCAATATCTGACCCAAATTTTGTGGGTTGGATAAACTGTAAGAAGTGGTTAATTATCTTCTACAGACCATGTCTGTTTAATGAGGGGTGGAATTTCTCATTTATACAGAATAAATCCATGAGTTCTGGCATTGTCCTGAAAGAAACCAAGGGATAACTCTCTTAAAAGAGCAAAATTTTTCACAGAATTGTCTGAGGCTTAGGTCATGAATTAGTGTGGAAGGCTACATGATGGCTCTGATAAGAGTTGCTAATACAGATTACTGTGTACTAGGGATACAATTGGGGAAGATATACCTTGCTAAGATACAGTTCCTGATCCAGGTTTTCCTTTGGGCTATTTTCAACTCCTTTCAAGACAACAGGTAAAAAATATAGCTACAGTTTTCCAAGATAGCAGATTTTAGTTTTGTGGGTTTATTTATTCCTGTAATATATAAAACTTCATAAAGAAAGTAAGGAGAATTACATTTGCTTCTTCTAAGTCTCTCTGCTCAAAGCAAAGCCATCTCATCTGGTCCACCCTGTCTGAGATATAAAACAATGGATGTGTTTTTACCTGGCTGCAATTACTGGAAATTTCCTTCCTGAATAATATCTGAGTAGAGTCGCGTGTTCATTATTCACCGTTACAATATAATATGTGAGGCACTTCTGCTTTTCTCTAAGGAAACCCACAAACGCTGCTTCTTCATACCACAGATTGGCAGTTTATGGAGAAATCCAACAGCTAAATCATCAAGTTGAGAGTACTTAGAGTCTGTTGTGACATGGTAATTGAAATACTTTCTTTTCTCTTTCCATCTGCCACCCTGGGCACTGCTACAGCAAATAAAAATTTCTGTCATTTAAAATATGATCACAAATCTCCAAGTTGTCCCAAGTTGTACTTAGCCCCAAGTTGTCACCTGACGTTCTGATTATGAAAATTTTTTGACATTTTGTAAGAAGCCCTTCTGATGCTAAAAGCCAGTGATATCAAAAATGAGACTGTCTGGTTTATTGTATGACTGTTTGGTTTAGATCAAGCTTTTTGGTGTAAGTGAAGCTGCCTCATCTGGGGAAGGAAATTACTTGAAAGTGATGTAAGAGTTCTGAAAGGGAGTCAGACAGTGGGAGACGCATTAACTGGTTTGTCTTGTGCTGCATTTAATTGGGCTCCCTATTAACTCGTCAGATGATGAAAGGAAAAACAGCATTTCATAACAGCTTTTATTTTCTAGAGATGAGGAAATAAATTGCAATGATGCAAACAGAGGACTTTTCACCTTACCATCACAGCCAGCACTTTCTCTGACAGCAGATCTTCCCTGACTCAGACGTGTTAGGGAAACTAGGACAAACACCAATGAGCTGTGAGTCCCCACCCTGCTCATGACACAGGGAACATCTCTCTCCTTCCCCTGTCTGGGAGGAGGCTTATTTCTGAAAAAAACGGCCCAACATCTAAGGGATGACTGATTCCTCCAGACGCAAAAATTTTCGAGTTTCTTGCGTTAAAAAAGACACTCCCTAACAGCTCCCCCTTACACTCCTCCTGTGGCCAGACGTGTGCTCCCACATAACTGCAGGATGATGTCTCCATCAGGGAGCCCTGCTGATGGACCTTCAGATAACCAGTGCAATTTTCTGGCCCATGTGTCTCTTGAACAGAGCCTTCATCAATGGAGTGTGCCAGGGAGCCTCAGGAGGGATTGCTGCAGGTACTGCCTGCACCTACTGAAAGGCAACACAGCCCCCTGCTGCTGCTGAGCCCCCAGGCATCCTGCTGCCCCACAGGGCCTCACTGCTTGGCCCAGCTCCACACTGCCTCCAGCACTTGTGACTAAATTGCTTGGTGAGTCTTGAATCATAGAAAATGTACCTGAAACTTGGATATAGTTTAAGAAAGGTCTTTTGCGTTCATCTTCAAAATTTATGGTGTCTTGATAACCCCATAATGTAAAGATGAAAGTCATCTAACATTTCCAGACAAATGCCTTTGTCTGGACTAACCTTTACTTCTGAAGATGACATTTGGAGCCTGGCTCAATGACCTGAATACAGACACCAGGTATTTAGCGAATTCATGTCTTTTCCCCAAACAGATGCTGTCCTGTGAGGGTGCAAGTTTCCCATAGGTTTTTGTCACATTTGCCTTGATATGCCAAGCCCTTGGATGACACTGTATATATCTTTAGCCAACTGAATTCCTCCATTCTGGGTTTTAAACTGTCGAAGCAAACATCTGCTTGGAAGTAAAAATATTCTGGAATGATTCCTCCTCTTCCTTGGAGGCCCAAGGCACCACAGAAATGCAGATGCAGTAGGTTACTGGTGACTTCAGGCAGCTTGGGAGACAATGAAGGGATCAGTGAAACTGGAGACTGCACAATGAGATGGATGTAGGTTCTGTTTCTGGTTTTTGACTATGGTGGGACAGGGATGAACAAAAGGAGGAAGGCTTAGAAGCAGAAATATTTAGGTACTTTATTTAGGTGCCATTGAAATCAGTAGACTTGTTTCAGTATTTTAGTGACTTGGATCTCCTGGTTTTTATTATAGATCTAACTTTCAGCCATGACCTGTAGATATATGGTGAGCATCTGAATTTTAACTGCACTTAACCAATCTGAACCAGCTGTGTGATGCTGTTGAATCTGGCTTGGAACCAGAGCCATGGTGTTGATGTCAATCCATCAAATTTACAGGGCATGCTGAACAGTTAGGATGTTGTCTCTAGAACCTCCCTGTCCCTGTCAGATATCAATGCAATGTAAAAAAGTAGTAAGGATGTCAAGGGCTAAAAAAGATGAAATGTGGGAGACTTAAGTCCTAAAAGATATCCTACTGTAATTATGGATAAATGATACCTTCTTTCTCAAGAGAGATGTTTTCTGTAAGTAGCTGGGGAAATGCTGGTGAGGTACTCTAGGCACCTCCTGCTCCAGCTGCTCTCTTGTCTTTCTGCTAGATGTATGTTATGGAGAATATGATGTTACATTACACACTTTACATTATTGACATAAACCAAGGGCAGTATGTGAATTTTTTTAACTCTGAACCACTTACCAGAGTGGGATCTACAAGGCTCAAGGGGCTGGCACAATCTCCTTAATTAATATCCCTGTTCACCCTGGGCCCAGTTGCTCACTTGTCTCTCTCTCTTCCCAGCACAGTGAAGGAATCACCACATGGGACATTTGTTATAGAGCATCTAAAGCTCATCCCCATATTTCCTGAATATGTTAATAATAAATCAAGCATTAAGGATTGTAGGTAATTTCTTTGCAAGCTCCTGCACTGCTCTCTCATCCCCACTGCACACTGACAGTGCCACTTGCCAGCAGCCTCACCTTGCTGGTTGTTGGTGGTGGTGGTAGTTCCATGCGCCTAGCTTGTGTTCTTCACTGTGACCATGGCTGCCCACAGGCAGAAAGTTGTGTTCTCTATGATTTCTGTGTGCTCTGAGGAACAGTTCTGTGTCACATGGGCCCCTCTGGCAGAACAGCCCACACCAAGTATTCTCTCAGTGCTGCAAAGAAACCATAAAATTCTCCTGCAGGAAAACCCATGCTCCTTTGGCTTGAATGTTTAGCAGCTATTCAGGGTTTTTCTGTGTCATGTTTCTTTTGGGAGGAGGAGCTGATAGAGTCATGCAGAGTCTTTGTTCAATCTGATTTATTTGCCAGAAATTTGAGCCAGATCTCCTTGCTTCACAAAATAACTAAAAAATACAAGCAAGCAGGAGGTGGTTTCCTTGCTGAGAAATCCAAATGTGCCAGAAGCTTTTTGCCTGATTTTTTCAAAATTCAGTATTTTGCATCTCTGGCTTTTTTCTGGCCTCTCTCTCAAAGCCCTCTGCTTCCAGAGTCGTGGTTGGTCCAACAGAAATCCTTTCATCCTGTGCAGCTTAGCTGCTCTCAGCCACTGCTGTAATGATTGGTACCTTTGGCAGGGACTCCAGTTGTCTCAGTTACCTCTGCTCCGAGGAACATTTTGTGTTCCTTCCATTAGGTCCCAGAGCTCTTTCCAGAAGATACACCTTTGTCACTACAAGAGTGATTGAAGGGTAGTGTTATGGCATGTGTTAGAAAGGAACCAAATTTGATCATTACAGTTTCTTTAGGTCCTGGAATATATGAATACATCCCTCTGGTTGTCAGTTTGATGGGAGCTTCAAAATCTTGCAGACAACCAGTGAAGTCAAGGAAGCAAATTCCGTTTCCAGGAGATTGGATCAAGCTTCAGGGGCTTTTTTTGGTTTTGTTTTGTTTTGTTTTGTTTTTAACTAAAAAAATTATCCTGTATTGTGAACTATTGTTTGTCTGGGCTTATCTATAAGTATTCAGAATCATCACTGGTCACACAGGCCATGCTATGATGCTTAAGAATATGACTGGATACATGACTTCCATAGGTCATTCTTTTCTCTCTCAGTGCTCCTGGCTTTCACTATTTCTTTGTGTCTGGTGGGACGCCTGTATCTGGTGTTGCAGTACCTGCACAGAATCAGAAAAAAATTCAGATTGAAAGAGATATTTGGAGCTCCAGCCACTGACTGACTGACTGACTGACTGACTGACTGACTGACTAAGAGCATGGCAGCTCAGGTAGCTTCCTCAGGGCCCTGTTCAGCTTACTTTTCAACATCTCCAAAGAAGGATGCGGGATTTTACAGGAAAGCTATGGTTGAGCTGTCCTTTGCATCTCTTTCTTTCAGACAAGCAGTTCCTTTCCTTGCAATCCATCCATTGTGCTCACCCTGTTGTGGCTGGACCTGAGAACTGGGTGAGACTCTATCAGCACCCTATGGAGAGTTCCTGTCTCCTTTGGGTGAGCAGTCCTAACCAATGCTCACTGTAGTTGTTAAAATTCTCACCTCTATTTCTGCACTAGTACACATTTGGTAAAGGGGGGGGTGGAATCTGCCTCTTCTGCCTAAGCAAACTCAAAAGTCTGAATGTGAAATCTCTTTATTTCCCATTTGAGGAAATCAAAACAGACCCCCATCTTCTTGTGGAATCCTCAGCCATTAACATGGGTGTCCTGCTCCCAGCTGGAACAGAATTCATTTTTTCACACTGCACTGGTGCAGTGCTGTGTTTTGGATTCAGCGGGATAATGCTGACAACACACTGATGTTTTGGTTGTTGCTAAGTAGTGCTTACCCTGGGTCAAGGACTTTTCAGTGTCTCATGCTCTGCCTCTGAGGAAGTGCATGAGAAGATGGGAGGGAGCATGACTGGGACTGCTGACCTGAGCTAGCCAAAGGGATATTCCATCATCCCTGATACATAAACTCATCATCCCTGATATATAAACTGAGGAGAGTTGGCCAAGGGGCTGACCACTGATGGGGGACAGTGATGAGCTCTTGTACTGTGCATCACTTATTTCTTTTGCATTTTATTCCCTTTCTCTCTCCTTTTCCTTACAATATTATTATTATTATTATTATTAGTAGTAGTAGTAGTAGTAGTAGTAGTAGTAGTAGTAGTAGTAGTAGTAGTAGTAGTAGTAGTATATTTCAATTCTTACACTGTTCTTATCTCAACTCATGGGTTTTACCTTTTTTTTATTTCCTCATCCCAGCAGGGTGAGGCAGAGGGGAGTGAGTGAGTGAGTGAGTGAGTGAGTGAGTGAGTGAGTGAGTGAGTGAGTGAGTGAGTGTGTGCTGTGTGGCACATAGTTGCTGGATGGGGTTAAATCACAGCAGTGGAGAACATAATCTTGAAGATGGACAGGCAGAACAGCTGTGCTCATGGTTTAATAAGGCCAAGTGCCGGGTCCTGCATTGAGTCACAACAAACCCATGGAGCTCTACAGGTCTGGGGGGGACTGGTTCAAGAGCTGTTTGGCAGAAGGGGACTGGGAGGTGCTGGTTGTTGGTAGCTGGACATGAGCCAGATGTGCCCAGGTGGACAAGAAGGCCAAAGCATCTGGTCTTGTACCAGGAATAGTGTGACCAGCAGAACCAGGGTGGTGATTGTCCCCCTTCACTTGGTACTGGGGAAGCTGTGTCTGGAGTGCTGTGTTCAGTTCTGGATCCTTCACTTCAAAAAGGACTTTGAGGTGCTAGAGCACATCCAGCGAAGGGCAACAAGTCTCACAAAAAGACTAGAAAACATGAGGAACAACTGAAGGAGCTACACTTGTTCAGTCTTGAGAAGAGGAGGCTTGGGGGGACCCCATCACTCTCCACAGCTGCCTGAAAGGAGGGGGTAGTGGGCTGGGGCCAGTCTCTTCTGCTGTGCCTGCAGGGAGAGGACAAGAGGAGATGGCCTTAAACTGAGATAGGGCAGATGCAGATCAGATATTAGAGAAAGCATTTTCATTGTTAGGGTGGCCAGGCTCTGGAACATTTTCATTGTTAGGGTGGCCACTTGGGCTGGCTGGTGTGTGGGAAAGAGGCACTTTTTGTAGGTTTAGTCACTGGTGCTGGTCAGAGCTGCAGCCTGGCAGCCTTTTTCCTCTCTACAGCGGTTCCTAAGCTGTGCCCCTGCAGCTCTCACCAAGGTGAGGTTCCTTCCCCACGTGGGTGTGGCTTTTTTGGGTTTTGTGGTGCAGAATCAGGGAGAGAAGCACACCCTGTGCCAATGGAATGTGGAAGGCAGAGAAAGGGATGTGATTTGCAAGTCTTGGGCAGAAGATTTGGTCAGGTGGGGACAATTCCTCCATCTCAGAAAAATTTATGAGATTTTTGACATTTTTTTTCTCATCCTGTGTCATGATGCAAAGACATTCTGACTACTTCTTTGTTACAAAGGGATAAGCAAAATAGTAATTTTTGACAATCCCTATGCTTTGTTTAAATGCCTTCGAGATATGTTGTTTTTATCTGACTGTTATTTTCTAATTATCTTCCATTATAAGTTTTGCAAAAATCATTTGCAGCTGGAAATTTGGCTTAAAATTTGACTGTGGAAAATAAAATCAGATTTTATTTTTAATGAATAAAAAAAATTCAAGTAATTAAAAAAACGTAATGGTCTCCTCCCCAGATGGTTTTGACAATTTGTCAATTTTCATTGCAAAAATGTTTTATATAAAAGATTCCAAGCAGACTGGATACTCTTTTATTTTACCTTATTCCCCTTAGGACCTCCCCCATCATGCAGAAATGATTGTGCCTATTTTCCAGCAGATGTTAAAACACCTATGGAGGTCCTTTTGAAAAGGGAAATGAACTATCTACGCTTTGTGAGCTGGAAAATATAACTGATAACAAGTATAGAAAATTAGCTCTTAGAAAACACAAATGCCATAAAAAGACCTGTTCCACTTAAGGACAAAAAATTATTTCCTGTTTCAGAATTAGAGGAACTCAAATAAAAGGCAAGCAAAATATAAAAATTTGCAACACTTTCTGCCTCTCTAAATATATTTATTTTAAAATCAAAAGCTAACCAAGGTGTTTTTGAAATACCACAAACAAGAACACCTCAACAGTCCAAGATTTAGTGAAAGCAAAAAAACCTCTTTTTTTCAGGATCTTTTCTGACTAATGTCTTATGTAATAAATCTCATCTTAAATTTTATTAAGTAAATAATTTATTGAAAAGACAACTGCACATGTATACGTTCAGTAGGATCAACACCACTTCTGTCCATCTTACATGCTCAGGGCTCCAGCTCCAGCATGTGGTGAAAAACTCAACCCTTTAGTGTTCTGCTACCACAAAAAATAGGCAATGCTGCCTGGGTACTGGGGCAGAGCTGGCAAAATTCAGAGTACTCACAACCAGGACAAGACCTTTGAAGGAATTCAGCTACCTGAAGCTCTTACTGGGAGAACCCGGAGATAATTACAAACAAACAAACAAACAAACAAACAAAAAAGAACAAACTGGGTAATTCCAGGTTCTCAGAAATTTATTGACCTTCCTAAATGCAGGTGAAGTGCACTGTCAGGCAGCTGCCAGTGGGCGAGACAAACAAACAAACAAACAAACAAACAAAAAAGAACAAACTGGGTAATTCCAGGTTCTCAGAAATTTATTGACCTTCCTAAATGCAGGTGAAGTGCACTGTCAGGCAGCTGCCAGTGGGCGAGCAAAGCTCAGCTCCTGTAAAGCTGTGCTTGCTCCTGGTTGTGCTGGAAAGCCACAGTGCTGGCTGCCAGCCTGTCTGCTCCTGTCTTGTGATCTCCAGGCGAAGTGTGAGGCTGCAGGGAGTCTCTCTGGCTTGGCCAGGGAACAACCTGAAGAGAGCCTGGGTATTTCAGTCATTTGTGATCATTTCTTCATTCCCAGGGAAATTGTTTTGGAAAACTCACTCATGATCCTAAAAGTTGAGGTATGCTGAAAATCCTGGCCACAGGGAAGAAGAAAGCCTATGTTTCTATTCACTGCTTGTTTTGAAAGGACTCAGTCCAAAACACAGAGAAAACCTGAGTGATTCCCATTGACTTAGCAGGCTTTGAGTGAAACCCAAAGTGCTTAGCACTAAACTCCTCTGAAGCATGAGCTAGTGAAACTGGTGAAAAGTTCTTAGGCCACAGGCTTCTTTTCTCACAGCTACCCACATCCAACTGTCTCTTTGCTCCTTCAATCCTTCTGCTCTTCCTCTGCACCCTGCATGGCTGGGGCAGGTGAGAGTCAGACCATTCCTTTCTGGATCCTTGCAGATCGATCTGCTCCTTTCCTGCTCCACTTCCACACTGAGAGATTCCCAGACTGAGATTTAAACACTCCTCTGGGGAGCATTCCTGAGAGACATGATACTGGTTTTTGGCAGGACCCTTCTCTGATACTCTTTTCCAGGCCCATCCTGTTTCCATAGCAACTCTGTGTAACAACTGAGATGCATTACATCATTTTTTCCATTCTTATGGCACTTGAGTGTAAGTGTAGCTGCCAGCAGGTAAATTTAAAATGTATCATAATCAGGCCTTCACACAGCTGGTAGCCAGCCTGCATAGTTTGCTACCACAGGAGGCCACAGAATAGAAGAAATAAAGTCTGAAAAGGATTGAAATTGGAGTTGCTTGTGGGAACCTCATCTCACTTTTCACATGGGGTTTGGTGGGCAGAGGAAGAGATCCAAAGACTTCAGCTCTCACTCTGCAAGGGACTCAGCTGTGTGGTTGTTACATGTTTCCTAACAAGAATTTTGTTCAAAATGATTCTTAGCTTCAAAGATTGGATTTGTGCAAACTATTCCCATCAGGTGAGGGACTTTATCTGCCTTAAGCCTTTGAATGGGGCAGAATTTTGAATGCAAAATGCTGGTGGCAGCTTTTTGTATTAAAAAATATTGTTGTGTATGTTCCTTATTTCTTTTAAAGAGTGCCTGGGAATGCAAAGAGGCAATATTCTCCAATATTCTCCCACACCTTGGTGATCTCCAAGTGCTGGTCTATGACTTTGCGATGCTCCAGGCACTGGACTCTCAAAGCTCCTGCTCTGAACAAAGGGAAACTAGCTGATGCCAATGAAAACATTCATTTGATCCCTCTTGCCATTTCAAAGCTTCATGAAGAGCTTTTTTCTTCCTATTCATTCAAGTCCCTCAGCACAGGGGTGTATGATCATTTGAGCTGAGTGGTTTACTGCCAGAAGAGAAAACAACACAGGCATGAAAATCCAGCCTGAAACAGATGTCTGTGCAGGGAAAACCCTCCTTCCAGCTCCTCCCTGTAGAAATGGGGTCTTCTCCTTGTCTGAGCAAAACCGCAAAAAGAGGGTCGGATCATTTTTACATATTTTTTCCTTGGAAAACACTTTTTCTTCCCAGGCACCTATTTATGCCTGACACTATTAATAATTTTCAAAATTTCAAAAAGCTCTTGAAATCAAGCAGGAGTGCAAAGAAACTTTCCCTGGGAATGTTTTACTGCCTTCTCAGAAGTGGCCGAACTTGCACTTACTGCAAGTGATAATTTGGTATAAGGTTTCTTTTCTCAGCTTGAAATACAATAGGAGCTCCTCCCACTCCCACAGAAATACATGTACCAGCACTTAACAGACTGTCCTCAAAGACCTGGATTCCCTCACCCACCATATGTTTTCTGCCTCCTTCCTTCTGTTTCCATTCACATCTGGTTAGACAGTCTTGCTGTGAGAAATGATGGTGCCATATACAACAATATTATCACATTACTACTTACAACTGTGTCTATCTATCCGTTTCTGTGTGACTTTTTTCCCTGCCTCTCTCTTTCTGTATATTTCTACTGTATCAGGCAATCCTTGAAAACAACCAGAACTCCCTGCAGCACTCACAAACATTTTTTAAAATAAAAGAAATTTTCTCAAGAAATGTTTCTTGAAAAACAATCCTGGATTTTTTCCTGTCATATGTTGTCATGACAAACCCATTGTTTTCACCAATGGCTCCCTTCCTGGTGCTACAGACCAGTTCTAGTCATCATTTTTTACGAGTTGTAACATGGGGATGCAAAACACAAACACTAACCCCTTCCAGAGGAGCAAACAGCTCTGACTCGGATGATGGATTGCTGGAAGCTAGATCTGCTCTCAGGGCCTGTCTCTGTTAGTCTCAGACTTCAGAGGGATTTTTTGACAAGGTGGTAAGCCTGTGGGTGGGAAGTAGGCTGAATGTCTGTGCAAGTCAGCACATCTTGGCATCACAATGACTTTGCAGGGACAGTGTGGCAGAGACTTTCTTTTCAACCTCTCCAGACTCATGAGGTCAGGCCCAAATTCATTGCACCTACTGTGAATTGTGAGGTCTTATCCTTTAAATTATGACCTTCACCATCCTTCTTCAGTACCTGGTGAGGTGGCCTGACTGGGAAATTAAGAACTCACTCAGGGTGACTTTGACTCCAACAATGCTTGTGTTTCACTGGTCAGGTGAGGAGCCTAAGGTGGCTGGATTTACAGCTGTTTCAGTGCGGTATTTACAGGTAGGAAGAGCTACATAGGTCTTGGGCACTATAATATTTCCCTACCTGTCAAGGTGGCTGTGAAGTTAAATATATTAGAGGATTTAAAACATTCAGCTATTGCTTTGTTAGGGGTCTTACAAGACATATTGGACAGGATCTCTATGTTTCACAACAGAGGAAAGCTAATCGATACATGCACAAGGTATAATATTGACGTGGTGAGGGAAGACAAGCAATCAATCAATATGATTGGTAAAGCAAGCTTCAGTTTATTTTGAGTACAACGGTACTTTTATATGTTTCCAGTAATTATTCATACTCGTCATTAGTTCATTGGTTTAAAGCAAAAGGTTACATTTCCATACTCCTCCTACTTTTTGGTTTCTAACACAGGGTTCTTCCTCATTCTTGCCACTTTTACTTCTCTATTTTTATATTGCAAAACTTCTTTTCTTCTTCATTTTGCTGCTGTCCTTGCCCTTTCGATTTTGCCAGCATGATGAAGCATATTTGCAATCTCCTTATCATGGCGTGCGGCCTAGTTATGTCAACCTAACATGGGGTTTGCTTGTACAACATTTCCAGGGACTCATGGCTTTGTTCATCTAGCCATTCTTCCACATGATATTTTATTATTTATCAAAATTACCATAACTGGTCCTCTCCTTTAATACCTATCATTATATCTAGATTTTAAAAGGAGTTACTTTTTCATAGCCAAAAGAGAAGTAATGAAATTCTGCAGAGAAACATCTATTCAGTAGAAGATTCTGTCGTGTTAATGACCTACATTTTGGAATTAGTAATGATTTTTGCAGAGTTGAGTAGCCCACCAGGGACATTTCTATAAAGGCTATCTCATGAGAAAACAGGGTGTGTTGTGCTTAAAGATGTTTCCTCATGAAAATTTAAGTTAGAGATAGATTTTTCCTTTGAGACAGAGCTGGAATTGGACACAGATTATTTATCTAGACCACAAAACTCCAGAACACTCCCAGCTTTTGAGGTCCAGGATAGATTACTGACAAACAGGAAAAGATTGGGACACACACTTCTATTCTTGCTCCTTATTTTCTGCTTTATGCTTTATGCAATGGTTCCTTTGCCACATCTGGGCAATCAGGAGACAAAATGCCAGAGAGCTCCAGCAGAAACAAAGAAATATGATCACAGCCTGAGTAGTGAGCTGAAAGACTCAGCCTGTGAAGAGTTTGCTACAATACCCTCAGCCATCAGCAATTTCATTGAGACATGCAGTTTAAGGGTTCCTGAAATTATTCATTAATTCAGCAAGATGACATAGGGTAAAATGTAGTTTTCTAATTAGTATTTTCTGAGTGAAATGCTGCAACTTTCAGCTCTTTTATAGTGATTCTGGAAAGCTCAAAGAAAAATATTTGTGTTTCAATACCTACATTATAACCCCAAAAAAAAAAAAAAAGTGAGCAAGGAAGAGCAATACTTAATGCCTTGCAAGGAGCCCTTTGAATTCATAGAATCACAGAATGCTTTGGGTAGGAAGGGACCTTAAAGGTCATCTAGTTCCAAACCCCCTGCCATGGACAGGGACACCTTCCACTAGACTGGGTTGTTCAGAGTTCCATCCAGCCTGGCCTTGAACATCTCCAGGGTTGTTGCAAGACATTTAATGCTTGTGGTTGCAAATGTGTGACCCCACATTCACTCAGAGCTTTGCATTTTGCACAAGTCCTTTCCTGTAACATGTCATATACCAAGGACTCCAGAAGGCATGAAATGTAGAAAACAATAAATTCCCATTGTTGACACAATTCTCTTTCATAAATTAAATAGACATTTGTTGACAAGCCTGCCACAAACAATATTCAACAACTGCAACTCCTATTATTAAAGTTAGGAATATGTCTAGCTAGCAACAATTGCATCCACCAAGATGAGAAAGCCTGTCTAGCTGACATCAATTGATTTTATTTAGACAAGGAAGCCTGTCTAGCTAACATGTCCTCAGGCAATAAACCAGGAAATGTGTTATTTCATAAAGTTTTTTAAATGCCTCTCCACTGCTGAGCAGCTATTTATGACTAAAAGTATGAGGACATTACCTCTCTAATGAATTTTACTTGGACAAATTACTTGTTTAAGTGATGCTACTTTCAAGTTCACAGCATCATCACTGATCCTCCAAGAGAAACAAGAGAGGCTTTGATTGATGACTTTGCCATGTAAGGGTGAAAAGTGTTTGTGATACTAGACTGGTTTCCACCTGTTATATTGGCAAGCAGATCAGGATCCCTTTGCCTTGAGAAGACCAACCAGAACTCTCACTCAGGCATCCACCTTGTCCCAACAAGATGATGCACATGGTCGCACTGATAGCTCATTGGAGGAGGTGGTAGAAGGTGCTTTTGCATCTTTTGGTCTATGGTGGGACACATGTGCAATGACATTGGCTGATACTACTTGCCTTTGCTCCTCTCTTAATCCTTATATAGCTGTAATCAGAGCAGGGAGTTTCCCTTCACTTTTTGAAGCAAATTAAGTTATTGTTCCTTCTCCTTGGCCCCTTTCATGAAAAATAACATCCTGTTTGTCCTCTGAGTCTGTATCCAGAATTATTAAAATAATAACAATAAAAGCCTTCAGAAGTATCCTGCAGCCATCTCAGACCTTGGGAGCTGGTGATTGTAGTGGTCATACCTTGCTTTACTGACTGCAGAATATCCAACTTTTATGAGTATAGGAGTAGTAAGTAATCCTAATTTTGTGCCTAGGAAAATAAGATGGTGTTGTATACAATGTGGTGCTATCCTTTCTTGTCTCCAGTTTTTGTACTTTTTTTTCTTTTACTGAAGTGCTCTTTGTTGAGGATAATCTCTGGTTCAACTTGTTTTTCCAGTTAACTTGTCTTGGAACAGTGCTCTCATGCTTTTTGCCCCTCAATTCTCATGTCTATTGCAAAATGCTTGTAAAATAAGATTAGTAAAGGAAGAGAAACTGTGAATTCCAGATGTTATATTACCTTTTGTGTTTGTTCTCAGCCCTCTAAATATCCTTGCAGTTTTTCTTTACTTTTGGGTGAAAACCAGAAATGGCATACCCAAAACATTTGTACCATCAAACACATCCCTCAGGCTGGCCTGTGCAACAAACAGTACCTAAGCCCAAGTACCCGGGATATGTGGAAGCAGAAGTCAGTGAATCTTTCCACAAGTCTTTCCTCTGTGACAGAGACATGACATACTTAATTCCCTCAGCAGGTTTCTGAAACTCTGTGGTATGGCCTCATTACCTGTGCAAGGCCTGTTCTGTTCCTGTTGTCTCTGTAAGATTGCACTTTGCAAGTGGTGTTTTTGGCAAAGTGTCTGGCTGAGGGAATTATCAGGAATATCTGAAAAAAATGTATCTTTTAAGTAAAAAAAGAGTAAGCAGGACAGGCAGAAAAATTGGGGATAGAATAATAGCAGAAAACACAAGGTTTAGGGACTATTGACAATTCTTGTTTCTGGCTACAGACTGTTAAAGCCAGAGAAGCCTGGCCCAAACTTCTATCCTACAAATGAACCAGAAAGAAAAAGGTGCAAGTGAACCCACCATTTTCCATGGGTCAGGCATTCCCACTCTGGTTCTCAGGAGAGAAACCAGGAAAGAGCCCCTGCAGCCTGTGTCACTCAGAACTGCCCCTCCTCCAAAATGCTCCTCTGCTTCTCCCTTATGCCTGGAGCTGAGTCCTTATTCAAATCCATCAGCTGGTACTCACTCTTTGGCTGATTCCCAGCCCCTGTGTGCTGTTGTCACAGGCCAGCTGCTTCCCAAGCCTTTTTGGGGACCATGTGTGGTTGTATTTAGCAGGCAGGGTACTGGAATTCCAGTCAGGCTTGCAGAGATCTCAGTGGGAATCAGTCTCAACTCCTGGTGCATAGGAAAACTAAGCAACTAGACGGGCAAGGTCACTGGGCTGGTGTTCAAAAAGAAACAAGGTCAGGAGTGAAAAAGGAGGAGAGAAAGCAATAAATATTTTTGCCTGGTGTTGATGTCGGGCTCACCAGCCTATTCTTGTCACACCACTCCCTTTTTTCCATGCAGACACAATATTAGCTGTCTTCCCTGGTATTTCCCTGGTATTCCAAAGTGTGTTAAAAATGAACATTTGCATGGCAGAGACCACTTTAGTCAGTTCTCATAGAACCCTGGGGTGGTTCTTATTTCAGCTTCTGCTTTAAAATATTTATCTCTAGAAAATGCTGCCTAATGTGTCTTCAGCTACTAATGGCCTGGAAAATCTGTCATCTTTTTCCTCACCTCATGCTTTCTAGGAACAGCACAGATATTTACTGAGCACAGCTTGTCTGCAACAGTATTGATAAAGTTACCATCTGTGTGGTGATAGGCTTATGTTGTCTTAGGGATTTGTTTCATTACCAACACATTAAACATACTTATTGTCCCAAATCCTACCAAGCATAGATTTCTCTATAATAGCTTTTTCTCATTCTTAGCTTTGTTTAAGAGTGTCTCTACAAGTGTCTTAATTATAATTTCCATTTCACTTGCTTTAAATTGCTTTATAACATCAATGGCAATTTCCCTATAGATTTTAATTAATTTTTGACTGGCTACATTTTCCTTCCCCATCCACTCCACTCAGTTTCATCTCTTTAGCCTTTATAAAGCTATGTCATATATATTGTGACTATTTTGTGACTGTTTTTTGGACTTGTTATACTCTCCTTGGTAAATGCTGGTCCCACAGTAAACATTAGCTCTTGGTCCATGGTAAGACTTTATCTATTGTAATGAGAAGTAGTTCTGAGAGTTTGTTACAAATAATTAACAACAAAATATTAATTGAACATGTAAACCACCATCTGTGGTTTTGTTTATTTACTTTAGAAGACATTATTGCCTAGAAAGGGATAAATTTGCCTTTGGGTATGTGGAGCAAAGAGCCAGAGTTAATCCATCTAATCAGTTATTCACAAGTGAATTTTAAAGGTGTCATTGAGAATCACAGCTGAGAGGGACAGAGGCCCTTTCCTGCAGTGCTTTTGCTGAGCTCTTGGTACTAAAGCAATTACAAGTTGGGCTCCTAGCCCAGACCTACATGTATGGGAGCCACAGACAAGTGACCTTACTGTGAGCCAAAGAGCTGCTGCAGGACTGTGGAATATTTGATGTGGAAACACAACTGAAATGGTTTTGCAACAACCAGCACAGCTACTGATTGGGAATCTGTACAAGTGTGGGGTTTTATTTCCTCCCATGTTTGTAGCCTTAAGATGCTTTCGCCATTAAGCCTTCTGCTTTCAAGATTACAGTAGCAGTGATAGATAGATGCAGTTTCAGGCCTGCAAAAAGACTGCTAAGCCTGCTTCAGGGACTAATGTAGATAAATGGCATCCTTTCTGGGCAGACTTTATGGTCCAAAACCAGACACACAGGACATTCCCAGGTCACTCACATTTTATTGCTTCAGCTGAGATAATTCACATGATCTGTCTCTTTTATTCATCCTCCCATCCTAGAAACCACCTGTGTTCTCCATCTTCTGTTTCAAAGGCATTTACAATACAGCTAGGAGTAAGGTTAATTGAGAAAGAAGCCAGATAAGGGACAGATGTATATTTAATTGAAAATAAAAAGGCTGCCTGTTTCTGAGTTATAAATCAGTGAATACACAGCCTTAAGCACATAACTCTGGTCCACCTACTCAGTGGTTGCAACAATAACTTAGCATTTCCATAGCCCTTCTGATTGCTTCATTTTCATGCTGAGTAAGCTCCTCAAGTCGTTTCATAACAGAGGTGTGAGATACACAATATTTAATTGCCCCAAGCCCATGGAGGCAGCATTGTCCACAATAAACCTGCTTCGCACTTAGGCACCAGGCTTCATCCAGCACACAATATAGCTGGCTGTCACCAGGAGCCAGTTAAAGCTTGTTCCCTTGCTCTGAGTTGTTCTCAGGGTCCTTGTGGGGGCAGGTCTGTCAGTGTTGCTGCCTCTCACATTCAGGCTTTTGGTGCTGGATGGCTCCAGGTGATGCTGTTGGGCTGGATGCCTGTGAGATATCTCAGGAGGTGCCAAAAAGCAACAGAGAGGGATATGGGCTTGAGGCTGGAGGCAGGAGTGGTGAACATAAAATTCAGGGAATATTGGATTTGAGAGGTAGGTTTTGCAGGAGGCAGAAGCCTGAAAGAGGAAAAGGGTATTGTAAGCGGAGGGAATGTAAGATCAAAGTACTGGGTATGGGAGGAGATTGGGATTATGGTGGATATCCTGTGATGGAAGGCAAGTAGGAACTATGAGGTGTGAGAAGTGTAAGGGTGTCAGTCCATGTAAGATTATCTGCTCCTCATACATCTGAACTCAATTAAGTGTGTGGCCTGACCACTTTTTCACAGTGGCTGCAACATCAACCCAGCAGCTGCTGAGACAAAGCTGCTGCCTGTGGCTGCACTGGACACGAAGGTTTTGCCTCCCAGCGTTAGCAGAACAGTCACTCCCATGCACACATCTGTGGCAAGTGCTTTAATTCCTCACAACCCTCAATATCCTGCCTGCAACACCTTTTCAGAGGTGCTTATGAGACAAGGGTCACAGGGCTGCAGAAACACAGCCATGGAGTATGGGGTAGGAGAGGTAAGTATGGGAACTCTATAGCCAAGGAAGATTTTTTTTCTGTAGCAAAGCACTATATTCATCCCAATAACTTGGAGAGAATCCAAATGTCATTTTCAGACATTCTGGTATGACTGTGGGCAAACAATGTAACATTTCTGGTCCAAGTTTAGCAAAGAACATAAGCCAGGATTGTTATTAAGCATATAGCAATGGGAAAAACATAAAATACTATACACGTACTTCCAGACATATAAAGAAAAGTATTTTTAGGAGAAGTTGTCATAACTATTTTCTGTGGATACAGAAAATCTAGGAAAGATACTATCTGGACTTTCTGTAACTGGAAACAAGCTTCAGCTCAAGGCAGAAACTTTCATTGATTCTTTTCAGCTTAATGCCAAAATGTCCAGTTCATATCAGCTTTTTCATTGTGCCTTGGTTGTGCTTTTGCTGCTTAACAAAAAGAGGGCTCCTTGATCACTGAGTAGCTCCTGTTCTTCAGAAAGATGGTGCCCTTCCAAACTGTGATTTGGATTCTATGAAACTCAACCCAGGAAGAGTGATGAGCAAAGGGCACTGACAAAGATGGTAGAAATCAATCTCCACAGTAAGTTAAATATTAAATTAAATATTTGTGTTTAATGTAAAAAAGCAAACAAAACCAATGAAAAGCAACCCCCAAAAATCCCTAAACCCCATTAAAAAAAAAACTCACAAGAAAAAAATTAATTTAAAAGCTAACAAAAAACCCCCACCAAATATTCTTTTTTCCTAAGACATTTTGCTGAAAAAATCTTTGTTATAACCTGATAAGCTGCCTCTTCCTCTCACTTCAAACCACCTCCAAAGCAAGGTTTTCCTTGAGTGCATATATTGCTGCCTCCTGGTAATGACTTGGGAAGCAGTGAAATGTGGCTACTGCTACCACTCACTGATGCCTTGTTTGGGGAACAAAAGAGGCATCTCCATTGCTGGCAAAGTGGCACCTGTTTTCTGTGAATAGGCAGAGGCTCTTAGCCAGCTTATACCAGTATAATTAAGGCAGTGCAAGCCCTTATCTCTGGCTTTACATAGATAGAAGAGTAATTCCAATTTAATTTATCATTGTAAATTCAGATGAGCAAGCTTTATATGAAAAAGGTTTCTCTTTATATGTTCATTTGCTTCTATATTGGTTGGGAGGTTTTTTTGTGGGTTATTTTTCTTATTTAACCATTTTGGCTAAAAAAAAGTACCTTCACCAATCCCAGTTGCTGCATTTTTATTAAAAATTGCAAAAAAATGGTGTGCAAAAGTCTTTCCAATCTCTGCTCGTAACCTGTTTTTATCTTGATTAAATTTTGTCTTGGAGTCCAAGTCCTGTATTATCCATTATTACAGCAACTAGCACAGCATGTCAAACATGGATTTCAAACCTCATGATAATACACATTTTAGATTAAAATAATGGGATCCATGGCTTACAGTCACTCAGTCACTGCTTTCCATTGTGGAGATTATGATTGTTTCACCTTTGCTGTTCTGCCTGGGCACTTGAAGCTTCACATAACCTTGCTTTGAAGTGCTTCTTCCAAGTTCAGAATTTACTGTTTGAAATGTCTGATGTAATGCTATCTAATCCTTTCCATGGCTTCAGGGAAGACAAGCGTTCAATTTGGTGAAAAATGTATTTCTGTAAGGTTATTAGAATAAAATGAAATAAAAACCAGTTGTGGAGTGATCATCACAGGGCAGCTTAATATGGGTTTCTTTCTGAATGGAGCAGAGGCCAGTTCCTGCCCTGCTCAAAGCAATAGCAGGGCTGCTGTCAGCCTCCATAAGCTCCAGATCAAACTACAGCTTCCATTCAGGACGTTTTTTTATTTGCTTTTAATAAGGTTGATATTCAGGAAAAGGTCAAATGTAAAACATAGGACCTGTTTTATAGGATACTTGAATCCCTCTTTTTTTATGTGGCCATATAAGTTAGAAGCCACACGTGGAAGACCTGAATAATCTTACACATGGTAGCAATCACTGCCCTGCATTATGCACTCCCTTCCTAATATCATATATGAGCAGATGGGGTCTTTCCTCCAAGGGTGATCTTTATTCATGTTCTTGAATTGAAGTTATCAGTATGATCTTAAACCACTTTTATTAGAGAGTCTGTTTTTAATCAAGAGGGAAGGGGGATTTGCAGTGAAGAAAAAAACACTGGTGGGTAAAATGAACCACCACAGAGACAAAAATAAACAGAGGAATTTCCTCAATGCCCTATTTCATCTTCCTTTTTCCTTTTTATTAAATAAAACCTACTAAATAATTTAACATAATATTGTTTTTATAAGCACTATCATTAAAGTAGCTGCTTGTTTTGAACTAAAAGACGGTGTCTTTATCTTTCTTTCTTTCTTTCTTTCTTTCTTTCTTTCTTTCTCTTGTTTCTTTTTGTATTGCATATATTCAATATATAATCAGAAAGGAAATAAGAGGACAAAATTTAGTCTTAGGACCATGACTGACCTAACAAGTTAAGGCAAGAGGGTGTTTTGCTGCCTCATTTTCCTGGTCCTCCTGTACATGACTTCAAAATGGGGCCAGTAAATCTAGGAGTAAACTCCATGCTAAATTTGAGTTCTCAATTTTTGTAAAATAAAAGTTGATGCAATTATCAAGCAATGGCCATGGAAAAACATATTCTGACAGTGGTACATCATGGAGAATCCAGCTGAGAGCTGGACATTAAAATGCACAGCTCAGGCTTCGCCTAGATCAGGGGAAGTGCCTGAAGATTGATTACAAGTTCTTTGTAATTAAGTGGGGTGCTAGGAGATATTTTGCCATTGCAGCCACCTTCTCTGTTGCTCTGCCCACAATCACCAGGCAGAAGGACAGGAAGGGTGTTTGCTTTCACCCGCCCTGGAGCCGGAGCTCTAATAAATATCCAAGGGACAATTATGCCAATGTGCCCAGCTGTGGTGACACACTGGCTGTGCTGCTGGCTCAGCTGCAGGACCTTCCTCTCTTGCAAAACCCTGAAATCTGCCCATCAGATTCATTAGGGGTAGCTAGGCAGAGCTGGAAATTTAGGTTGGACTGCACCACCTTGAGCTGGCTGAGCCCAGATTGGGTTTCAGGTGTTGACATGCAGACACAGCAGATGAAACACCAGTAGTGGAGGTGCTTCAGTGTCCAGCAGCCTCCCTGAGTGCCTCACTCTTGTCTGTTGCCATCTTCTGTGGCAAGAGCAGGCAAATCATAGGTAGAAGAAGATGCCTGTAGTTCACTGAACTAGAAAGTCAAATAAAAATTGCAAATGGGCTGGGCCAGCACACCATGGTCACATCATTTAGGAGCAGCTTGATGTAGAATTCAGGCTTGCAGGCTGCAGTGGCAGTGGGAGAGGGGGAAGCTGCCACAGCTGGGAGTGAGAGCTGCTCCTGCAGGATGGGCTGTATCCTAGTGTGCTTGTAAGTCACTATCCTTAAACACTTTCTTTAGGGTAAATGTGCTGTGAAAGCAGAAGTTGTATTTTCAGGAGTCTAAGTTAAAGCACAGGCAGAATATAACCTCAGCTATTTTTCCAAGCTCACCCCACACCAGCTTGACTTGATCCCAACACTTAAATTGTCGCAGTCTTTTCAGACCTTACAGCTGGATACAAATGCATTCTATTGAGTCCTAGTGAAATGTTGGAGCCAGCTGGAGAGGACCAAACCAGTAGAATCTTTTTTTTTTTAATGGCCTAAATCACATAACATCCTCTCCAGGGAAAGTGCACAAACATGGTAGCAGCAATGATTTTTTAAAAAGTGCTGAAAAACTCTTTGCTAGTACGCTGGGAACCACAGAGGTGGTGAACTCCCGAGAGATTTGGGTGGCCTGTCTGCAGTACATATATCTTATGCTTCAAAGAGCCATTTCCCCTACACTGAAATTACAGCCTCTCCTACTTGCACAAGCTCAAAGAGCCAGAGGAACTGGTTCTGAATGAGCTCAGCTTTTCCAGGGAAATACTCACCCCACTACAGTAAATCCACCTCTTCCATCTTCATGCTGGGAAGTTGCAGATTTTGGGAATGGGGATAGAAAGCTTTTTAAATAATTTCATCATTCACAATTGAAAGGAGAATGAAACAGACTAAACTCTTCCCAAAAAAATTGTACTAAATTTTTTGAGTTTTAAAGTTATTTTGATAGCTTGCATGTACTTTTAAAATGCTTTATTAAAATTTTGACTGTAAACATCAACATCTTCTCCACTAACTTACTTCCTGAGACTGACTTTCCAGTAACTTAAAGGCTTTTACAAAAAACCAGAAATCTTTGATTAAAACTTCTTTTATATAATTAACAAGAGTAGTTCAACAAAAGGCTGAATGTCCCACTTGCATGGACCACATCTCATTAAGCCAAGTCTATAATGCTGAATTTCCTTCTAGATAAACAGACCTCAACATTTTATTTTTTTAAAGAAACGTAGTGTCTCATAATTTTTGTTTGAATAGTTGGAGTAAAATTAACAACTTGAATTTTCATCCCCCACAATGCAGCCCCAATTTCTGAATCGCATTTAAAAATAATTTGCGTTCTTCTTTTAACATCCATATTTCAGCTGGAAGTCAAAGAAAGTCAAAGATAGAAGCAGAAACGCTGTGAGAAAAAAGTAAATCCATAGTATTCCAATAAGGGAGGTAAGGGAACTGACTTTGAGATTAACAGCCAGGCCTGTGTGCCAAAAACTGAAAGGTCTCCCATCGTTATCTTGCAGCCTCCCTTACACAGATCCCTGGAGCAGATCCTCAGATGATATCAGCTGCTGGGTGCAGTCACATTCATGCAAGTAGCATTACAGTGATTAAAGCTAGATGATAATCAGCCTCACTGGTTTCAATGAGTTTTATTATTCATTTGATTGAAAGGTATTTTCCAGTTGTTGTGAAGCAGGGAAATGTGTTTTGAATTCATCATTTTTTAAGCCTCACACACATTGTTTGGCAAACAAGGATTGTTTAGGTTGTCTGGGACTCCTTCATTGCATCCTCCCAAATGTGAGATTTCCCTCTGTTCTCCAATGGACCATTCTGGTGCTGTTAAACACAGTGGCCAGCTTTGCAAAGAAATAAGCCTTCTTTAGAATGAGGTCTTTTGGTTTCATCTGTAATCTTTTCGGAAAAACTGGACATTACAGTAGAAGGATTATGCTAAATTGCTTTCTGCCACTGAAGAAATGGACAAAGCAGTAGCTCAAGGCATGGAATGAGCATTCCGAAATAAGCACTTAGTCACTGAATTCAGTACCAAGAAATTAACCTAAACTATTTCAATTTACATATGTTTGTAATTTGCATCCCAGATTTACACCTTACAGAGACTCACTTGTTAGCTGCTACTGTAATAAATGTTTGTTCACAGGCTGCTTAAAATCAAGCAGGGAGGTCAAGCTGGGACCAAATCCAAGGCTGCCTAACCCTGCTTGCCTGCCTTGTGTGAATATACTCCTAGGGCTCAACACTGTTCTTGCTTGAGTGGTGCAAAACTGATTCCAAAGCCCGATACTGCAGTACAGGGGTCCCCCAGTTATACTGGAATCTATGAACCAAACCAGAGACTTTCACCTGAATCTTTGCTCCTGCTACCATTCATTTTCTCTGCTGAATTGCTCTCTGGAGGAGACTCTGGCTTGCTTTCTCACTATTACTCTATAAAGAAAGAAATTTGGGGGTCTATAAGTTGGAAGAGGTAAGCGCCATGTGCATGGCTTTTGGACTGGTATTCAGAATTTGGTGCAACTTGAGGCTGTTTCCTTTTGTTCCATTGATTTTTACCTGAGAGAAGAATCAATCACCACCTGACTTACAGCCTCCTTTGAGGGAATTGCAGAGTGATAAAATCTCTCCCGAGCCTCCTTTTCCCCAGGCTAAGCACCCCCAGGTCCCTCAGCTGCTCCTCATCAGACCCCAAGCACAGCTTTGTTGCCCTTCTCTGGATCACCACCTCAGGTTTTTGCAGTGAGGGCCCAGAACTGGACACAGCACTCAGAGTGTCAAGTGCAGGGGGAGAATCACTGCCCTGGTCCTGCAGGCCACACTGTATCTGATCCAGGCCAGGATGCCATTGGCCTTCTTGGCCACCTGGGCACACACTGGTTCATGTTCAGTCACTGCTCCAGCACCCCCAGGTCCTTTTCCAAGGGCAGCTTTCCAGGCACTGTTCCCCAGCCTGTAGGACTGCACAGGGTTGTTGTGACCCAAGTGCAGGACCCGGCACTTGGCCTTGTTGAACCTCACACCACTGGCCTTGGGCCATCACTCCATACTGCCCAGATCCCTCTGCAGAGCTCTCCTACCTGCCAGCAGATCAACACTCCCAACCAACTTAGTGTCATCTGCAAACTTTCTGAGGGTGCCCTCAGTCCCCTGATCCAGATCACTGACAGAGATTTTAAATGGGACTGGCCCCAGAACTGAGCCATGGGGAGCCATGGGGAGCACCCCTTGTGACTGGCTGCCAGCTGGATTTAACTCTGTTCACTCTCCAGGCCTGGCCATCCCGCCAGGTTTTTATCTGGACAAGAGTGCATCCATCCAAGACAACGGCTGCCAGCTTCTCAGGAAAATGTTGTGGGAAATGATGTCAAAGGCTTTGGTGACTGAAGTCCAGGTAAGCAGCATGCATTCCTTTCCTTTATCGACAAACTGAGTCACCTTGTGATGGGGCCCATGGACTTCACAGTGGGTGAAGAGCTTAACAAGTCCATGACTTTCTGTGGGAGATTACTGTTGCTCCCAGGACAAGTTGTCAGGTCTTCAGCGCCTTTCCTGCACACCTTTTGTGCAGATTGTCTCCCGTTGGCATCACTGTGGATCACCAGGGCTGCCTAAGTGGTTCTTTTATAGGTATGAGGGCATTTGGCTACCTTGGCTTCCAACCCCACCCAGGTCCCAACATCTGCTGTCATGTGAGCTGCAGGCTTCTGGGGGCTCTCTCAGTTCCCCCAAGGTCCTTCCAGTTTGGGAAACCTCCCCAAGCGCTGCACTAGAACATTCCACAGTGGATCAAGCCAGCACTGGAGCCACGCACCTCACAACAGAGTTCTGGTTTCAGTTACATCATGATTAAAACTGCTGCTGTTTCTCCTGGAACCACCCAGGTCCACTGTGTGCAGGTGGCAGCAGGGCCTGGGGGCCTGGCTGTAGCTTTCCAGCTGACATGAGATGATGTTCTCTGTGCTCTTGCCTGTCTTGCTCTGTGGTCACAGCACATGACTCTCCTTCATTCCCCTCTCAGCCTGGGGCTGCCTCTGCCCTTTGGACAGGCAGGATGTGGCACAGCATCAGGGATGAGCAGCTACAGAGATGGCACAGGATGCTGTCAGGGCTGCCAGGGTCATGCAAGTCTGTCCCCAGTGTCTGACAGCTGCAGGAGCCCATGGCAAGCTCTGAGTGCACTTGGGAGTGCAGGAATATTTACCCATGAAAAAATAGTAGTGTTTTATAGAAGTGGCCCAGTGTTTCTCAGCGAGGGTCGTGAACCCCTTGAAGGTCACAAGAGCATTCAATAGGGTAATGAAATTTTAGACAGCAGAAATCAGCAGCAGCTCAGCTCCTCCAGAGAGGCAAAGTGAGAATCAGGCTGTAAGTATTGTCTGTCAGTGCTTGCCATAGCAAGGGAATTGCTAATTACACAACTTTAATTGCTAATTCCTTAGTCCTGGCAGGAACAGGGAGGAGTGGACAAGCATTTAACCCCCACTCTTGCTCTCTCACCCTGAAAAAATGGAGCAGCAGTGGATTTGGGAAAGATACACTCACTAGAAGATGAACCAAAGGGGAAATGTGCTTTGTAAATGTTTGGGAAACCCTAGTAGAGTATAGTGTTTCTGCATTAGAGGAGTATGAGGGAAACAGTGCCTTTCCTGCAGGGCAGAGTCTGCCCCAGGGCTTGGTGTTTGGTAACACCACCTCGTCCATAGTCTTCAACAACCTCTGCCATTTTGTTTATTGCTTTTCTGCTTCCTGCAGGGTTTCATTTCATCAGCTTAGGGGTCACTGCAGACTTTTCACTTAATCACTGTACAAATGATTTAGCTGGCTCACTTATTTCCTTTTTTTCTTTATTCACATACTTCGTGGATCCTGCAGAGCAAAATTCCGGTGTGAAAGGTTTAAGACTCCAGACAGTTGTGAAACTACTTTGGCAATTTAGCATCTTTGGTTGAGATTAGTCTTAAAGTTGTTATGTGACATCTGAAGACAAAAACCTGTAAATCTTTCTAAAATGCTAGGCAAATAGCTTTGATATGTAATAAATACTGAAATTCTGTAAAACATTGCAATCCATTTTATCATCTTTTCTAAACAGAAAGACCAAAGTCAGGAAATTCATTGCTGAGGAGTTATACTTTTCTTTGAACCCACTTGATATTAAACATTTGGGGAGTTAAAGCAGCCAGTTTCAATGTAAACAGGCAAAAGGCTAAATTAAATGTACAAAGTGACCTATTTATTTTTCCTTATATATTGAGTGAGCTCTTAGGATGAGATAATAATTCTTTGTAATCATTTACTTCTTTCCAGCTAGAAAAGCACAATAAAGCCTTAATAATTTTAGTGCCACTACTTAAATGTTTTCTGTCTTACCTGATTACCCTCCTGTAGGTTATAAATGTTATATCCCTACCTGCCTGTCCTCTCTTAGGTCATAAACCCATGCTCTCTAGGTGTTTAAGGAAAAGGTTTACAAGCTCCAGATACTCACAACTACCTCATCATCAAAAAGTAACACTTTCTCCTAAATACCACTTAAATGGCTCCTTTTTCGTGCTCTATTCCATTTTATGAAAATAAAGACAGCCTATTTAGAGTAGGTTTTAAATAACAGACATTTACTCTGCAAAAGTGCTTTGACTAGAATAACAGAAGGAGACACTCCAAGAGCTATTCAGTCCCTGTATCAGAGGAGATGATGCCCTGGATTAGGTGGGAAGTGAGGAGCAGAGGGGATGCTTGGGGATGTATCTGCTTCACCCATTACATCTGGAACTTGGAAAGTATATATGCCAATGACATTATCAGCATGCTGCTGTTAATTCCCTTGCCTGCTTTTCCATTTTTTATTACCTGTTACTGTAATTTTCTGTTAAAGGTTTGGGTGGTATCCCCTGCTCATCCCATGCACAGGAAGAGCTCCCCAGTCCCCAAGTCTGTAATTCTGTCTCTTCAAAACTCACCTCTGCTGGAATACTTGGTAGCAGCTGATGATCTGTGTTCTCTGCTGGCTCATTTGGTCCCAAGTAAGGTTTCTGTCCTTCTGCTCTGCCTCGTATGTCCACCGCTTCTCCTTCCTTCTCTCCCAGACTGAGCAATAATTTCACATGCTTTCTTGCTGCTCATGGCTGCAATCAGGTGGGCACGCTGAGATACATTGCAAAATAGCAGCAACATCAGCAGAAGATGGAAGTGGCTCCCCCTAAGTCATGCACGAGGACTGCTGCCCAGATGGGGAAGAGCTTGGATCCTTTGTCTTGGTTATTGCTGTAACTGCTTACTCCTCCTTCCTAGCATCCTTCTCCAAAACATACTGACATCAATTAACCTTTTCATTGCATTGAGCCTCCGCTTTTGTCTTTATGGCAGTGGAAACCTCTGTAATTCCAACACACCTCAGGGAATGCCTAAAGGACAGCAAAGTTGTTTATTTTAAGACTTTAGATTTGGGAAGGCCAAATGAAATAAGTAGTAAGGACAAATTCATGTGCCAGAAACTTGTACAATACCAAACCTTGATGCACAGAATGGAAGGATATTACTGAGTGTGAGCAGCTGAGGACAGGAACCCTCCAAGGGGCTGCCTGGTACCTGGACTGAGATGTACAGGCAGGCATGTGCAGTAACTGACTCACCTGGAAGAAGAGATTTGCCCCAAGGGGCTGTTGCTAAGGCAAACACCACCTTGTATCTATCACCTGGACACTCACTTTGTCTGGATTTTGTCCTGGTTCAGCCCTACGGATTCAGGGCTCAGACAACCACATGAGCCATTTTGAGGGTGTTTCTGGCCAGACTGGTGACAAAGAATGACAAATACCTAGGTTAAGCCATGGGATAATTACAACCAGCATTTCCCACAGCAGAGAGGAGGCTACAGCTTGCTCTTGCAGACAAAGGTGTTGGGAGGTGTTGGTGTGGACTCCAAGGACAGCAGTAACAAGGCTGCCAATGTCACCTGTAAGAGAGCTCCCTGTCACCCCCTCCCTTGCTGCCACACACCCTTCTGCCATCCTCCACAAAGAAGTGCTTTTCTGGAGAAGGCCAAGATCCACTTAAACTATTACGTCAGCTCCCCTCAGTGAGCACATGAGCTTCCACTTCAGAGCCTTGTTCCATTTGCTTCTCATCTCGGTAAAAAGGGGTTTCCTTGAAAACCATTCTTCCGAGTGTGCTGCCTACATTTTTCTCATTACAAATAATATTTTCCTATTCTCTCTCACAGGAATGTTCTCATTGTTCCCTGTTGTTCTCAGTCTGTACCCTTTGGTAATAAAATAATTTGTAGCTATTCTTAGTAGCTAAACTGTGCAGAATTTCTCCCTCTTAGGTTCTTGCCTTTTCTCCTCCCCTCCCACATAAGTGGTATCTCATTCACTCCAAAATAAGATTTAAAGATGACAGCTGTTTTCTGTGGGATGTCAATTGATATAAAGAAGAAAAAATATGTACTGATTTCTTTTTCCTGATCCTGTACATGCTCATTATTGCAGTAATCCAAACATACCCTACTTGTTGAATAAGAAAATATTAGAGAGATTTCTAATTTTACAAAGAGTTATTTGGCTGGATACTGGTTTGTTGGATCAAGCTCTTAACAGGGTCTGCACAAAATCTTTGTTTATTTTGTTCAGCTGAAATTTTTCAAATGGCTTCTCATTATCATTGGGTGGGACTGAAGAGAAACACTGATGTCAGTTTTGTGACATGTCCTGTTATTTAAGTAATTCACAGTTTAGGCTGGGACACATTTGACCTTCTTAAATAATTGGCTTTTCCCCCCTTTTTTTCCTTGGCATCAATAAATGAAGAAAGAGAAAACTAACTACCTTTGGCAAAGAAAGAACTCCTAGTAAACAAAAAACTCTTATGAATTTTTTGTACAAATCTCTCTGGTTTGGTCCCTTCTAAATAATATAACACCCTATATCAAACCTATTTACAGAGTTGTTGAAAATGTGCCCTGGGAAGGAACTTTCTAGATTCAAAATACTTCAGACTCTGTTAAGGATCTGTACTTCAAGGCTTTCAAAAAATCCCATTCATCAGCTGAGCTTCACCTCTGTGAAAAGGTGAAGTTAATGGGTTTACTCCTGAACTGAAGAGTTAAGTGCATGTTTAAGCTCTCGCTGAGAGAGCCTGGATGTTGACCTTGTGCTTTGCAAGAAAGGAGCCATCCCATGCCATCATCCCTCTGTGGCAGCTGCTCCTGAGGCCCTCAAAGATGAATAAGGCGCTCATGGTCTCTTGGGGGTTTTTGAAGAAATCAGCCATGAGTGAGCATTCATCCTTTCCTCACAATTACGCTGCCCTGGTGCCTTTGGTGCTCCGGTTGTAGCCAGGGAAATTTTAGCCTCCCAGTGCTCACACAGACCTGGGTGTGATTTTCATACCCACACATTGGGTTAATATACTAGTCACATTAGTGTGTCTGCTCATGGAGCTAAAACATAGTGGTGGATTTGGCTTGCACTCTGTGAAAGAGGTTTTTAAAGGGTTACTGCTGCGTCCAAACGTTTCACAGCTGACATTTGACAATGAAAAAGAAGAGCTCAATGAAAAGGCTAAATGTTCACAAGGAAACTCTTTACTGTGGGGTTAATGAGGACTTGAAAGGACTTGCACTCTGGCCTTAGCTATGTATGTTTGTCTTTTCTTTTACTTTCATCTCTCCTCCCTGAGCCCTGGTCTCTTTTTACTCTTTTCCCCCCTGCTTTTAATTTGTGCCCCCGTATTAAGTCAACCAGCCTTCCTTCCTTCTTTCTCTTCTTCCTTCCTTTCTCTCTTTCTGTCTCATTCTATTTCTTCCTTTACACTATTTTGGAAGCCTGACTTTGACAGATTGTTAACAGCAGAAACCACAAAACTGTCTATTGCTTGAACCTACCCAGGGCCTCTCTTGCTAACATGCAATCTTTATTAGTGATATTATTACATAGCAAAAGATGTAATAGCCTCAGAAGGAAAATTCGATTGTTCTTTGAAGAAGTTAAGATTTAACTTTGTGGGGTTTAACTCAGTTTTGGTTTGGTTTTTTAATCTGCAATACATGGCCAGATGAAATTCAGTATTTGCCTGATTTAGTGATTTTTTCCTTTTGCCTTTAAATATAGTAAGCTCATAAAGATTTTTTACATTTCATAGTGAAGAGAACAAGGTGCATATTGTCATGCAAAGGGTATCCTGATGGAACAAATGATTTCATACCATTACACACACACTGCCTGCTATGCTCAATAATGCACAGTTTAAATAAAAATATGAACCTTTCAGAATACTAATTATTGTGTATCTTCATCCACAAAGAGCAGTTAAAAAACTTATACAGACAAACTGAGGCTGCTATAAAGAAGTTTATTAAAAGACTTTAAACGAAAAACTAAACTTTCAAACATAGTTCAGACACCTAAATGAAAGAAAGTCTCAGCTCATTGATCTTAACCCTTTTAATTGCATCTAGCTTCTGTGAAGCTAATCCTTGGTCCCAATGATCTGATATATTCCTGATATTCCTGTGTTACCTGCCAATCCCTAGTTTATAAACACTGCATTTCTTCTCCTTAAGTCAGATGAATTTGTACTTTAAATTAACAATGGAATAATAAGAAATAAGAAATTAACACTGATATAAAATGTTTTCTAGGGCAACATACTCAATTAGACGTAGACTTAATGTAGGGTTGCAGACAATTGGGTCAATTGAGTCACTGTATCAAGTGGTCCCTATTTCCTGAAACCCTATTTTCAATAGGTTCTTGGGCTGCCCTAATCTCTACAGGCTACACTTACACTATAAATTTAGCAGGGTTCAGGGATATTCCCAGGCTCTGCAAGTCAATTTTCTGCAGTTTTAAATTATCAGAGAAGTTTCTGGCATATTTTTGGCCTGCTTCAGCAGTTTCTCAAATTGTTCCCAGGCATGGTTCTGAGATTAGTGAATGGCAGGAGACATTCTCAACAGGCAGTTGCCCTGTTTTGCAGAGCAAGAGATTTTAATATACCGATTTAGTATTTAATAGCATGTAGCAGTATTGATTTTGGCAGTGCTCCATACCAGGTGTCCTCAGTGCCAGACAAGAGTCCTGGGTGCACTTAATTTTCATTAGAGAGGTAGCCTTAGCATCTAAGCACCCAATAGTTGCATGTTAAGTGGCACAACTGATGTTATGATGTATAGCTGCATTAATTCTTCAGGAGAACAGTAGCCTTTGCCATCAGCAGACCTGGCAGAATTATTCTTCCACATGTATTGTTCCCTTCCAGAGTGCAGATTGAGAAAATGCAGTGAGCCCTATGAAGACCTTTCCTTCTTTGAGGGGCTCATTCCTGGCTCTTAGACAAAAGTTTAGCTTAGGCCAAAGTGTAAGGCATTGTACTACAGAGAGAAAGACCCTTTGTGTTGAAGGAAAAGGGTCATCAACCATGTGCCTTTGAAATTTTTACAGATTTTTAGGGTATGTTGATATGTAATTTAGACACTTTATTAAAGTCTACATTCACACAGAGATGGCCTCCAATAATCAGGGCTTGCAGAATTTGCCTATGTCCTAACACCTTAATTTTCAGCTATTCTGGGTGCAATAATACATATAGGCCAGACAGCAAAGGCTTGTACAAGTTCAGTCACTTCTTTGTCCACCAGAATTAGACCCTGAAGCTGCTGTGCAGCATGGCATTAACAACATCAAGAAATAAATGAGAATTCTTAAAATAATCCCTAAATTAAGGAATTTTCTTTCCATATCCCTAATTTAAATGCATTTTGTACTAAACCTGCAGAATCTTTCATTGTTGCTTGCCTAGCTGCCTTCCCACTGCTTTGCTTGGGTTAAATCTTGGTAAACTCTGTTTAACCAAAACCTGATTTATCCAAGATCTGGACAACACCAGTGGAAGAGTTGCAGATGTGAGGAAGGCAATGTGTCCCCTGCACATTGATGGTGTTCAAACACTTGTCTCTCAGTGCTCCTTCTGCCAGCTCTGGGCATTGTCTCAGCAACCACATCTTCTAAACATAATAACTCAAGGAGCCACCTCCAGGACCTTAATGACATTTCACTGCTGCAGGCCTAGAAGGTGACCCTAATTTTTCTAGGTTTCTGCTGCAGTAAAGGAGGTGGATTCCCTGAAATCCTGTGCTGAAAGGCTGTAATATTAAAGGAAAATCAAACACTTTTAGATTTTTTTTCTGACAATCTGTGGCTCTGAGTCTTGGAAATAAGACTTAAAATGTACATTTGAAGTTTTTATCTATATATTGTTTCTGAAAAATATATTTGTATATTTGGGGTTATTTTAGCTCATTTGGTTAGGGTTTTTTGCTAGAGTGAGGCCTGCTTCACAGAGAACCACAAAACAAAATGAAGTCATTGTTTGCTGATTTCATACCTATGCAGTCCTGCTTGCAATCCTGCCACCAACGATGTGTGCCATATGAACAAAATCTGGGATTAATTAAGTGAGAGTGAACTCCTAACCCATTTGAACTGTCATGCTGAAGGTCTGGCACAAAGGATCCGGGAGTATACAAAGACTAATCACCATTGCAGGGTCCTGTGGGCTACTCTTCACACAAGTGCCCTTGTAGTAAAATGAGTCTTCAAAGTGATTGTCGCACACTGAGAACAAAGACAGCCACAAGGAGATGCTCATTGGACACTGACTTGCTTTTATTCAAAGATAATTCTTTGTTCTCTTTAGAAAACAAGAAATTATCACAGCCTTAAAGTCATCTATCTAATCATAGCTCCATATGCCCTGACATCCAGCAAAAATATAAGGGAAAGGACAGGTATACTTTGCTAAATCTTTGGCAAAATGTAGTTATTTTTCCCATGTAGCATATTTGTTGCATTCTGATTACAATAACAACAGAATTAACAAAAGTTTCTCTGTTAAATCTCCTGGAGATCTCTGCAGTAAAGTTTGATAAATACAAGAGCCGAGGAAAAATTTCCTGTAATTTCCAGGAACAAGCAGCTGAATCAAGAATTTAGGCATAGATACCAAATAATGATGGTACCCACTCTGCAAGGTCACCTTGAGGTTACAGGGTCTTTTCGTGGTCTGTTACTGGTATCAGTTTTTTGGACATCATTTTTGGCTGGGATCCAACAGTTTCAACCTTTTTCCCACCCTGTCCGTGTGACGCAATAATGACTAACAATACAGTTTTGGGGTTGTTTAGTTTGGTATTGTGAGTTGGACATCTGAAAAATCTTGGGTAATTATAGGTCAAAATAAAAGGAAGTAATATTACTGAGCTGGTGAAATCAAACACTCCACACTTAAAATTACAATTAAGCAATGTTCAAAATGGTGAGATAATTACAGCATCCTAGAAGGATTCAATTGAAAGATTTCTGAATTTTTCTGCCCAGTTTGAAATCCCTGTAAATTCTGAACAAAACCATCCCCCTTTAATCTCTACTTCCACACAGGTTGTTGCTTTCTTGATTAGGTTGCTTTTAGACACAGTGAGCAGTGAGTGCAGCCTTGATAGACCCTGTGTGCCTAACCACTGTTTGTGTTCCTGTGTCATAACAAATAAAGATCTCAGATCCATTCTGAAAATTTTTCAACCATCAAGAATGTTGAAAAACAAATTAAAATGATGGGAATGAAGTTTCAGTTCTACAGAATTCATACAGAAAAAAGTAAGTAAAAATAAATCTCCAATTTTTAAACCAGTTCATCCTGTTTTCAAATATGCAAGCAAACCAAAATGGCTAGAAGAGAGCAGAGCTGGAAAGATCAAAAAGAAAGCAAAAACAGTGATTAAAAAAAAAAAAAGTGGACTTTGCTTTAACATTCTACATTTGGGTCTGAAAAATATGGCTGTGGCTAGACATGCTTGGCCAGCCCTAGAGGTGCCAGCTGAGGACACTGCCATTCCCACCCCACTCCTGACATCTTGTTAGCTGCTGAGGGAGGCTGCTGCCTCCTCAGATCCTCTGAATGAGACAGACAACAGGCTAAAGCCAGACTTTTTTTGGTCAAAATAAGCTGTGTTAGGAAGGGATTAGTGTCTATATACCTTAGATTTGTCAGGCTATGTGACCACACTGGATGAGGAAACACCATGTTGAATTCTGGGACCAAGACACAGGACATATAATGACCACTGGTGGCAGGGAAGAGACAGAACACCAGTGGCCAGGGCAGGAAAAGGGGCTGGATCTCCCCATGCCCAGAGGTAGCAGGTGGTGCATTAGCATTAGCAGCTTGTCAACTTTTCTGGCAAACAAGGCCAAGGGATGTGAAGCAACTTGGGAGACACAAACAACCCCCATGCTCCAGGAAGAGCACAGTCCTCAGCAGGACAGAGAAGTCAGAGGAGGTGGCTTCCTCAGCTGGCAAAGGTGTGTAAAGGATGGGTGCCTAGGCACAGCTTCAGGTTAACAACAGTTTGCTAGGAGGTAAAGCTCACACTGGCTGCAAAGACATGCTTTCTGCCCCACATACACACAGGCTTCTGCTTTGCACTTTTAGTAAGCCATTAACTGATAATTGCCATGAATTGTGTGATTTATCAGAGGTGATAAGGATTATGGGCTTTGGCTCTCTCCTGTCTTGTGTGGTATGTGTGTTTACTTGTAAATTCATCGTTTTCTAGGACACTTGGGTTCAGAGAGTAAATGCTGGAAGCAGAAAAACCCTGGGGCAGGAGCAGTGCTCTGGGCAGCACTGGCTGACAGCACTATTTATTTTCATTGGAGAAGCAGCGAGAGCCCGGCCTGCCCCAGACTTCTCTCACTCCATTCAGAAAGTGATGTTTACAGACAGCTGCAGGGAGTTACTCACAAGAGGCTTAAACAGGGAGGGGAGAGAAAGGCCATTCCTCCGGCCCACCCAGCCACTGGGTTTTTCAGCTGAAGGGCAGGCTCAGATTCATCACAACCGGCTGCTGGAAACTAAGCCCAAACAACTGTCAGGATCACAAAAGCCTGAGAGATGGAAAAGTCGGGTGATAAATGCGGTGGCAAGTCGTTCTCCTGGTGCCTCTTGTTTGGGCACCGTCCTGGGGTTAACGGTGGTGTGGGATAACATGAGGGAACAAGAAAGGGTCATTCACAGACATCAGAAACATGTTTGGAAAAATGTTTAAGTGCTTTTTAGCTCAGAGACCCTTTCAACACCAACAGCTCCACGTGTTTGTCCGGAGATGCAGGTGAGTTACATCAGTAATTCTGCACTCAGTTGAAGCATCATAAATCCATTTTGGGCAGCATTTTGTAGCTCCCATGGTGTAATCTGTCTGTATAAGTCACTGCCTATTCATGTCTCCAAGATGTTTCTCACTGTTAGCCGTCACCATGTCATACAAATATCTTCCACATGAAACTCCAGGCTGTGCTCTTATTGTGCATCATGGTGTCTGCAGCATTCTCCCTGTCTTGGTGTAGCTGTAGGTGTGAAAACTCCTCTTAGCAGGGGGACTTCTGTCTTTTAAGGTTGAATGACATTTTAATACTTTACTAGTACACAGCTTTTGTATTTCTTAGATGTATTTTGAAGATTTCACTGTTGTAGGTGTGCTAGTAGGATCTGGAGAGGTTAAAAGAAAAGGAAGGAGTTTTCTCATGACATGGCTGAAAGGGTGCCAAATCCCACTTCTTTTTCATCCTTCTGCAGGCAAAAAGTACCACCTCTGCTGGTACAGAAACGGGGCACCACCTCCTCCTTCTATTTCAATTACTCTGGTCTCTGCTGAGATGACGACATGGAGCCAGAATATTGAAGGAACTCTTTGTCACTTGACATTTATCTAAGATTCTCAGCAGAGATTCTGGCCTTTTATGCCACCTATTTGTACAGTTGTATGCTATAAATCTTCTCTGACTTAGAAAAAACATTTGATATGTAGTACAAAAGAGTTTCTTTTGCATTCTAGACAAATCCAGATATCTTGTCCATAAGTTACAAGAGTGTGCAGTGACAGGACAAGGGGTTTTAAACTGTAAGAGAGTAGACTTAGTTTAGACATTATGAAAAAAGTCTTTACTGTGAATGTGGTGAGGCACTGGCACAGGTTGTCCAGAGAAGCTGTGGATGCCCCATCCCTGGAAGTGTCCAAGGCTGGGCTGGATGGGTCTTTGTCTGGTCTCATGGAAGATGTCCATGCCCATGGCAGGGGGATTGGAAGCAGATGATCTTTAAGGACCCTTCCAACCCATGTCATTCTATGATTCTAAGTACCTTAAAATTGAAAGCAAGATTAAATCTATGTTGCCTTCACCTGGGCTTTGGTTATGGCTTCATATTAAATGCAGGTAGTCATCTACTTGGCCAGAATTTTAGTGATATTTTCATCTTGATGAATGCTACTAAACAATCCAGGAAATGTTTCATGTTTCACATTTAATTCTTTGAGAATTAAAATGTATCTGTCAACTTTGGAAAATATTAGTGGTTTCTGCTCTTCCACATGGGGTGTCCGCATGCATACATATAATAGGATTCTCAAGTATACTTAGCCGTTGTCTGACTGAAATGTTTGCATCTTAGTGCAAAACCAGCTACTATTAATTTGCCTCAGGAAAAAGAAATAAATTGGTAATTGCACATAACACATCTCATCACAGAAGTCCAGTCAAACATTAATAAGATTTAGAACATATAAAATTGCGTTACTTTAAAGCTGTTTATCTGTCACCATCCATTCAGAACTCCAGTGGGTCTGCCCAAAATAGACAGAAACATGTAAAAAATGTTTATAGCCATGAATTGGTGTGAACAGCGCTTCAGGTCCACCTTGCCACTGCTGGCCCAAAGCCACACACTGCCAAGGAAGGTAATGAGTACTAAGGGTAAATATCTTCTTACACCCGTATTTGGTGATCACTTTGACCCAAATCAAGGGAGAACATCCAACAATGACACATCTCAAAGGGAAGTCTCTGTAGTGTTTCTGCTACTGATTTACCCCAGCTGGTACTCTGTTTCCAGGGATGTCTCAAGACTTCACAAGACTTGAAACACAAACAAGAAAAACATTGCTGAGAACAGAGGATCACCATTCTCTTTTCTAGGAGCAAAAGGGAACAAAAATGAGAGAAACAAGCTCACAGGACACAACATAGGAAAAGACTGAACCAAACAATAAAAGACTGCATGTGATGTTTTTCTTACAGTAGCTTCTTTATCAAGCCATGTCAATACCAACCTATTGCTAAGAATAAAACGCTGAGACTGACGCTCTGCAGTCAAGCCTAGCCAACAAAACTGGGCTTCAGTCAGGTCCTTATATCTGTTAGCATTAAGCATGTCTGTATATTTTTTACCAAGGTAGATAAAAAAGAAATACATGCCAGCACCATTTTGGCATCACTCTACCCTTCTGTCAGGGGTATCACCATTTCTCATCCAATCTTTCAAGTGGAAAAAAACCCAAAACCTTCCAAAACTGTGAAAAAAACAATCTTTGAGTAGATCCAAGAACAAGTTCCTGAAGAAAGCCACAATTCTAATCTCTTATATAAATCTTCCCCTGGCATTTAAGGTTGCACTTTTCTTGCTTTTAAGACTTTATGTTTTCAATGTGGTCTTGTATAACTTTTTAAGTAAGTCTCCTAGAGGTATGGCTGTTTTGGAGAAGAGTAGTGCCATGTTCTCCATCTGTCTAAAACAACATTTTTCAGCATTTATATGAACCTTACAGGGACATACAGAAAAACTGGAAATGAGCTTCTCCCTGTGGATCCGTATGCTACAGCAAGTCCAGAGTGCTTGACCTCCTGAGAGTGGTTGCAAAACATGGAATTGGACTCAGCTGCAAGATATATGGAACAGCTAAGACAGTTACAGGTTTCCTGACACACTGTCCTGTAAGTGAGTTTTTTTGGTTTTTAAGGAAGGATTGCCTGGAAGGACAGACTTCCCCTCCTTACCATATCTATCCTCCTCTTTTGCCTATAATTTCCTGTTTTGTCACCCAAAGTAGTAAGCATCATGTGGATTGTCTCCATCTGCCTTCAGTACTTTTGGCTGATTATTGACACCCCTCTGGAAGGTGCTGGGCAATCTCTGGGCGCAAATTTGGCTCTAAACATCCAGGTGTGCTTGGCCTCATGGCTCTGGGTACTCTGGACATGCTTCAGCTGCAGGACTTGCCACAGACTCCCCGTGGAAGGGCAGGCTGGCCCTGAGGCAGGGTGGCCCAGCCCATCCCGATGCCATGGTGCCGTGAAGGGTGAGCCCTGGTGAACAGAAGGTCCACCTAAGATGATGGACCTTGGCTGTGTTCCTCCACCAGCCTGTGAGCCCTGCAGGGAAATGACCTAAGTGTGTCCCAGCCCTCCACCCTTTTGGGTTGGTTTCACAAGGAGCAATGCAAGAGCTCAGGCAAGAAGGAAACAAGTGGACACTGGCCAAGGCCTTACTAAGATAGCCAGGGGCAAGAGGCTGGAGACAGCCTCATGTCAGTAGAGCTAGAGCCAGCTCTTACCCATTTCTGATGTGGACAAAGGCCAGTTTTTCCTTTCTTATTGCCCAGAACATCAAGCCAGTGAGTTAGGTTTCTTAAGGAGTCCTCTTTCTTCACCAACAGCCATCTGCACTGTGAAGAAAGGTGTGGCTACTTGTACCCAAGACAGCTCTCATCCCACAGATGAACCACCATGGCTGTGGCAGCTCTAGGATTGGTGTGGGTTGCACAAACCCACATGGGGCTGTGGAGGCCTTTACAGCAGCTCCCCAAAAACAGACACATTGTTAGGTAGAACACTTTAAGGAATGGTCTGTGTCTCACAGACCACACACCTGGTTTTACAACCTTTCTGATGCAACCAAAATTCTCACACTAAACTAACTTATGCTTAAGGTAGCCAAAGGTACTTTGCATTTGGGACATCCACACTGTTAATTCCTGCAGCTCAGCCAGATCAGGCACATCTTTTTATCTGCTAACTTTACCAGGAGCATGGATGCTTTACCTCCAAGAAGTACTCAGCAGATTTCCTGGGATAATTCAAACTGTGTGAGTTTCTGATTGTGTGAAACAAGGTAGGATATTCCCCTGATCTCCATGCAATGTGAGAAAAGTGCTCAGATGAACTGAGTCAATCATGCAGAATATAGAGGAGAGGAAAAAGAGTGGGAAGGATGATCTCAGTGAGCACATGAGGCTCTCAGGATACGATAGAAAAAGAGGGTCTTTTAATATCTGTGAGTTTTATCTGTTTATCTTACATGTTCTGACTGAGATTTCCAAAGTTGTGCAAAGATGTTGGACCATTGTCCATGTTAAAGCTTAGGAACTTAACAACCAAATCTCCTAGGCAGATGTGAAAATTTCAGCCAAAGCGTCCTTTGTAATTCAGCTTGTTTTACTTCATTTTCCAATAAGTGGATGAAAACTCAGAATTAAACTTCCTGTGCTATTTCTTTTTGCCTGCAGGGCAGAGCAAGGCAGCTGTTTGTCCTCCCATTGTTGTGGGTTCACATGTGTTTTCCAGTTTTGATGTTGGCATATGCATTATGACCAAAAAGCCAAATACTTGCTCCAAACAGCCCACTTGTTTGACTCTGATCTCACAATGGCCTGTTTTCTTTCAAAATATACCCTTTGAGATTGTTATTATGCTTATTATGGAGCAAATGAACTTCACTTCCTCAGCAGCAGAGCCACTGGGCTGACAAGGACAGCAGGCCAACACAATCAGCAGGTGCACTCAACAACAGACAGAAGCAAAACCAACTCTTTTTTCGATAGCCCTTTACTAGTGACAGGGAGGAAAATCCAGCACCTTAAATACTAATTTCCAGTTTACTACTAGAAGAAGCATATCTAAAATGTAGCCAAGAAAATCTGCTGTACTTGACACAATATCTATGATTCTTGCTGTTGCAGAAAATGAAAAAGGAGCCACGGTATTTTTCCAAGATAGACAATCACATTTCAATTTTCCTAATTTTCATGATTATGGGGAAGAAGATCAGGATAAATATTGATTGTTCCCAACTTCTTTAAAAATAATTTTCCCTTCATATATTTTTTGAAACTACATTCACAAAAATTTTACACTGGGAAAAAGTTTAAAACTAATGAATATCCATAATTTCAGCAATTAAACTTTTTTTTCAGGCTCTCAGGAGGCCAAGTCTCATTCAAAATTATGCAACTTACTCAAAAGTTATGTAGCAGTCTAAAATCTTTGACAAAATTTGAATAGGTCACTTCATATGTGGGATAATAACAGTCCTTGAGTACTTTTCTGTGGAGTCTCATAAACATATTGGGGTATTTTCCATGCTGTGATCCTTCTGAAGTATCTTTGTGATTGAATGTGGAGGCAAAAAATCTCTGTTATCTTTATTGGGCACACTCAGCTGTCTTTCATGGAGTAATTTTGTTGAAGTTTTCCAGAGTAGTAGATCTTGGAGTTTGCAGATTTGATCAGATGTAGGATACACACGCCTTTTAAAGCAATTTTTATACCTTTTATCTTTGATGCCTAGAAATATTCATTAAAACTTCAGAACACAATCAAAGACAGGGAGCTGATATCTCTTTTATAAATGGAATTGCTATTGTAATTGGATTTACTGCATACCATGACCCTTGGTAATCCCTCCTTCAGATCTGTAACTGTGTTTGAGGCTAGGATGACTTTCAGGAAAGCCCAGCCTCTTAGCTCTAGAAGTCCACAAAGAGCAGAGAAGGGTTATTAGATCCAGAACACAATACCAAAGTGAAAGCCTGGAGCAGTCTCTGCCACAGAAATTATGTTCAATACTTAAGGTAATACTGGGAAGCCCAGTCTCAGAAGCTTAAATACTATGAGCCAGATACAGGTAGTCAAATACCAGTGAAGTCAATGAAAGTGCTCAAACATAAAAGGGCTAAAAATATAGCCTGAAATTTCTCTTCTGAGTTTTTTCTCTTTATTTTTGACCAACTGTTCCCAAAGGTACTGTTCTGGATTGTAACCAGCTAAGGCTGATTTAAAGGGGAAAAGGAAAAATCTCCAAGCTAGATTTTAGATTTACCTTAGAGCAAAAGACACAGTTGTTTGATTTACATGCTACGAAAAACATTGAAATAACATAATTAATTAATTAGGAGTGGGGTTTCAGCTGAATTAAAAAACCCCAACACTGTATTTATTTTCATTAACTCAAATCCCATGGAAAAGTTTTGCCTTCCTCTCTATTGAAGTTAATAGGTCGCATGTTTGAGGCAGAGGGCCCTCAGTGACATAATGCATGACTTAAGGAGATTTCGTCATGTGTTGACCTGGCCAATGCATTTCATCCCTCAGGCAAGATGGTTGAGTTTTTCCCCAGTAAACTTTCAGAAACTATTGTGTTTTCTCAGACACACTCTAGTGTGCTTCAAGACACTTTTTCATGCCAGATTACTTCTGGGGTGTAATATCTTTGCCTTTAGTAAGGGAACATTTCCCAAATGAATTTGTGCTATCTCTGAGTTTTAAACTCAGATTGTTTGTAATATGTTTACATTTTCGATAATGTCAGAACTCCGACTGCATCAGAACATCTGCAGTGTTTGGGAGTGCCCTGAATGCATCAAAAAAATGTCAACACCAGCCCTCCAAAGCTCCAGACTGAAGATTTCCACATGGACTGGAAAGAAATATAGTCAACAATTTAATAGTTAAATCAAAGCTTGGGAGGTTACCAAATTGTCCAGATGTATCTGTCTTGCTGCTGGAATCCCTTGTTGCTTTGCATGAACACAGGGTTTCCTTCTAGAAGTGATTACAATTGTTTGTGCTCAGAAATGTCAGGAGGAAAAAGGAAAATTATGATAGGAAATCTCACGGCAGTCAGCCCCTCATTCCAACCTCCTAACACATGGTGTAAGGAGGGAATTCTTCATGACTGCATCAAGTGTCTTACATGACAGCAGCTGCACATAATTTCAACACTAGCAATAGCTAAAAAATATATTCTCACCTTCCTTTAACTGCTTGTTTTGTGAACAGCATAAATGTCCAGAGATAACAAAGGTAAGGAAAGGTTTCCACCATGAATACGCTATTGACTTCTCTGCCTTTCCTTAACTCTGTCCTACACTGTTCTTTACTATACCCTTGTCTGAAGCATTATTCCAAATTAAATTTAGAATTGTTTATGATTTGGATTGCAGAAGGCCATACAATCATGAACTAGAATCCTAGTGTGCTGCAGGGTCAAAGAGAACAAAGTCCTTGCTGCAGAATGCTGCACTCTATAAACTGGGAAACAAAAGATAAAGACACAGGCAAACAGAGATGATGAGTAAGCCTAATGTGACAGTATTTGCAGTGGTTAATTATAGTGCCCAGGACCAGTCAGTGGGCGTAAGACCACCAGGCAAACATTGGACACATTGCCTCCACCAAAAGGAAATGTCCTTGTCCTGCCCTAATCTCTAAGCACTGCCTGGGGATTTTATGGGAATTGAACCCAACAGAGTGCCATGGACCACCCGAACAGCCTGTGGGTAGAGACCACTGAGCTCCCATTTCCAGAGGTTGTTTGCTGCTGCTTTAGTGTCTGGTGGAGGTGGAACCACTGACCTTATGGGGCTGGATCCCAGCAAACAAGCTGCCTTTCCAATAATGTAAAATAGAAGTCACTATATATGATTTTTCCAGACCATTTTAGCAATATAACCTCAGCAAATAAGCTCAATATTAGGGTAAACCGTATGAACACAACTGTTTTTTCTTTTAATGAGAACTGTTTATAAAACCAACACATCCAAGACTTTTTGGAAAGGTTAGAAACCCTCAGGCTTTTGTACACAAACCAGCCTCTAATGAATACTGCGTCAGCAGGTGATTTTCTTCTAGTACAAGTTATTTCTCTGAACCACTTCTTTTGCTCTTTCCAAAACAGATGGTAGTGTTCAATATTTAACATAGATTACTGAAAAAGAGGGACAACTTATGTTTCATTTGTGCATACATTTTTTTTCTATGTTAGACAAATTTGTTTTATTGAAATATGCATACACATACACACACATTTAGCTTACAACACCCAGGGCTTGTGCATATGTGATGTATATAAAACAAAGCCACAAAAAATCAAATACACCTTTAAACCATCTATTAGCGTGCTGCAGTGTAAACTGTTTATGCCTTTGTCTAAAGGAAAATGTTTTCCCATTCCTACAAATGCTATATTCCAAGGCAGTACATCATAACACTCTGCATCCTGTAATGGTGGTGATGGACTGCATGGCAAGGTTGCCACTGTAACCCTACAAACAGAAAGTGAAGGGAAAAAAAAGGATCTTCACAGAAGGATGAGCATTAGGTTGAACAATTGTACAAACTGAAAAAAATATAGTTATGTGCCTTGATGTGGATCCCTTCATGTTGATAGCTGGCTCATTAGCTGTGCCAGCACTGTCATACTACTCTGGGAATGTCCAGGAAGGTGTCATCAAGCCACTCTCCTGTTTAGCTATTCATTGAGCCTTCTCTCTCTCATTCAGGTCTCCACAGCTGTTTTTCTTATTCATAATATTTGGGGTTTGGGTTTTTGGTTTAGTTTTATATTGTTGGGTTTTTTCCTGCGGTTGATTGGGTTTTTGTTTGTTTGGGGGGTGTTTTTTGTTGTTGTTGTTGTTTTGGGGGTTTTTTTCTTTTTTAAATTTTTTTAAAGTTTTTTTTTAGTATTTTTTGCTTTTAGTTTAGAGGAGGAAAAGATCCCTCTGGCTTCGCAGTAACAAGGTAAGAAATGGAGTTTCTGGTTACATAGATGCAGTGGTAATAATATTACTTAAGGAGTGATATTTGTGCTCTTTGTGAGTTTTTTGATGGTGTTTATTTTAAAGTGGCTCCAAGGCCGTAGACCTTGGAATATTTACTGTACATTTGTATCACTTCAGCTGGAGGTAATGATAGTGCCTAATCATGTTCACAGAGAAGAATGTGCTGCATGCAGTACAAAAGACTGGCAGATCATTTCTGGTCTTTGAGGACCATTTGGGTCCTTCATGTTCTCAAGACAAGATTTTTAATTGGGCCAGCCAGAAACACAGCAATGATATTTGAATACTGCATGAGTGTCTTGCAGCCGAAAGTTCTGTGATTCAGCATCAAACTAAGAAATTTGTATTTTAAGGAACCAATGCACTTCAGATTACTTCATTTACTTCAGATTACATCATTTACTCTGTTAATGAAATGAGATTGAAGCATTTTCCCTGAAGATCTGGTGACCAGAGGTACTGCATGAAGATGTGCTCAAATTGTGCAGTCAATGGCAAAGCCACGTGCTGGCTCCCTGTCCCCAGGCACTGAACCCCATCCCTCCAGCCCCAGTCCCATCTCCTTGTCATCTTCTGTTGGAACAAAGCATGTAGTGAAAACTATTTCAGTTAAATTATTCAGACTTAATTTTAAAAAAGCCCAATAATTTTACCCAGAACATTTCATTAATCCAAAGCCCAGCCTGGGCCCAGAGGCAGTGGGACCAACACTCAGAAGGTGAGGGCAAAGGGGGAAGGGAGGGGGAAACAAGGACCCAGCCACATGGATGGGTTGATATGGCGTCATGATCAGAAAATCTGTCTTTACTTTTAAATATAGACAGTTATACGTTCTACACATATTATACTTTCTACACTTCTTATTTCTAGTTTACTGGAAAGATTTGCCAAGAAATGTTTTGGGGTATTATCTATTAATTTCTGAATACAAGTTTAGTCCTAACCTAGTCCTAAAAGAAGGAGCGTGAGGAGAATCAGAGACAGCCTTGAACAAGAAGCAAATATTGCTTCTCTTAGAATCGTTGGAGGTGCACAATACATTGTAACTAAGTCTTTTGTATATTCATTGACAAGACAATAAATAGTTTTAAAGGCTTTGATATTATGATCATGTATGATTCTACCAGAACACGTTACTAGGGGTTTTCTCCAGATAATTTCTTATTTTTCCAAAGCCAACATGATGATGATGGGCAGAACTAGTTATCCACCTGAAATTAAATCATGTACACCAAAGACTCATAAATTGCCAAAAAAATAAAAAGGAAAAAGAAAAAAGTGAGGTTTTCCAACTCCCCTGCCCTAGTGCCACACATAATTTACAAGTGAAGTTAAATCTCAGAACATTTTGGTGAGCTTTGTACAAAATAAAGACCATACTTAGATGCTCAAAAAATTAGGATGGCCTTTGGAAGTGATCCTAGACATGTGAAAGGACCTGCATGGGAGCAGAGCCTGGAAAAGTAGGTATGAATGATTATATCTGTCCTCCTTTGCAACCAGGGTATCTTGGGAGATTCTGTGTGGTGTAACCCTCCTCAAACAATTCCATTTAATCCTGTAGATATGATATCATTCTTATCATTCCCTTTTGCCATCACCTCGTATATCACAGAAGTGTTATTCATTCATCATTAGAACTGAGCAGTGACAAGTATATTTTAATAGCATCTATTCCTTACAAAGGCTGTTTATTAAGTTAGTATTTCTAGGCCTCTTTATAATTAACCATAAAGTGTCCAAGACATACATTTTCATTTTCTCTCTGGATTTTTGATTGGGTGAAAGCCCAAGAATCATGTATCCTAAAATGAGAGCAAGCTGGCACAATTGTGTGTGTGCTTGATATCATGTAATTTCTTTTTTGCAAGAACAGTGACCAATATGGCAACTTTGCTGATTTATTGACTTGACCAAGTGAAAATGTATCTTTCCACTCCCTAGAGGAAAAAAATGTTCTAGTTAAAACATGATTGAATAAAAAAAGGTTTTAATGTTGTTTGTCTAAGAACTAAGACACAGAAGGTTAAAACAATCTTGATATTGGCAGCATTTTTACTGGAAAGGCTTTTCTGGTCTCAGCTGCATCTTTGTGATCAATCTGAGAGAGTGAGACAAAGGAATAACCAAAGGAATGAACCAAATTACCTAAAACCTTTTCCCAATATGACATTATGGCTGCAGTTTGAGGCCTGATCAGGATTTCTTCAGTTGAAAGTTTTCTCAGGGAAAAAGGATGATTCACCCAAATGTGACTTTTCACACAGATGGACCTGTTATGAACACATTTCCATTGGGGAAAAAACCCTTTCCCAATGGACTAGCCAGTAGACCAGTGGCCACATTGTCAATAACACTGGACACTGACCTGGATGTGGGATAGTATCTGTACTTCTCCCCCTCGTCTTGATTAAGGAATTGTAGTTTATGAAAAAAAAGCAAAAAGAAAAAATAAGAGACCTACTCCTTTTCAGATGAAATTTTGTGACAGTATAAATTATTAGTTCTGCAAACACAATAGCAGAAAGCAGATGTTAGGGGGAAAGTAAAGAGTATGCAAAAATGGCAAATTATCAGTGGTTTTAAAATTAACCCCTTTTCTGCAAATGCAGCTTCCTAGAGATGCTAAAGCTGTGCAAAGTCCAGCTGAGATCACTGCTACAGCACATAAATGTGGGCAACAGCCTTGAGGGAGAGGCTGTGGGCTGGGGTCCTGTATCTGTTGTATGAGTTTTCTTTAGTAAAGCAGTGCACAAAGCCTTCTAAAGCAGACATTGCTCAGTTTCTTTTCCATAATGTAACATTATTTGAATTCGTTTGGTGAAAAATGTTCAATCAAATCTCATGTTTAGGACCACTGCGCAGCTTTTAGAAGCAGCAATTCTCACCTATCAGCAATTCAGAGATATTGATTCAGGTCAGGATTCCTTCTTTCTGATGTGTCAAAACAGTTCCTACAGTTGTAAAAATGGATAATATCCCAAATAAATAACATATAATTTATGTGCAATATATTTTTGAGTATTGCTAGATTAGCTTTTATGGGAAATATGGAATGAAATAATAAATGAACATTCTTGGCTTCCTTAATTTTTGAAATGCGTAATTTTTTTCACAAATTGTCTGTGAATACATTTCACAATGTTTCTGCAGAAATCTCTCAACAAATGTTTCATCTGATTCTGATTAAACAGAGCAAAGGCACTGAGCATGACAAATTACTTTTTATTTTGCACTGAAAAGCCTAATAAGAATTGAAGGTTCTAATGTTTCTTTTTCCCACTCAGCATTGTATTTGCATGCAAAATCCAGGAAGAAAGATGAGATAGGCAACATGAGTACATTGGGGTTTTCTCTTCTTTTAAAGAAGTTCCAGAAACAAACTCCATGTATGTGACCTTTCAGAAAGAGCTGAATTAGAAGTTGTTTGCCATCTTTTGTTAGTCAGTCACTTCCCTTTGACCCACAATTTTATGAACTCACACAGGCTGACTTTCGAGTCCTTCATGTGGAGTCAGGGAGAACTTAGGGAAGGGAAATGCACAAGGGAGCAGGTAAAGAAACATTTGTGCCATAATCTACAGCCACCCAGAAGTAGCTGTCAAAGAATCAGTGAGCCATAAAATGACAGGGGTCAGCTGCCCACCCAGACCAGTTTTCCAAAGTGGATATAGTGATAAATCCAGACCTATGCTCAGAAAGAATTTGGATTCCTTAGTTGCTGGATACAAATACTATTTAAACTTCTATAACATGATTTTCAAAGACTATTTTTGTAAGAGATGTAAAATTCTTGTAAAAAAAATGAAAAAATCTTGCAAAAACAAATATTCAATGATCTTTCTTTTCTTAACTGTGTTCTATCTGAGATACATTTATGTTGTCAGGAATTAAATACATCTGACAAATCTGGGATATGAGAGAGCTCTCATGGAAACAGGGATATTAGTTTCCCTCACTTTCTTAAAATAGTGAAGATTTGTTTTGGTTACGTCCCCTCACCACAATCTTTCTCTCCTATCTATTTCTGGAGAAAATTAAAATGCACAATAACAAAATTTGCTGTTCAGTCTTTTTTTTTTTTAATTAGATGATACCACTGGTCTTGTTAATGATTGTGTATTTGTCTCTGTCATATGCTGTTCAAAATTCTTACTCACTTTGCTTGAAAATGCCTTACCCATCTTTGCCCACAAGTTTTTGTCCTCCTGTTTTTCTGAAATGGTCAAGTCAAGACCAGTGCAGTTATTACCAACCTCTTATTGAGTTGGGAGATCACCATGCTCACTTCAGACCTGAGAACAATGAAAGCTTGTCTGCTACTTTACGGCTGTACTTACTGGTTTAATACCAGTCTATGACCTCTGCCTATTCATCTTGCCTCTCTGACTGCAGCCATCTGATCCTCAAGGTAACCATCTCAGCATCTTCCTACTTTGGCCAAAGGGATTTGAGTTCCTCATAATGAAAAGTGAAAAAAAAATGTTTGAGGTTGTTTCATATGAGCTTGGAAACTGTTAAGCTTTTACTTAGATTTTCTGATAATAATAATTATTTTCTATTAATTGAAGTTGGAAATGTCCATATTATATCACACACTTGCAAAGAGGTCAGTCCATTCCACCAGTGGGCAAATGTACTTGAGCACTGTGGAAGGATATCACTTTTGTTTATCTGGTTTGGCTTTTTTGTTAGACATATAGAAAAAGATTGTGATAATCTGATAGAGTGCAGAGGGGAAACTGAAATGAGCTGTGGCCAGGGAAAGGAAGAGCAGTCCTGACACCAGATGCTCAAAGGCTGAAAAGAAGTTATAAAGATGGAGGACACCGGAGGCACAGGAGTGAAGCTGGGGACAGAAGACAAGTGTGGGCAGACTGAGGACAGCGCTCATTGTGAACAGCAAGTGTGGGATAAATAAATGAGCATTTGTAGAAGTTAACTGGGAGCTGAAGTGAGTGTGAATAGTTAGCATTCTCATTTCTCCTTTTTCCAAACCAGCCTTCACTAACTCATCCACCACACTGATATCTGTGCTTTCAGGGGCCTCCTTTATCTTCAACTGGTTTGTTTATCATCTGTTGCTCACTGTAGGAAGAGCCTTTTCCAACTGTGAACAACCCATCTTTTATGTGTGAAATTTCAAGTAGAAATTCAGCATTTTTACCCCAAGCTTCCTTGTAGTCTCAGGAAGATCTCCTGTTAACTCCCACAAGTAAAACTCATCAGCCCCTGTTCCTCTATGAAAGCTGCTGCATTGCTAAAATCATGGATATTCTGCCTTTCTCTCTGATCAGGGTTGTCTCACTCTTTTTTTCTGGTTGTTTATATCTATTTATTATCCCAGTCTTACATTTAGTTTGCCATTGCTTGAGGAGGGATTACTGCCTGGTCATTGCTTGTGCAAGGCTCAGATCAGTGTTCTCAGCTGAGACACTCAGGCATGAAATTAGTGCCAGCAATAGATGGGGATGGCATTGGAAGGGATGGGCAGCTGATACCAACTGATGCCAACTTTTTTATCTGCATAAGAGCTGAAAATTGCTTCAACACACAGAAAGTAGTTCAGATTGATACAAGCCTTGAGAACCAACTGGAGCCTGTGGGACCTTGGTAAGCTCAACTTTATACCAGCATGCTCAGGAGAAAGCTGGAAGAATTCCTCTTTCCAGCTTCCTATTCCTGC
>NW_005054321.1:4597314-4621577 GCF_000277835.1 Geospiza fortis
TGGGAATAGTAAATAGTACAAAATGGAAAAGAAAGGACCAAACTCACACATAATTAGGATGAGACAATCAGAGAATAGCTTGAATTGGAAGGTGTCTCATTAGGTCTTGTAGATCAACTAGATCAACTCAAACTTTTCGGATAAAAACATCTATAATTTAGAAAACTTTTTTTTTTTTTGGTGCAGAGAAGAAGCTGTTCTATGATACTTGAGCTCTCTGGATTGGCAAGAGGACATTGGCAGGACCACAGAGACAGGTTCTGGCAGTCCATTTGGTAGCTGTACACATACATGGAAATTCATTGGGTAAGCAGGCACGAATAGCTGACACAATGCCAAGATTTTCAGATTTATGCATTTGATGCCTCCTGGTTTTTGATGCGAGTCATAAATGCATCTCATTTTCTGAAAGTACTGAACATTTGGACTTTTGAAAATCAGGCATTGGAGAACTGATGCAAGTCATGCGCCAAAACTGTGTTTTCAGAACCACCAACTATTTTCTAAAATCTTGCTGTGACTTATATATTCCCTGTCTTGATAAGCATTAAAATATGGTAATTGTTACCAGGCCTCTGCTAAATTTCCAAAGAAAACTTTAAAGTAACAGGAATGTTGCTTACTTTTTGCTTTACAAAACAAGCCCATCCCTATCTAGTGATCCTTCTTAATGAAGCATGTCTTGCATCTCCAACTGCCAGGCAAACAGGGAGATAAGCTGTCCAAATTGCTGTGCAGCCAGATACTTGCTCACTCCAGGAGAGCTGCCAGACCGCTTTCATTTGGGAACAGCCTCCTTCAGCATGGAAGTGACTTTTGTTTCCTCTAGCTGTGGTGGAGGATTTAGCATTGTGTGCCTTTCAGTAGGGTGTCAGTAGGGCTTTGTGTATGTGAGGATGTTACATAGTGTGGTACATTGCTGTTTCTCACTCCCTCCTTATCATAACTCTGTTTTAATATTGGTGAAGATGCATTTTCTAATTGACCCACAATTCAGCAAAAAGAATTGATTTCCCCATTCTGAGTTGCTGCTTCACATGAGATGCTTCCAAAATGGATGCAACTATTTTGTGTTAGTACCTGGAAGCCGCTTTACTAACTGAGGGATGGGGCTTCCCCTTTGAAGGGAAAATGTCTGCCTGACTGCAAAAAGTATGAAAAAATAGTTTGAAAAGTACTTTCCTTATTAGATAAAGGCTTACAGGTCACAGCAACAAAGAACATGTCATAGTGATGGTTCATCTAGCTGCACTTCCTGCCTCTAGAATCACAGTCAGCTTAGATACTTCATCTCAGACATGTCAGTCTGATCTCACAGACTTCCAGTCTGGTCAGAGGTGTGAGTTAGACAGTGACAGCTGCTTGAGTGAAAGGACATCCTCCCCATTGCAGCCTTACTGTCTGCTATGACTCAGTCACAAAGCAGAGCTTCCCCAAGGAGTCTGATTTGCCACCCAGGTGGAGAAGTGCAAGAGCATTTCTTCATCTTTACTTAGAAAGGGTCTATAAAAAAAAAACATAACTACAATATGCATTTTCCGCACTCAGTAAAGGAATTCAACAGCTAGAGTATTTTGTGAGCAGCCTGTTCTTGCCTGAGTGCACACTAGGGCTGCACCTGTGTCTGTAGAGTTCTTGCAGATGTGAAAAAACATCCCAGTGCTTCAAACCCAGCAGTTGTTGCCTTTTGCTGACAAATGGTGGTGGACAGTTGGCAGCTCTGGGCTCCCACATCACACCTCTGTCACAGCCCAGGAGAGCGTTATCACATGGGCAGAGATTTTAACACCTGTCAGTGTAGGGTCCTAAAAAATAAATAACAATTGAAGTAACCTCTTAATTCTTCCAGAAGAAAATTCTTTAGGGTTACTATAACCTCCTTCTGTTTATCTTCATATTAAAAAGAAAATTAAACCAGCAGAGCAGCAGCGCCTGTTATTTACCCTGTTGGTTTCCCATAATCTCAATCACTCACACGTTTACTGGCTGGTTCAATAGATAAGGATCTGCAGACAATTGATCATTTTCTCTGTAACAGTCTAGTCACCAAACATGTATTTATGAATTGTATGCTTGTTGCTAAACACGAATAAACCAGAGTGTCCATTCACGTCATCAACCCCAGTTGCCACGGAGATGAGTCACAACATCTCTCTCTCACAGGACACTTCCTGCTTGGAGAGCTCTTTGAGGGTTTTTCCTGCTGTCCTTACACAATAAAAAGCAGCTTTGTGAAGCAAAATTGATTATTTAGTTCTGCTGTGCTGTGAGAGATGTAAAGTAATTCTCCAGTGGTGTTAAAACTGCTATGAAATCAAATTCTGTGGCCATTCAAAATCTTCCAAACACATTTTTGCATGAAGACAATTTAGATTTTAATCCTTTTAAATTCTCACCCTCTGAAAAGAATTCCAAGTTTATAATGAACTTCCCACCCTTTTTCTGTGCACTGTGCAAAGAGGTGGTGGTGGTGTTAGGTCATAGGTTTGACTTCATGATCCTGAAGGACCTTTCCAAGTTATTTGATTCTTGTGATCCTGTGAAAGCAGGACTTGGTAAGGTCTGTGGGGACAGACACACTTGTGCGTCAGAGAGTTGATAAAAAAGAGAACTTAGTTAAAAATTTACTGGCATTTGTGACTTCCCCATCATTACCACAGGAGCTGCACAGCACAGGACTCCCCAGCTCCACAAACCCAGATCAGTCTCAGCATGTGAGCACTTCCCAGATTTTTGCTGAATTTCATGCCTACAGCAGGAGAACAGGTCAATATTAGAATCATAGAATGGTTTGGGTTGGAAAAATCCTTTAAATACCATCCAGTTCCAACCCTCCTGCCATGGTCAGGGACACCTTCCACTAGATCAGGTTGCTCAGGGCTCCAGTCTGGCCTTTAACACTTCCAGGGATAGAGGATCCAGAGCTTCTCTGGGTAACCTGTGCCAGTACCTCACCATCCTCACAGTCAAGAATCTCTTTTTAATATCCATTCTGAAACTACCCTCTTTCAATGTAAAGCTCTTACCCCTTCTTCTGTCACCAAATGCTCTTGTAACAAGCCTTTGTAGGCACCCATGAGGTGCCGGAAGGTATCATAAGGTCTCCTTCCCTTCTCCAGATTGAACAATCACAACTCTCTCAGCCTCTCCTCATAGGAGCGATGCTCCAGCCCTCTGATCATCTTTGTGGCCAAATCATTTTGACTGGTCCATGTCCTTCCTGTGCTGAGGACCCCAGAGATGGATGCAGAACTCAGGGTGGGGTCTCATGAGAGTGGAGTAGAGGGGGAGAATCCCCTCCCTTGACCTGTTGCCCGAGGGGCTTTTGATGCAGCCCAGGCTTTCTGGACTGCAAGTGCACGTTGCCAGTTCATGTCTGGTTGTATCTTGACCTGAATAAAATCAGAGCAATAAGAACAGAAAATAAATCTGGAAAATGTAATGTTGCTGATAACATTGTTCTTTCAATGGCATAGTTTCCCCCTTTCTCAGCAGAGTTCAAGGCATGAATCCTCCAAGGAAAGTAACATCATCTAGTGGGGAAAGTAACTATCCAAGGCTACTGTGGGGTGGAGAGGGACTTAAGAAATCCCCTTGTTCCCTGATGTTCCTAGAGGATTTATTTCCTCAAAGCACTGAATTTGGCCAGCATTCTGCTCCTTTCTTCACATATATCAACTCCAGCCTCCTCACTGAGGGCACAAACATCTCTCCCAGGCTTGTGGATACATGGTCCAGCCTGAAAATTCAGTGATGTAATGCTGAGAGTTGCAAAGCACTAAATCCTGGACATCAGCATTGAAGGGGAAGGGATGTAAAGCAAATGCTGCAGGTTGTGTGTTACAAATTCCTGTGTTGGTCAGATAATTACAGCCACAGGCAATCACAGGTGGTTTTCCACAAGTGGAGCTTTAGAAATTAGGCATTGCACAAGCACTTTCCTCACACAGTCATATGGTCATAATATATATTTTTTATCTCTGTAATATAATTTTTTTTTCAACTCAGAACAAAGCCATCAGGTTTTGAAACTGTTTAAAAGAAATTGAATACGAATATTTTTGGACTGGACAAAGTGTTTCATTTTGATTTGGGACATTTTGGTAGAGGCATACAACATATGAAACAGAAAAATATCATAAACTCAAGATTATTTTGAATGGAATACTCAAGAGACTCATCATAAAAAATGCTGAAATGGGACAGAGTCAGTGGGACAGACTCACATTTCAGCTGAGTCAGACCATTTAGTCCTGGTTCACTTTCAAAAGGAGATTCAAACATAACTGCAATGATTTCACAAATGGCATTTTGATTTAAAAATAACAGTGTTTTCCAATTGAAAAAAAACGAAGCAAGTAATATCAAAGATTTTCTAGTCAGCCTCAGTAAATGAGAAACGTTCACCAGCTCAATACAAAGTGCAAAGCCTGGGAAGAAGAATTTAAAATTCCTGAAATGTAAATGCAGGGAATTTTTCAACTTTTATTTTTAAGTTGAAAAGGAAAATAAAAGAGCTCTGACATCATGCAATATAGGAATGTGAGAGAACCCACCCTGCATCTGGTAGGTGGGGAAGTAACCAAAATCTGCCAAAATCTCCTGCAGGCCACCTCATCACAGGTGGAAAGCCCAGAGCAGAGGAGCAGAATTTCTGGGCAAAAGCAGCCTGGAACACCCTGGGGAGCCCTGTGAGAATGGCTGACTCACAAGGGGTGGGGGCGTTTTTTGGAAGGAGGTTAGTGGGGAGCTGGCTGCTCAACCTGTCCTTGGGGACTGGGGCTGTGAAAAGACTGGGAACTTTTATAGCCTGAGCAGGCTGCTGCCTCTCTTTTAACGTAGGAGGGAACGGGTGGAGGATGGAGGAGGGATTTGTTTTGGTTTTTGTTTGGGTAACAAAATCAGGATACCATTAGGTAGAGTTATCTAGGATGACTTTTTCTTTTGCTTGCGTGTTTTGCTGACAAAAACTACAGGCACTTTGCCGTAAGCAAGGCTTGCACTGAGAGAGTTTTAAGTTGAAAAACACATACACAGACAATTTAACAAAAGCTCACGTATTTCTCTGGGAAAAATCCTGCTCTTATTTCTCTTGGTCAAAGTTAATGTTAGGGGAGAAGGATTATTCTAAGAATGTTGCTAAAAGATGAGTGGACCTGGCAGTGTTGGCTTTACAGTTGGACTCAATAATCTTAAAGGCTTTTTCCAACCTAAGCCAATCTATGATTCTGTGATTCTGCCGCAGCAGTTCACACCAGAACACTTTCCTGATTTTAGCAACTTTTCCACAGTTTGGATAATTGTCTCAAGCCCTATATTTATGTGACAGTGGTTTGTTTTTTGGTTTTTTTTTTTTGCTTTTTGCATTATGGCTGTAAGTTGTACATTCAGGTTTTTTTAATGTGTTGGAAAAGTATGTCAGTACACTTTTATTGAGAAATGAGGGGAAATCAAACACTTAACTTGGTATTCTATTTTTAATTTTATTATTTTTCTAGAATTCACTTTAGAAATGGAATAGAGCTGAAGCAAATATTAATTAGAGACAACATTCAGTCTGTACTGAACTGTTTTCATTATCTCTGAGTCAAGCTCTTTCAGTGACCAAAATGTATAATTGATATTTTTAAAATATTCCAGCTTCAGTTGAAAATTAGTTGACTTCTGATTTCAGGCAAAGTGATATCAAATAGCAATATTACTTGTGGAAGGGAAATTGTCTCCTTCTCTGTTCTGTTTTTGTTACTTTTGTTTTTCATCACTGACTTTTTTCCAAGGCAAAACTAAATGGTATTAAATCAGTAAAAATACAAAAGAGGTTTGCCTTGATGCCCTAGGACTGGAACCAGTATCACATATTACATAAAATTGAGTATTACACTTTGCTAATTTTTTTGCAAAGATATGGCAATTTTTACTTTACAGATTTTTTTTTTTACCTTTTTGAAGGAATGACTTGACATCCAGGTATGGAAAAAACCTAACAAAATAATAATAATTTCAAAAAACCAAACTACATCTCCTTTGTTGTATGCTTTGGACTTATTGTCCCAAAGAGAATGTACAAGCATGTGACAGGCGACAAGTAGCAGGTTAGGATTCAAAAGAACATGCAGCAAAGATGCATCTTTCATTTTAGATATGTCCACATGCTCCATTTGGTTATGTTGCAGAGTGATGTGGCCATGCTAACATTAGACTGGCAGATCCAGATGTTGACAGCTGTCTCTCCATAGTAGTTCAGAGCTGAGCATTCACTATGCTGCTCTGGTGATTTTGTAACCAGATCCACTTTGCATGGGTTTGAGGATGCTGAGGGTACCTTTAAACTTAGCTTGAGTGTATCTCTGCTATACTGTGCTCACTGTCAGGGCACTGACTTATTTCTACTGGAAATGTCAAACCTCCAGAGGAAATTTGGTAGCTGCTAATGTCTGCCATTTCCTTCTTTTCTCTCCTTCCATTCCCACTCCCAGTCACGCTTTGCTGCAGCCTACAGCAATATGTGGAGGACATAACATTATAGAACACCAAACACAAATTGAGATGTGGCAAATTGTAGTGACAAGGTTGATCAGTGTCTGTGTGTGGAAGGAGTGTTTGCAGCACACAGCTCAGAGAAGCAGAGCTGGGTTAACAGGGTGAATGCTTTAAACCATGGCACCTGAAGGATCCTAGCAAAATAGCTCACTGTCTTCTCCCCTAAATGAGTACTTTTTAGCACTCAGCTCCATAACTGTGGAAAGCTGAGTTCAATACATGTGGGTGTTTGCCATTTTGGAACTGGCTTAACTTTCTGATGACAAGCAAAACAATGTGTTACTCTTCTGGGTGTTTTGTGGCCCTGTGCCCCCCAGCTGGTGTTCATGAGCACTGCCAGGCACTCTGCCCCTGTTATGGTCCCTGAGGTCTATGGGTCTGTTTCTGGCTGGACATGGGTTGGTGGCTGGCCATGAAAGATGACATTTGCAGTTGCACAAGTCTAGGTCCTCCTACTTCACAATCTTGTGTCTTTGTCCCAGCACTGTCTGATTTCGTGATCCTTCCATCTGCTTCCTACATTTCTAGCTGACTGTGAGGGTAGCTCAGGTCTCCTGTGAAGCAACATGGCTTCTCTCCTGCTTTCCCTCACTGTGTTGCACATGTTGAGTATCCCTGCCCTGTGCTGGCCACTCTGAGCTGCTCAGCCCCAGGGTACCAGAGCAGCCATGGATCTGTGCAGGCAGCTGAATGTGTGATGCCCCAAATCCAGCATCCTACCACAGCCTCTCTCCTTTGTCAGAGCCAGGGGGAACCACATCATCCCACGTGTGGACCCTAAACTTTGAGCAATTACAGCTTGAGGTTTCTCATTTCCAAATTGCTGGGTCTGAGGGAGCACAGACCCCACAGGTAAGATAATGTCAAGCTGAAAAATTACTTTAAAAAAAATAATTCTTTTTGTGTTTCCAGTGTTTGAGCTGAACTTTAGTTACATATGGAACTTAATTCTTTCAGCCAACACATGAATACTTGTAGACAAGACTGAACTTCAGGCACACACTTCCTGCCTTATGTTCACTTTAAGTGGCAGCATCACAGAAACGTTCCTGAGCTCTTTGCCAAGGACATTACCGGCAAGTAATTTCCTTGCTTTTGCAAGTTTCAAGAAATGCAGTAGATAAGCCTTTATCTTTGTACTGGGTATTTGTTGCAACAGAGTGAATAGGTAGGTCTGTATCACAGAAATCATGACTCAAAAAATAAAAGACATCTTTACAGATGGAAATGAAAATATGTTTTCAGTAAATGTCATCTGATTAGACTACTCCGTTTTTTGTGTGCTTTTTTATTGCTTCTAGGACCAGACAGATAAGACAGATAGCAATAAGAAAATATATTTAATACCTTTTATTTTCTGTTTTGCTCTACTAAATATAATTGTTGAAATTACAAATATACACGGAAAGGAAAGTATCTCTGCTGCCATAGTTATAATGCCATGTACCTTCTATGTGTGGAAGTACATCCCACGTTTCAGAGTGCTCCAATCTTTGCAGTGCCAGAAGGTACCCGACTTTGTAACGTAATCCTTGCCCAGCAGGGTGGGGTTTCACCCACCAGTGTATGAAACAGACATTTGCAGCTGGTCTTAGTGTGCTGCAGCACCACAGTTCCCTTCCCATCAAAGGACGAGCAGGAGGGAATCAGCCTACAGGATGCCTGCTGGATGGGAGTAATGGGACAGCATCTTCTCTCAGTGGCCAGAGGCACCCATAGACGGATCTGTAAAAGACTGGAAAATGGTTTTAATTCCCACTACAGTGAATTCCCTCAGGTTTCTGGGAATATTCTCTCCCCTATGATAGATCATAAACTTTATCCTTTCATCTGACAGAATTAGTGTTCCAGTAGAAAGAACTTTTTGGGATGTTTGTGGCCATGGTTGGGCTTAATGACCTTAAAGGTCCTTTCAAGCCAAAAGGATTCTATGATTCCATGATTCAGGTCCCTTACCTGCATTGTAGAGTGCCTCAGGAGAAATAGCTTGTGCTCCAGCAGGTCAGATTTGTTATACACCTCCTTCATGTGTCCTTTACAGTGATGGTGCTCTTATCCACTTGGAAAGCGAGTGAGAATCAGAGATCCCATTCCCGGGATGCACTCAGCTCCAGGAGGTTTCAGCGCTAGGCAAGCCTTGGCCTTGCTGTTGCTGACCACCTGGACATGTTTCACATCAGGGAGAAAGTGGGGGCAGTAATGATTATACAATACACACAGGAGAGTCAATAATACTGCCAAAAAGCAACAAACAAAGGAGTATTGAGACGGGGTTTGTTTTTGTAAGATTATACTCAATTCAGTCATTCTGTGACTACATGTATTCTTCTGTTTATTTTTGTAATAAGCTGCCCTTGTAAGGCTCTAACAGATAAAAAAATGGAGTCTTTCCAGATGTGTGAAAAAGGCAGTTATTTGGAGAGGTTTTATACACTGTCTTGCTACAAGAACTTTTAACTCACCAATCATCATCAAGAATATTTGGATTTTCCTTGGTAAACCACAAAAACCTTAATGGGGAAAATCATTAAACATATAAAGTTATAGAAATATAAATATTTGACTAAAACCATTATTGAGAAGGCTCTTGGGAACCTGTGTTTCTGTAAACTTAGGGCCTGTAATGAATATACACATATCCTTCTTCCTCTCTGTTTTCTTTCCTCCTGTGAAAGGTCAAAATTGCTTCAAGTTACAGCTGTGAATCTGAGTAGTTTTATGAAGTTTTACTTCATTGGCCTGTTTTAGGAACACAGATTTATTCACGGTGCATGGCAGAGCAAAAGGTATGTTAATGTCTGAGGAACAAATGTATATGTTTAAAAATGAGTAAGCTATAGAATAGCAGAGCCAGGGAGGCCACCTTGTAGTGCTCGTGTTTTATGATCTGTGCTATTAACAGCACAAATGTGAGTGTATTATAGTTCTTATTTGAAAGGAGAATAAAACTTTCTGCATGTCTTTCCTTAAATGTGTGATCACAGCAGACCTCTGCAAGTTAACCTCTGTGAAGCCAATCATGTAAAGGATGTCATTATAGAGAAAAGTTGTAAGGCCTCAGTTGTAAGGTAAGCATCACTGACCTTTTTTACATATGTTTTTTTTTACTGCTGGCATCATAGCAATGTTCCAGTTGCTGTATTGATTGTGGGTCTTTGACTTTTGTTCCTGGAGAAGGAGAGAGAGAAAGAGCTCAGTATTTGAAACCTATCTTTCCTCTAAATAGGCAGGGAATCTCACAAGAGGAGACCTGAATTTGAATTCTATTTTTCATGGTGTTATAAAAACTGAAATAAGTTTAAAATAAGGACCTGAGCCTACATTTCAGGGAGTACCCTCTGAGAATTAAAGCCTGAAGGAATGAGGCAATAAGAAGTAATGGTGGGCTGTTTCTTGGATCCAGGATATCTCCCTGGATCCTCCAGGAGCAAAGGACTGAGAGACTCCTCTGGACTGTCTTTGAGGAGTTTGTCTCTCATAGCTATTCCCCTTTCTGACCCTCTTTCAGCTTTGAGACAGATCATAATAATCTCCAGAAATGATCTTCACAGCTCTCTCAGCACTACTTTGCATTTACTTGGTTAAACCAGAGTAGCCTTAAACACAGTGTATACATGTACCAGGATATTGTGGATTTAGTGAAAACTTGCAACAAATCAAAGTAAAGTATGAAGCTGTATGTTTTATGTCTTTATTAACAAGTTTAATAAAATTTTAAATTTAATTACTTGTATAATCAAACAAAGGCTGCATAGTCTCTCAGTATGTTGTGCAGCTTCAGGGCCCTCAGATATTGCAGAAAGAGTTTACCTTTTCCATAAACCTTTAGAGGATTTTGTTACAATCATGATTCAAAAGAAATGTCAGCTGGAAATGTAACTGGAAGTCGTCAAAGGAGTTTGCCTTAAGATATAGTACCCGGCTCTGATGTGCTGGTGTGGTAACAATGAAGGATAAATCCTCTGCCCACCCAGCACAGTCTGTGCTGCCTTCCTTACAGTGTAACCTAAGAACAGCACACAGCAAAGCTCTGCTCCTGGCTAAGCACAGCACAGCATTACAGCATCCAGTGCTTCACCATAACCTGCAGCTCAACACAGGTACAGCCTTAGGATGTGCAATCCTTTTCCTGCTTTTTGCAGTCTCTTCCATGTACAGTGACTAAGAACTGTGTTTTCTGCTGAAGATATCCTCCCAAAGTAGTGCATCCTGTGGCACATACATGTTAGAAGTATAACCTGACCCCATTTGGGTTGTGATGCATGGAAAAGTACTGCAACATAATAGTTGTCTGTAGTTGCACCATAACTTCTTTGTAAGGGACTCATAAATAGAAGAGAGTAAAAATATATTAAAATAATGCCATTTCTAAGCAAAACTGTAAAGATGGGAAGCAGTACCAGTAATGACACTTTAGACTGGAGCTGGAAAGGTCTTCCTAATATTGATCTGTAAGAACAGTTGCATAATTTCTTTGCACAGCAGTCAATAGGAATGTAAAAAAAATGTTTAGGACATCCTTGTCATGCAACAGGAGTAGAGTCTGATGTGCTGCCCAGAAGTGAGTGCAAGAAAAAACCCATCACCCCTGTCTGCAGTTTCAAATGCTGGCAGACCATGTGTCCAACCCAATAAATAAATTTCCTGAGAGATTTTGTCTTTGTCCTATCAGTGTGGTAGGTATGGAGGGATTTAGCAGGGCCATGGCCAAGAGCCCAAGCAGTGACAACCTCTAATAGATTAAATGAGGTGTTCACAGAGCTGCTACCTGTGCAAATGGGACTGTGGCTGGTCGCATTAACTCGCCCCTCTCCTCTCCTGGCCCCTGCTCCCCATCCCCAAGACTGTACATGGCTCATTTTTTGTAACAGCACCAAAAACTGGACTTGAAGTGGCAGAATATTCATTTTCTGTAAAATAAAGAATTATTCTCTGTACAAATGTTTTCACTTGCTTAGTTGGAAAAACAATCTGGGAAGTAATATAATGTATCAATGTGAAAAACTTCATTACATTGAATCAGAGAGTAATTTCAGAACAGCTGCATGTTTTCTGACCACAGGCTGAAACAGTAGATTCGTTCTGTCCATGCATATTCCTCAAATAAAGAGACCAGAAGAGAGTTAAAGTACTAAAAGTCCTTTCTCACAAAGGAAGAAACAAAGCAGTAATTCCAAGGGTGCTCTTAGCAAGCACAAGTTCCAAAAAGATAAGCTGAAAGGTGGGGCCCTTATGTTGTTGACTTTATGGTTTTATAATTTTAGTTGCTTTTAGACGTTTTGAATCTAAAATTTTCTTGTGTAGTTTTCCCTCAAGGTTTTCTTCACTCCTTCAATCACTGCTTACTGTGCTGGGATTTAAATCCAAGGCTTAGTCTAGTTTTTGAAGGAACTCACAAAAAAGAAATGGAGACAACTCTCCTATTTGAGCTATGATGGCTGCTGAGCCAGGGAGATGAACCTGGGGAATCCACAGGACTTAGAGACTCTGTGTACCCTACAAATGTGAAGGGAACAGGGTGCTATTTTCTCTTCTTTTTTAAGTCAAAGGAGGCAGAAGCAGAGCACATGCACTGTAAAGCAAGTGTAATAAACAAACTTGTCTTTGGCTTTAAGAAATCCATTGCAAAAGACCAGTTTCTGTAGTGAGAGGTCAGTATTCTCACTGTCCATCCTGGACTTTCTGTCATCAGATGAGGTGGTGGAAGCTGAGAGATGAAACTTGCCCTGTGAAATTCAGCCCAGCAGCTCAGCCCATAACCAGCACACTGCATTTAGAGGTGCTCTGTGAACTTTCCAGACAAAGCTGGAGGCACAGCCAGCCAAAGAAGTCCTTCAGCTCAGGCTCCCTGGGTAACAGGCAGCTTGCATCACTGTCTTGAACCAGAGCAGTTAAATGTTGCCTTAACTGGCTTTGCTTTCAAAGTAGGTGGTCTGAGGGGGAGCTGCTGCTCCCGAGGAGGAGAAGTACAGGTGGCTGACGGCTGAGCTCGCTCTGCAGCCCTGCAAACAGCAACGGGCACAGACTCACTGGGGGCCTCAGAAACTCTTTCTTCCCTCTGAGCACACATTTCCCCTGCTCCCTGTCCCCCAGTATATTGTACAGCCATAAATCCTGCCCCCCAAGTTCCCCCACTCTGCTCAGTTGTTAACTTTCACACATGATTTTTTCCCTTTTTTTTGGATTTTGCAGCAATGAAATTTCATCAAGACTGCACTAATTTCAAATTTTGGCCCATTTATCATCAGGACAACTGCCCAAGCCCATTTATTACAAACATATGTTATGAATTCAGTTAAAAGAAAACAAACAGACTGTTATTTTATCCAGTCACAATAATCACACTCAGATTTACTTAAAGCAGACATCATTTAAAAGCAGTATTTTTTTTAATAGCAAATCTGTTCAAGTAGTGAGTCTGAGATCAAATGGTAGGCAAAGCCATAATGTAGGCTAAATGAAACAATACCTATCATAAAAGGTGAAATCAGAGTGCTTGCAAGATTGTCTCAGTCTCTCTTCACCCTCCCACTTCTTTTCTTAGTTTTTGCATTTTAGACAAAGTACAACAAAACAAAATTAAGCAAAGTATAACTTAATTATGCAGTGTTCAGAAGACAGGATGTGTCCCACAGCCAGCTTGGAGCTTTTCAGCATCCTTCCTAGGCTTGGTCCATGGGGGTGGTGGCTGGAACCACTGCCTTTATGCAAACACAGTTAGCATTCACTGCTCTGCCCTAGATTTGTTTCAAAAGTCATCCTGCAGCCCTAGAGTGGTCTAGAGACAGGGATGGGCGCTCTGAAGCACGAGCCTTGGGGTGAGGGGTGCCCCACGTCTGGTTCGCGAGCACCGCGTCTGAACGCAATCCCTGCGGCCAGATTCCAGCAGCACAACACCTGAGCTCCTTGTGAGGAGGCAGGGCTTTGCAATTCAATGCCACACTCTGAGAGAGGCAAAGCTGGAGCCTGGCTCACGTTTATCAGGGAGATTAGTTGGTGTAGAAGAAAGTTTTTGTATCTCTTACTTCAAGTAGAGTAACAAGCTTAATGAACTGGGGCATTGGAGAGATGCCTTGTCAAAATGGAGGAGAGAGGGTTTTGCAATGGTCCCACCTTGGGTCAGCGCAAGACAACACCATCAGTAAGGTCTGGCACAGTTTTTAGACTTTGCTGACTTGTACCTTTATTGGTCAAACCAAGCTCAGAAAAGCCAAGCACCAGTGGTGTTCCCCTGCTGAATGGAGGAGCTCTCTTGGTATCAGTGGGCAGGGACGATGTATGATAGTGCCATTAGAACTTGTTTGGAGACATAAATTAATTATTTATGAAGCACTTTCATGCAGTGCAAATTCAGATAGACATTCACAGGTACCTGCTTCAGAGTGCAGTACCCTCAGAGGCTGGATGATTGAAAAAGAGACACACCTGTGCAAGAGACACACCTTCACTTCAGCTATACACCAGGAAAGGTGGAGCAGAAAATTCAAACATTTTCCTTGATTGCTCTGGTATTCTCTACCTTTTGCTACAGATTTCTGTAAGAATCTGTGTACGGTATCAAAGTTTCCTCACATTTTTCTTTTCCCCTCGTCAGTTCCTCCTGTGGCCACCATCATGACCCAGGTGTGACTGTCTTTGAGCACAACACAGGAAAACCTGTGACCCTGGCACAGCAGAGCTACAGACTTCCACCCCCAATCTTACATTTTGTCTGTAGAACTCATGGTGGGGACCTCTCACTGTTGATGGCAGGGGAGAGGGAATGAAAAAACAGACCAGCTGGTGATGACAATCCATGAGGTCATTGACAAAGTGTCTGACTGGCCCAGTCTCCCATTGTTTTCCATTACTCAGTCTCCTCCTTTTGTGCATAGTTCCTTCTTTCTTTCGTGATAGCACCTGAAATGTCAAAGAAGGTTTCCCTGCATGCCAAGGCCTTGACAGCTTTTACCAGGATTTTCCCTTTCACAAGGTCCCAGTGCAAGGCCATAACAGAGGAGTTATAGAACATTTCTGCATCTCCACAGCTCTTCCATGCAGGGGGCAGGTTTCCCCTGGGTGTTAATCAGTGCTGTTCACCAAAGCCTATAGCAGGATTGTCATTCTACCCAGGCTGTGCATCTAATCCCAATTTGGCATTACTCTATACCGTTGTGTGAAACATCAGATGAAGATGATGCTACTTAGTATTTTGAAAGACATCTTCTACACCGATTGGAAGGCAGCTCCCTGTAATTCCCCACTTGACAGTTATTTAATACATTTCAGCTCTGGTTTCAGTGCCACATTTAGATTTACAAAAAAAGGATTCCTGACATTTTGTCAGTTTTTTCATCTATGCCTGTATTCCCACTTCATCTCACATTTCCTCAGTTCATTACAGCAACCCCTGCTAGGACAGGATAAAGCCACACACAAAAAGTCCTTTCATGGCTACTTCACATTGATATCTATTTTTGAGAGAGAGAAGCTGAACTGAAGCAGCATGACTCTCTAATTCGCTTTTTCTCCTTGTCAGCAATTGGATTGACAGGGCTGGGGTACAGACAGACACACTGTCACCTCCAGTTTAAATGCCCCACTGGGATGTAAATTCAGAATAAAGGGAGTGAAAAAAATTCCATCCCAGCCAGATTCTAAAACATATTTAATATATACACCAGATGAGGACTGCTATCATCTTTTGTGGAGAGAAGATTGATGCTTGCATGACAGCATCTGTACTGCAGAAAAAGGGAGTTGAGGATGCTTAGACCTGTAAAGGCTTGACTTGCAGTTGTTGCCTACATGCCAGATTTTCTTTGGCTTTTACCTAGCACACATCCTTCTTCCAGCACAGCTTGCTAGTGACCATTCTCATGTTTGCTTGTTGCAACAGTTTAGAAGATGGTGACTTTCTTCTCCTACACCTCATTTACCCAAAGTGGAGCAGGTCAGAGGGCTGTTCTGTTTGCTTTGTTAATTCTTCTGTCCTGTAGCATAAGAAGGAGGAGACTGTAAAAGAAAGTCAAAGAGAGCAGGTCCAAAATGGAAACAAGAAAATATTTCTTCATATTTTGGCACCTATAGTGATACGGACCTTGACACAGCATCAAGAAAACTAAGACTAAGGAAAGATTTAAAACAGGATTAGACTTGGCAATATATTTGGAAGAAGACATGAATATCATGTCTTTCAACATCATGGAGATGTTGAAAGTTAATGACAGGAATATTTTGGGAAGAACAGAAACCCTGGGGCTCAAGATTTTATCTAATTTCTTTTCAGGATTGGGAGATTTTGTAGGTTTTAGATGATATCTAAAGGGGATTGTTGATAACTTGTCAGATAAAACTGGTCTTGATCATTCTCAGTGAGAATCACTGACTAGCTGGGCTTTCATGAACTTTATATTGCTCTTAAGCTCACCTCCTGCCAACCTTTCTGAAAGAGGTTTGTGTCAACCTAGATTGCAGGCACACAAAAAATTGAACTTGTCCTATTCCATTCAATTTCTGACAATTCCAGCAGTTGCCAGCACCAAGCCTGGAAATATCTCCTCACCCCAAAGGGTGCTACTCAATGGATGGCTGCCTCCTTGGTGTTTTGTGTACCATTTGGAACACATTCTGCCATAGGATCAAAACCAGCACTAAGAACTACCTAGTAACCTAAGCATTAACTCTGTTGGGCATTTAATTATTTTATAAGTAATTGAAGTAACACAGTCTCAAAACATTGGAGAAAAGTGAATTTTGTGCCTACTGAAGTCCATGTAAAATTAGCTACACCAAAGAAAGGGGCAGTCCTCCACCATGGATCCATTCCTTTCTCCCCTGTGAACTGTCTGCATCACCAGAAAGAGTCCCCATTAGTCTACCAGGACATTCAAGTCACTGCACCTGTTGAAAGAGGTAAATTCCTTCCTTACTTCAGGGAGGAATTATCAACTTCAGGAAAGTGTGAGAATGAGTAGGTAGGAAACCACAGAAATAGTCCATGGCCACGAATTAATAGACAATCTCAACCTATTCATGCTAAGCAGCTTTCCAGGGAGCTGAGGGTGAAAAAAGTGTCCTTGCACCATCACACCTCAGACAGACGTCCAGCAGCGTCAGTGGCTCTGTACAGTAACACCAAACTTGTTCCACAGCCAGCGCCAAATCCTGCATCCAGCTGCTCCCACAAGGCCAGGATATAAATCTCAGACAACGTATTTTTTGACAGCTCAGACTGGCACACCCACTGACCTCATGGGGAGGTCTGCACATACTTCAAGGGTAGAATATGACTTTTAAGTAGTAAATTGATGTTTATCTGCTTAATGCCTTCTTACGGTCAGTGTTGCTGAGTAAGATGTGCTCCCCTTCCATGTCTTTGTGCTCTGCTCCTCGTCTCCTCCATCTCTGTTCTCTTCTATCCTTCCTCCCACTCATCTCCTCTTCTTTCTGTATTTTCTCCTCTGTAATAGCCACCAGTTCCCACCATGACCCAAAGAAATACTTCATTACTCCATCCTTGAGATAAGAGCTGTTGTTATATTAAAGCTATTCATTCAGGAGTAACCAGTAAAGTGAATTTCAACTTGACATAGTTTCCACATATGCAGAGCTCACCCTCCACTAACCATTTGGTTTAACTAGGTTGGTATTTTACCATTCTACTTTAAGTCCCATAATTGTAAATGGTGTTCTGATATTAAAATGGATGTCTAATTAAGGTAAATTAATCCCAAACTAGCCTTTCAGGCTGTCTGTAGGCCCAGGAAGGTAATCCTGTGGCAGTTATATTAACAAAAGATCTTGCAAAAGCTCTCTTGCAGCTGACACTGTTGCAGCAAGTATAATGACATTTAATTTCTTTGCATTTCCAAGCCTTCTGGTGATACAATGTCTGTGTTTTCAGATTATTCTTTTCAGTGAAAATATTGCTCTAATTGCCTGTTTTCAAAGTAGCTGTGATTTATTTCTCTTGTTCAAAGTTGTTAAATAACAATAGTTCTTTTCTCCACTCTTTACATTTTTGGGCAATGAGGAGAGTGGGAAGCCCCAGTTAAATGAAGGCTTTTGACCCTGGAGGAGAGTGGGAGAGGATATGGAAGGAGACTAGTAGAGATATTTTTTGGCAGAAAATGCCAAAAGATTCTGGACATTTTAACAAAATAGAAAGCATAACAGGAACAGTAAGGTAAGGTCCTGTAATATTTTACCAGAAGAGGAACCAAAGAGGAAAATAACACAGGCTTTGCCCCTTCCTCTGCAGTCCCACCCATTGTGAAACAGAGCCTGAGGGAACGTTAGATCAGCCACACACAGGGCAAACATCCACTGCAAAATCAGGGGTGATTCAAGTGGAACATTTTGAGACGGAGTGAAGAGAGTGATAGTCAACAAACACTCAGACCCCCTCTTTAGCCCATGTATCTGTGAAATTGGCTCACCAGGGTTACACCTCTCAATTCTGATTTTCACACTGCGTCCTGCAGTAACCAGGTGCTCCACCAGGAGAATTTCAGCTCACTCCTTTCCTCCATGTGGCCCAACAAAACCAGTCCCAGGACCTGGTCCACCTCCGTGGAGGACAAAGTACTGGACTTGGTAGTTGGAAACTCTTGTTTTGTCATTTTGGGCAGCCTATCACTGAAAAAAAAAACAAAAAAAAAACCCAAAAAACCAAAAAACCCCACAAAAAACCAACCAAACAAACAAAAAAACGCCAGCAAAAACCAACCAAACAAAAAAGGGCAAGGCCAATATGTGTCCAGCCCAGGCAGCTGCCATGACATTGCTCCCTGAGAAGTGAGGTGGCAGGGTCAGGGCTCCCTGTGCCCCACATAGTGGCCACAGGACTAGGTGAGAACAGTGGCTCACCTGCACCCATTGTTTCTGAAAAGGGCTCTTGTATATCACCCCAAATCCCCACTTCTGAGAGCCCCAGAGGACAGGACATACTCACCTCCCTAAGTTCACAGTGTGACCCACTTTCCTTATTAAGGAACTGCTTAAAAAAGCACAGGCAGTTCTAAATTAAGATGAGAAATCTCAATGCAGTGTAAATGATAAACACAGACAGAGGGATAACAGGGGTGGGGAGGCCTGGGATAGACTCTACATGCTCTTGGCAAGCCTTAGTAGATTCTGCAAAAACCAGAAAATATGTGTAGTGAAGAAGGTGACGTGTATCATCCTCCTGGCTGCTGGTCTGCTGTGAAGTGACCCACAATCCACTCCACTGAGCTCACAGAGCTGCCACAGGAGAGCTACATGGAGGATCTGGGCCTAATTTACCCAAGAAAATAATAACTTTAGGAAAAACAGGCTTACTGATTCTTACATTAAATGTGTTTGTTTCCATAGCAGCAGGTGAATAATGTCAGAGCAGGAACTTTAATCCCAACCAGAGCAAGTACACTACTGTGGCTTTAATTGAGGAATAATTAATTTGCAACTAGCATCTTCTCAGGTTGCTCATTATATGGCATTTGTATATAATCACTCACATACACACAGCATATCCTGGGACACATTAAGCATTTTATTTTCCTGAATTTAAAAGGGAGCTTCTTGCTGTTAAATTGCTCACAGCCCCTCCAGAATCCACCAGTATTTATATAACTCTTGCCAATGTTTATATTAACTGCAGAGGTGCTAACAGATCAGTATGATGATTTTCCCTCAGGTCTGCACAGAGTCTTCTGTATATTCCCAAAAGAACCTAGGAGATAATCCACAATATTTAACAAAAATGGATTCATTGTCAAAAAAGTCCCATTTGTGCCAATCCTGCGGCTTCTTGGGTTATGATTGTTATGGTGGTTGTGTCTTTCTCATACACAAGGGTGTGCTCCTGCATGAACACACAGACAGAGCACATCCACGCATTGTTAGGATAGAATTACTTTTTAGGACTATAATTAGTCCAGATTGTGCTAGCTCAATAAAGCTTCTAAAATAAAAAGCCTTGAAGGTTTTTTTCTCTTCTTTCCAACCTGCAGCTTGCCTGGATGAAGACTTTAGGTGGCCTACCACCAAGGGGTGGTTGCTTTCTTCCATGGGCAAAAGCAAAATCCATCAGGCATCCTGCCTGCATGACAGCTGGCAGACCTGGTACTCTCCTTACAGGGGACACTGCACAAAGCCACCAGCTAGTCCAGCTTGCAACTTCTGGGTAGCTGCCAAAAGTGTAAGAGCTGAGGAACCCCTGACTGACAGGCTGAAGGGACACTCGGTGCAGGCTGTGTCCATCAGACATAGGCACAATACAGCCCAGACATCTTCACCCAGCATTTCTCTGTTTAAGGAGTGTCTTCACTGGGACCCAAGAACATGACCTACCGTCTTGCCCAGGGTGTAACTCTCAGAATCCCTTTGGGGTTTTGCCAGGAGAAAGAGTCACAAGAGCACAAACAGACAAGTAATGGGTACCAAAGCAAGTCTGCATCTCAAGCTACACCCAGGCTAATCTGGGGTGAGAATTAGACATATTGGCTAAAATTGAACAAGCAATAAACATATGACTATTGGATTCAAAAAACATAAGGGCAATCAGAAAAGTCATAAGAGTTTCTGAATGTTTGTCAGGGGACACTCAGCACTGACAGTATAATTATACCAATTTGAGAACCAGAGGAATGTTTTTAAGAATATCTGTCAAACTAATGGATGCAGAGATTCTGAATATTGCATTTTTATGTCTTCCAAATCACTGTTCAGCAGCAATTGTTCTTTTGTCATATGGGTAAAATTTGCACTTCTGTATGTTTTCTTCAGGATTCGTTGTCTTAAAGAAAAACCTAAACAGGCATGTTATTAGCCTGTACTGACTTAAATTACTGAAGAAAAATGTCAGGTGCTGTGATTACGGATGCAGAATAAGGGTTTATTATATTACACTTACTATTAGAAGAAGAGAAGGATTTGAGTTATTGGCAGGGGTTGCTGCCAAATTTGGTTTTGTCCATTAATTATTTGGTTTCTGAGGCAGCATGTCAGACATCAGAAAAGGAAAAAATGAAGTCTGGAATCCAGACAGGATTTGTAGCTCCTTTAGATTCTTTCATCTAGCTTTACAAAGGCTAGATACTTCAGTGGCTCTATACATGCTCACAGAGATACACAGATTAAATCAGTCTGCTGGAGGACATGTGGTTAAGCAAATCACTTGAAAGATGACCTTTTTTACCTGGCTGTTCTGGCCAGCCATTTTCAGGTTCAATACAGTTGTCACCAGCTGGCAAATAAGATATGATCGTTTTGCATCTTCATCCATTTTTAAAAGTCAAACATTCATACAAAGATATCTGGTCAAATGGTCTGCCAATGGAATGTGTTTGATATCATAATACTTTTTCAATACCTGAAAACACAAAGTTTCACATAGCAACTTGACTAATTTTTTTTTCCTTTTACACCTTTTCGATTTTTGAAAATTCCTAACCCATTTACAGTCCTAATAACATGCTTCGTTGTCCTCTTAGAAACTCTAATTACTTCTATCCACCAGATTCATCTTCTCATCTGTCCTTATGAGCAGCACAAGCTTGGTATTTTTGAGGAACAGACTTGTTTCCTTACAGGAAGTGTGTTTTGCATTAAAAACCTCCACTTTGGTTTTTTTTTTTTTTTTTGATTGTATATCTCCAAAGGTGCTTCTGGTTTGCTCTCTCTCCTTTTTCTTGTTTCTCTTAAAATTTGCACTTTATATGTGCAACAATCTCACCTATGTTATCTTCACTATTTACTTTGAAATGTATGTACTCCCATGTATCTATTTACTTTGAAATGTATGTACTCCCTCTAGCCATCCCTTCAAAAATGTTGGCTGCCTTCACTTTATTTCCTCTCCTGTGCTCAAGAGGAAATACCATGCATGATTTGTACTTTTGATGCCTCCTCCTGCAGAAAGCTATCTGAAAATTCCAGCTTGCAAACAGAGTGCTGAGATTGCGAGGGTGTTTGTGAACACACAGATTACTGCAGTGAAATCCTCAGCCATGGGCCTGAAACAGAGAGCTGCTTTGTCTACCTACCAGGGTGCTGTTCTTAGCATGTCTGTGATAGTGGTCTTCTCATTCCCAGCCTTGTCTTTCCACTATTGCTGCTGGCATCCTCCTGCCAGTTAAGGAATCTCTTTGCCAACTGCTTTTGGTCTTCATTGAAAATGAAAGACAACGCCAACATTCAGTGGATGTATTTTACTTCTGGGAAAAAACTAAGCAATGCGAACTCTCTAAGCAGGTTAAGCAGTCTCAGGACCTAAGACAAAAGCTTGCAAAGTGTCCAATCTAACTTGCACATGGCCTTAAACAACCCATGTCTTCCAGCCCTTTGTTCATAGAAATTTCCCATGTAGCAATTTTGGGGCAGGGAAAAGCTGTCCAATATTTTGTATACATAGAAGCTGTGAAGCTCTCTGTTCAGACAGAAACATTTGAGGAACAAGTGACCCTTGTAACAGGATATGTGTGATCCCAAAAGGCAGTGCATCTACTTAACCAGATGACATTGCAGTCCTGCATATATTATCATAAAGATTGGTACAGGAAGGGATTTAACTGAGAATACATGTTATCCTGCAGAACAAAGGTGAGCTGAAGGTAATGGCACTCGAGCTATCGCTCCAGCATTCTAATGACAAGACATCAAAGTGAACCCTGGAGTCTGATGAACGCAGGAGAAGCCTGGACTGGATTTGATGTTCAGCTGCTGCACTTCATACATTGGGTGTGCTGAATTTGCTGCTGAAACAAGTCAGCAAAGACACAACAGAACAATTTTAACCACATAGGTTAGAGATAAATTTCTCTTCTCTGAAGCCCTAAGTGCCTTAATTCTACACATTAGATACTGCTGAATAAACAATGTTCATACTGTTAAAATAAATCCCAAATAATTACAAATATTACAAGGTATTTCTATCAAAGTTTATCCAGTGTTTATAGCTGAATTCTGAGCCATTCTAGTGTTCTTGTCTTGGTGAGAGGTGAAAAGTAAATCTCTCACAAAAATGAAATGGTTGTTGTGATCATCCCTAGGAGTCTGAATAAGGACAGTTCTGCCTCCAGCAGTTGCACTTTAAGCAAAGGGAGAAGAAAAGGTTTCCCTTTCTACTTTGGGTTTGCTACACAATATCAGCATCCTCAGAAATGTCTGGTACTCGCCCTCTGCTACACCAAGCTCAGACTGAGAAGTAACACAGCAGAGTGTGGGCAGCTTCAGTGTAGCCGCTTTTATACATACTGGCAGATGAAGTTAACATGGTGAAACATAGATGCTTCCTGCTGCTCTTCAGCGGATACTCTCAGACTCGGAGACGTGTTCTGATGAGATTTTCAAACGCAGTTGAAGATATGTCTATAACTTTTTGAAACAGCCCAAGCTGGGACAGGGTAGAGCACATGCCTTCTGCAAATTGACATTTACAAAGTATTTCAGTTCTGACTACTGAAAATTAGTAGCTGCACGTGAACAACTTGACCACTCTCCTTATCTGCTAAAACTAAGGTTTCCATTTTATAGTGGTTTATTTTTGTCTCATGTGGCAGAATAAAAACAACCCATAACCACATTATTCCCCATGGATAGTTTAGGTAAAAAATGCCACTATGTTCATTATGGTTGCTGTCTCTACATACATTGTAAATAGGCAAAAAAGGGAAAGTTTCTCCATTAGCTTATAAAGAGTCTTGCGAGATGTCAAAAATACAAGATGTTTTGATGTTAGGGCTCAGTGCTGCACTGACGAATGTGAATGTCGGTTCCATGGTGACAGGATAGAATAAAAAGTACAGAGAAAAAGACCCTGTACAGACTGTACCCATTTCATTCATCTGTCTAACCAGAGCTCAGAACAAAGAGAAAACAAAACCATTCTTGTTCCACTAATAAAGCACTTCACTGATTCCCCCTAATGCTAGAGATCATGTTAATCAGGAGGTCTTGCTATTCCTATTATCTTTTTACTTGTACCAAAAGAACATTTTCTTCAGCAAGGTGAACTTCCTGAAAGCTATTTCTTTACTCTGCCATACCAATCCTCAAATGAATTAATTATTTGCTTTAGAGTGGGGGAATATATTTTATTCTAAGTAATTTGCAACTTCCTCAGTTGCTTTGGTAATTTCAGATGCTTTGTCACCCTCAGCATCATATGTAGACTCTGATTCATGTGAGTTCATGAGAGCCATGTGGTCCCAGGGATGAACTAGCCAGCAGACATGCCTTATGACATTTAGTTTCTGGGAACTCCAAAAAAAACCTCCCACCCATATCTTGATTCAGTAGCGATGTGATTTAAACTCTTCCTATTTAACACAGATGTAGTCATGCTCACAAGAACATTTTAACTATTTTCCAATTGTATTTTTAATGAGAAATTACTGGTTGCGTGGACTCAGATTGCAGGCGTAACCATGCTGTTTCTGTTTAAAGATAAAAAGAAAGCACACACATTTCTATTCCTGGTGAGTTCATTGCTCCTTGGGCTTCCTTGTACAGGAAACAGATGTAAACCAAGACATTCCAGCTATCACAGAAACATGACACGCTGGTTTTCTTAGTTCTCCCCTTTTGGAAAACTTAAGTTTTCAGATACCCTCTAGAAAGCGCAAATTTGGGGAGAAGGGTGGGAATGGGGTGATAAAGGGGGAGGCGGAAGTGGCAGAAGGAAGTGGCGGAAGGAAGTGGCGGAAGGAAGGAAGGAAGTGGCGGAAGGAAGGAAGTGGCGGAAGGAAGGAAGGAAGTGG
>NW_005054321.1:4622682-4626767 GCF_000277835.1 Geospiza fortis
GGAAGGAAGTGGCGGAAGGAAGTGGCGGAAGGAAGTGGCGGAAGGAAGTGGCGGAAGGAAGTGGCGGAAGGAAGTGGCGGAAGGAAGTGGCGGAAGGAAGTGGCGGAAGGAAGGAAGGAAGGAAGGAAGGAAGGAAGGAAGGAAGGAAGGAAGGAAGGAAGGAAGGAAATGTTCACAGAATTCATCCTTAAGTTCTTTGCTTTCAGAATGTGCCTTTTCTTCATTTGGACTTGACACCTTTAATGAAATACTTTTTGAGGGAGAAGAGGAAGGTTTTTGCACAGGAGCAGTTCAAGCAAAAGGCAAAGGGCCAGTGGGATTAGTTAAATTGCTTTTTCTTTCATACACAAGGTGCAGGGTTCAGAAAATCTGCTTGCATTCCTACTTTTGCCATGATCCTGTGGACAGCTGTCCCAGTGTTTGGCATTGTACAGTGAAGATGGTCTGCTGAGAGAAGTGGGCAGGCTCAGGGGTGTAAAGTAAAGCTGGTGGGGGTTCACAAGTCTGAAGCTTCAGTCTGAAAGAATAAACTCCAGGAAAATCTCAGAAATAGCTAACAAATCACCCAGGGTAGTTACAGCCAGGGTGCATCACATCAGTGCTCAGTCCATGTTTTCTGTTTATGTTTTGATATTGCCTAAAGGTCCCAGTTTGGACTGAGTCTCAAAAACAGTACCAGATGCACTTGGGTGTGCATCCTGCACAGATGGGCCTCCCTGCTCTACTGCTGACATGAGAACTCACTGCAGCTGCCTCCTGCCCAAGTCTCCATAGCTACCAAAAACCGAGCTGTGAGGAGAGATAGTGTGTCATCACCCCACAGAGCAGCAGCCCAGAGGCAAAGTACTCCTGGCCCCCATGGTAGATGTAGAGAGTGACTGGCATTGTGTGAGCACAGAAACTAGAAAGTTTAGAGCCCAAGCAGCTTCTGGTCAAAAAGACAAATGGAGCAACCACTTTTAACCACAAAAGCCACTTTATGAAAGCTGAATTTGATACAGGATCTGTTCATGTTTTCCCAGTTTCCTAATCCTAAATAATTCATTTTCCTTAACATCACCCACAGCATCTGTTTGTCAGTGAAAGGCCTTCATAATCCCCACACTGTTAATTACCCTGCTTCTCTCCTGTCATATCAATCACAGGGGAGCTGTGGCCATTTTTTGAAGGCAGATCCTTTTGATACCATATGACTTGTATAATATTGTTTAAGTTTGCCTTAATAGTGTGCCAGAAAAATGAGTGAAATATCCTTTGCCTGGAAGGTTCCCACAGGCTGAAGTCTCAGCACTCAGAAGATGCAAACTTGCAAACAGATCAGAACATGACTGAAAACATTTTCATCTTGGCACGGACTAAACATAAGTTAAGGTTGATGCATTGTCCATCTCCTTCATGGTGGACACTGGGGTATGTCACTGCCTTTGTCTTAGAGCTGCTGCCCAGCCCTCAGGGAAAACTGAACCTGTGCCCATCTTGCTTCCACTATGCCCTGCTGCTGAGGATTTTCTGTTCTCCTGAAATGGGGACATGAGGCCAGACCTGTACTTCTGTAACTCCTGCAACTCCTGCAGTTGACAGGACCTGTGCTGTATTGTCTCAGCACCAGAGAGGCTCCAAGCAAATTCCCAAGCAGCTGTTGGAAATCCTGACAGCTCACCTTATGCACAATAATTTGGAAAGATCCATTTGAGCCTTCAGAGCACTCCTATGATTTCTATCCAAAACAATTACAGCAGTTGAATCTAGGATAAAAATTTTATCCTCCCTTATGGAAGAACAGAGTTGCCAGTACTGAGACACATTTTGCAAACTACAAATGTGGGGAAGCAACTCTAACAGTGATTGCCTGAATATGAGCCAATGAGATTTGACACCAGCTAGCTGGCTTGGTGAAAAGGTCTTGTTATCAGCTTCTGCAAGCTTCAGTTCACACAGTTTCTGCGCGATTGTCTTTCCTGCCTTGTACCTTGATGATAAAAATCATGCCATACCAGGTCTCCATTCAAAATGTCAAAGTCTGACAAAAAGTCTTTCTTAAAATATTGCATTGAGACTCTTGAGGGAACTTGCAAATGTTTGCTTGTTCATTTGAGTTTTCACAGGCAGGGAAACTGGCACAAAGTGTTGAAGTGTGACTTGCATAACCATTGAAATGTGAGTCCACTGGTCACAATGGTTTTCTTGAATTGCAACATATTCTTTATAGATGTGAGATAATTTTTTAATTTTGGGGGTTGGGGGGGGTTGTTACAGTTCCTGGATAATTCCTTCTAACTCTTCTTAGCTTTTTTAAGTGTACTTCTTCTCAAATCAAAATATATGACCTTCATTGTGAGGGTGATGGAGCTCTGCAGCACATTGCCCAGAGAATTTCAGGAGTTTCCATCCTTGGAGACACTCAAAAGCTGTATAGACGTGATGCTGAATAACTGGCTCTAGGTGGCTCTTCTGGAACAGGGGTGCTGGACCAGAAGATTTTCAGAGGTCACTTCCAACCTCAACCATTCTGTGATTCTAGCTACTGATAGCATTTCAGACTGCAATATTACTTCATATCTGCCATAGTCATGAAAGAAAGCTATTTTATTCCTGTGTTAACCAGAAGTCCCTTAATACCTTTCCTGTACCTCAGAAAGGGAGAATGGTTAACCAGAAAGAAAGAATGAAAAGAATTTACTGTAAGAATAATTTTAAATATTCATTTTTGAAGTGAACTGCCAATTTTTTGCTTTTATTATTTGAACCACATTGCTCTTCTATCACTGTGATTGTGAATTTTCAATCTTTACTGCCTTACAGCAACTTCTGTGAATTTCCCAAACCTTCCAAATCACCTTGAGGATGTCTCTGGATTGGGTTGCAGCTCAAGTCACAGACAGGACATACATGAGATACATTACTACTGAAGTTTGTTGACACAGTGACACATCTCTGAGTCAGATTTCCTTCTTTTTTTTATTAGTCTTATGGGTGGGATGCAAATTATTTCTAGCCTATACTGTGTCAGACATTACAGTAGGGTGGATCAATAGATGTCTCTCTCTACCCCATAACTCTGTCCAAGGGGAGTAAGCAAGGTTACTATTTTTATCTCTTCGTTAATATTGAATTCTGGTAACCTGTAGGAAACCATCAAAGTTATTGCAGCTCAGTGTAACACTCCTTCCAGACTTGGTGTCTGTTTACAGCTCATCTGCATTTAGAATTATGCCTCCTTTATCTGTCTGGCACTGATTTAGGGTAGTAGTTGAATATGTGAAACACAAATAATTTCAAATAATTTGGCAACTCTATGAGTCTGAAACTTGCTTTGTATTAAATGTGACATTTCCTGTGTGGGGAACCATATCTTGCCTTAACACTATTGAGACCAATAACTTCTGTTGCTTTCCCATTTTGTACTTTAACAGCCATTTAATGCCAAAGGGGGTAGGGGAAGGCAATACCTCATGCTCAATGTTTGGAGTATTTAAATCACTCCATTGATAAGGAGGAAGGGGTGCTTGGTGTTCTCTGTCAATAAATGGGGTTTAAACAAAGACCTTCATTGAGCTGGATGCCAGACTCTCATCCGTGATCAAGCACTGAGTAGCTCCATCTCAGGAAATGCCTGAACATATGGAGAGAGTTAGCTTCCCAGCCATGGGAGAGTCAGGATCTGAGAGCAAGGCTGCCACTCAAATCCAGCTGTTGCAAACCTGGGAGAGGTGAAAACTGCTGAGTCTCTGGATAGGAGCATCCACAAGGACTCCACTACATCCCAGTCTTGCTGCTTTTATTTTCTCTGGTGCATGTGTGATATTTGCATATCACAAAGGTCAGGAGAAAAACAACAGCTATAGAAATAAGAAGAAGCAAGAATCAGATGCCAAAGAAATACCCTGCACACATAGGTTGCACTTACTCTAATGCTCTCAAAACAAAGGAACAGTATATACCCTGATATTTGTAAGGTAAATTGAAAAGTTCATTAAGAAGTCAAAGTTGTCCAATTTGAAGCTCTATCCCAAGATACTGAGCCTCAAAGGAGTGTTTGACATCTCTTGATCATCCCCAAGCTGTAAGACAGGACAGACCGTACC
>NW_005054321.1:4626823-4665367 GCF_000277835.1 Geospiza fortis
TTGCAAGATATTTAGAAGGAGGTCAGAAAAGTTCAGGGGCAGGTTTTGTTTCAAGATTAATTGCTCCCCAAAGTTCAGACGTACATTTTCCCTGTTTCTGAAATTGGTACCAGCTGCAGTTTATTTCATGTTTTTTCTTGCTTTCCTTAATATTTTCTTCATTTGGATATTCTAATCAAAACCAATAGATTACTCCTTCTGAGTATGCAGGAAGAAGAGAACAGACCCTCATCTAGCATTTTTATACTGATAATATGGAGTGAAAACTGATTCCCTTCTCCAGCCATGATGATGTTTAATGATTTTGACAACTTTGTAACATATGCTTGAGAAATTAGCAGAATAAAGCCACTCCTCTCATTTCTTAACCAAGATCTGTAGTGCATAAGACAGAGCTGATACAGTAACATGATCTAAAAATCTCAGCCTTCATCCATTCATGCTGGTTTTCTCAAATCCAAAAGGCAATCATTGTCCAGTAAGAATTTTAACCTGTACCTGCTTTTACACATATGCCTGACCTTTATATGCATGTGTGAGTCAGTCTCATGGTGGAGTCCATCCTGTGCCTGAAGTCACAAATAAAAGTGCAGCTCCTCAGACATGCATAGAACAGTACATCGTGTTTAATTATGCTGATCTCAATGCTAAGTAAGCTTGTAGGCAGGAATTAGAAATGGGAACCCTGTTGCTCAATTTTGGGTGTCTGCTCATGAACTAGTTGTCGTGACTCACTCTCCAGACAATGTAGGTCCACCCAGTAAAATCGCAGAATCACAGAAGCATGGAAGCATTTAGGTTGGAAAAGGCTCCAAGACTGAAGCCAACATTTGACCAATCACCAACTTGTCAACTAGATCAGACCACTAAATGCCCTGTCCAGTCATTTCGTGAGCACCTCCAGGAATGGTGACTCCATCACCTCCCTGGGCAGTCCATTCCAGTACTTGGTAATCCTTTCAGTGATGAAATTCCTCCTGATGTCCAAAATGAACCTCCCATGGCACATCCATGGGCCACTTCCTCTTGTCCCATCACTGGTAGCCTGAAAGAACTGATCCCCACCTGGCTATCACCTTCTTTCGGGGAGTTGTAGACAGCAATAATTCCACCTCTGAGCTAAACTTCTTTTCCCCAGGATAAACACCCCCAGCTCCCTCAGCTGCTCCTCACCTGAGTTGTGCTCCAGACCCTTCCCCAGCTCTGTTGCCCTTCTCTGGACACTCTCCAGCTATTCAATGTCGTTCTTGTAGTGAGGGGCCCAGAACTGGACACAGCACTCAAGGGGAGGCCTCACCAGTGCCGAGTACAGGGGGACAATCCCTGCCCTGGTCCTGCAGGCCACACTGTATCTGATCCAGGCCAGGATACCATTGGCCTTCTTGGTCACCTGGGCACACCCTGGCTCATGTTCTACTGCTGCTGACTGAACAGGAAAATGACCCCCAGGTCCTTTGCCAGTGAGAAGCTTTCCCTCCAGCCCGTAGTGCTGTAGGGGAGTGTTGTGGCTCAAGTGCAGAACCTGACATTTGGCCTTGTTGAACCTTGTTTTGTTTGCTGTGGTCCATCAACCCAGCCTGAAGTACTTTGTAAAGGCTGATGGTCATTTCAAGACAAGATGAACCTCCTGAGCACAAATTATGGTGACTGTATTGATGTTTTCCACTGGATGCAAAGGGAATCTGAGGTGGTTATATCAGAAATAATGTTCTTCACTAATAGCATCCACAATTTAGATGAATTTCCCCCCCTTTTTTTCTCCTCAGAAAGCAAGGTCCTCTGGAAGGAACTGGCCAATGTTTGGAAAACTCATTACTGTTCATGGATACATGGTTGATGTTTGTTGCAAACAAATGCATTCCTATAAGTTATGGACCAAGATATTGTAAATACTTCCATATATGAGTGGTTTATAACATAAATGGAAAGCTACAAAACTACAGAAGAGTGGTGCCCAGTTAATGGTAGAGAGAGTGCTGGTAGACCAAGAATACAAAGTCAATGAAGTGTAGTTTTGATGAGATATTTTAAAATCAGATAGGCAAGAAAGAGCTGCTGGTTATCATCTGCACAGGTATCAGCTGAGTACCCCATTTAAAATTGCTTCTGATACTTTTTGCAATGCACCTGTGAGTCTGAGTTCACTGAGGTCCTTGTGTGGAAGACTGGCATCTAAAGGCCACTCATTCTGTAAATGAGATAAGTATAAGCCACTTCACTGGGCAGATCCTCTCTGGAGGATCAAAGAGATAGAGTGTGAGCTAGAGAGCACCATCGAGAACTCTGTTTTGAAGCAGAAGACCTCTCCATCTCCTGTTACCCTGAGCACCACCCACAAATTGGTTGCAGGAGGCTGAAAAAGCAGCAGTGACAAAAGGAAAGGCTGCTGGTGACGAGACACGAGTGAATGAGGCAGGCAGTGGTTTGTGCAGGGCGGCTGTCCCACCCTCTGCTCTGCCCCGGGAACACCCCTCCATCCCAGGCGGATGCCAGAGGAAGTGGAGTCATGGCCTGCTCGCCCACCAGCTGCCCGGTGCTGGCTGACGGAGCGGCCGCAGGCACAGTAGGAAGTGATTATGAATACAGAAAGCTCCCAAGGCGGCCTCAGAGGGGCCCCTGCTATGCCCATCACACACTTGCTTTCAAGCACTTTGTAGAATTTCCTGATTTCTTCTTTTTTTTTTTTTTTTACAAAACCAAAGTAAAAAAGCTGTAAGGTACCCCAAGATGCTTATAGTGTTAACATAATAATAGGCAGGTAAAAGCAATGCCTCCACATGGTACACAGCTTAGATAAAGAGAGGTTTCAACCCTGATTCATGGATATTAACAAAGCCTTAGGACCATTTTTCAGAAAATACTGATTGTGAAAATTAAATGCTTACCTGAAGAGGGGAGATCAGATGTAGAAATAATTATGGACGTTAAAATGCTGCCACATCTTCTTTTAATTAAGTATTACCAAGCTGCCCTGGCACAGTCCTTTCTGCATCCTGTAAGTCAGCCACAGTGTAAGGATTTGTTAGATTTCTGCTTGCTCTGCAGCGGCAAGGGGCTAAGAGAGTCCAGTAAGATAGGAAGCACCCCAAAATGTCAAACAAATTTTATACCTGTTTGATGCACTGAAAACAGCTTTTTGTTTGATCTGTATCCAAATTTCTATCAATTTTCAGGATGATTATGGTAGTTTCCATTATCATTCCAACTTGAATAGAAAGTGGCAGGCCCCTGGACCTCTAATGAAGTTGTCATTCTCTCAGTTGCACATTTGCCAGTAGGAATTCAGTCAACTACAGAAACTGTGTATTTGTTACAGAGTTGCAGACCTCAGTTGCAGGGAGAGGAACTTTAAGCTTTAGACACGAACAACCATATCTAGGTGGCTGAAAGTATATCTTCCCCCAAAATAGGTACAGAATAATCTTTTCTGTAGCGACTATCATTATTATTATTATTATCATCATTATTGAGAGAACCAACAATGCAATATTTAGTAACAGAAGAAAATAGAAATTTAAAACTAATATAATCGAAGAAACGTGTGCGATGTAACCATGTTATTCAATATAAAAGTCCTATTCAATAGTTCCTCTAAAATATTGCTTTTATCTCCTTGTGGGTGGTCTAATGGCAGCTTGGATTATAATACAAACATAGATGGATTGGTTCAAAATCTCCTGCAGGACCCTCTCCTTCTCTGTCTGCCATCACCTACTATCATTTGGGAACTGACCCAAAAATATAAGATTTGGCCCTTCTATTAAAAGGAAACTAATGTGATTAGTTAGGTCAATAAGTAATGGGTCTTTTAGAGACAAAAGATATTTAGTTTTGGACAAACCAAAACTAAATTTGTCCAAGATTTTTAAGGAAATGAACAAAGTGAAAAAATATGTTTTGGCTCAAACTTTAGTGTTTCTTGTAATCTGGAATGTTAAGTTTTCTCTCATTGTCAGATTGTTTAACTCTTTTGCTTTATTTTGGTTGAGGTTTTTTGTATGTTTGTTTTTGTGGGTTTTTTTTAAAGATTGGCTTAATGTTGCTTAGATGAAGTATCAAATTGGTTTAGTTTTGCTGAGATGAAGTGTCAAATGCAAAAATTCAGCACTTCTGACACAAAGGGGTTTGTGATTGCTTGGTTCTTTCCTCTTTGCTTCTCCTCTTTCTTTTCAAGTGAGACCCATTTGACAGCTTGAGGCTGAATTTTCCACGGAAAAGACTCTTTTCAAACAACATGCTGTAATGAGTTTGCTACTGGTAAATACTTCAGCTGTAGGAAATTGCAGCAATTCCTTGCATGAGTGAGAGGTTCAATCCTATGCTGATGTCAGAGTTCCCCCATTTTCCATATCAAGGGCTTGTTATTCTAGTGTATAGCAGAATATCATGAGATTCAGGTCCCCCCCCAAAAATATTACTGTGATAACTGTGTCCATTTCCCTTTTCTACATTCCTATTGCTATTTCAGTGCTTTTATTCAATAAAGGATGCCAACAACTCCTTCAGTTGGAGCTGGCACATTAATGGTACCCCAGGGGTGTCTTGGGCTAAGAAGCAGAGGAAAATTAAGCTGGTTATGATACTTCACACTGTGGTGAAGGATTTAACTCCAATGGAACTGAAAGAAGAAATGAGCACAGACAACTTAGTTCACCATCTTAAAGACAGGGAAAGACACCCATAGAAAATAACTGGAGACCCATTGTCAAACAAATTCACCTACTTACTAGAATGGGGAATATTAATCTAATTTGCCCTAAAGAATATATCTAACAGTACTGATGGTGCCAGCTTTCTGCATATGCTCCAGCAATGACTCTGTTTTCTGATGTTTCTCAATCTTTGACCAACACAATGTCCTGAAGAAGATAATTCCCATGCACTAGAAATACAGAAATATTGTCAAAAACTTGTATCAATTAGCATGTTCAGTGTGTGGTTTTCAGCTTATTATGGAAGTTGATGTCTGTTTTATTTGCTTTCAGGTTTAGTTTCATGGAGTTTTGTTACAGCAATAATGGGGACATACACTGTGTTTTCAATGCTTTTCCTGGTGGATATTCAAGATATGATGCCCAATCACTATTATTCACAGCACGTGTGCACTCACTGTCAGAAAGCACAAGCCTTTGACAGTGTGTCAGACAGGACTGCAAAAAATCCTGTCTGCTTTTCAAGAACAAGCCCATGGCTCTGTGTTTGAAGGAGAAAGTTACCTGTTTTCTTGTTAATCGGGTGCTATAAATGGAAAACTTTACTCTTTACTACAGTTTTCCTTGAAGCTTATTTTAATCACTTCAGGGAAGCAGTGAAATTAAATGAAAGGAGGATGTTAGGAGCCACAGAGGAAGAAAATTTCCTCAATTTTGAGGTATAGAGTTTGCTGTACAATGATGTTCAGATGTTCAAACAAGCCACAGCTATTAAAAACATGACAACAGGTGAGGACATGATGGGTAATAGTGTGTTGATGTCTCTGTACACAGAAAACACCCATCAGCATCTACTCCTCCCAAAAGTTCAGTTTCCCTGTCCTTAAGGGTTCTCACTACATCAGATTTTGTGTGCAATGATCCATGATATCTTTGGCCTAAGCAAGATCTTCAGCACAATACCAACTACCTCAGGATGTTTGATTCTGGACACAAAAACTCTGGTTCACGCCGAAGTTGAAAGCCAGATGTCCAGATATGAACATGACTACAACTGTGAGGGTACCCAGAACATCTGCTTGGAAGCTGTCCACTCTGACACAGCATCTCAGGGACTTTGGGACTAGCAGCCAGAGGCTGGGTAAGATATACAAGACCCTCTGAAACCCTACTGAGCACTGGATTTGCTTACCTAGTGTCTATGCCCTGTGTTACAACTCAGCATGTTGAAAAGTAGAGGAGGGTGAGACCAAACTTCTCTACTGAGTCTTTTCTTGCCTTACTGGGGAAAAAGCAATCTTCCCCACTCCAGCAGTCAGCCCTTTTCTCTTTCCTCATTTCCTTGTCTTACTGTTGTGTAGCTGATTTCATGTCTGCTAACTGAAATGTTTTATCAGCAAGAAGAGAGGCACAAATGTATGACTTTCTGCTGAAGAAAATTATTTTAATACACGTCTTCATATGGAAGGGAGAAGAGAAAGGATTTTATCAGCTGTCTCTGCCCCTGATACATGCCAGGGGTGTCTGCCTTACAGGGAGGTGACAGTCAATACCATCTACTCTACGTGTCCTGTCTAATGCTGTCTTCCAGAATTCAAAATTAGGAATCCAGGGGAAACTAATTTTGTTTTGCCACCCACTTTGATGTCCAGCAATGTTTCACTTTGGGTAATAAAGCCACTTCAAATACCACAGACCCATCCCCTCCTGGCAGCCAACACAGGCTGACATAGGGTGGAGGTGACCAAGAAGCCACACAATGTTGGATGCATCATCTGACCAGAAGCCAGTGTGTGGTACCCAGTGAAGCTGTTGAAGATAGAGGACAGCCTCCAGGTGAATTCAGTGAAATACCTCTTTACCCTTCTTCTTTGAAGGTCTAGTATGGTTAGGGTTTTTCTGCAAAGCAAACGTTTTTTATGTGGCTATAACCCTTCCTAAGACCCATCTTTTTCCCCCCCTTACCCCAAGGATTAATTTCCTTTATGACTAAATGCCTCTGCTTGCAATTTTCTTTCCAACTTAAACTCAATCTCCCCTTATGGTTGCCTGGTGTTTGGGAGTTACAGCCCTGCACAGAAGCTGCAGCTGGACTATGGGGTGGAGGTTGTAGCTATGTTCACACTCCCCATTACCAGGTGTTCAACCACTGCTGTGGGAAAGGTAATTGCTTCATCTGGTCCTGTTCATCTGTCAACAAAAAATTAGGCTTTTACTTTCATGATTAAAAGGAATTTTTCCTTTTTAATCTTTGTATTTGTGTGGTCATAAGTTAAGAGATACAACTGATTTCAAGATCATTTCTAATTGACTATTTCTAACGCAGGCAGCATTTTCCAAAGAATTTTCCTCCCTTGCAATTCATTAATCTAAATTTTACAATAAATTACAAGGCAGACATGCACGTACCTAGCCACTCAAAGATGGTCCTTTTCCCCACATATTTTTTTCTCTAAATGTAACCTACCAGCAGGAGTTCATACACAGAGACAAAGAATACATAAAACGTGTTAGCATGTTCCTTAACTGTGTCAGGAATATAAACTGTCATTGTTTCACATCGGTGAGGAGGTCCTTTTCGCTGAGACGCTGCTGTTCCCGCAGGCTGCCAGCAGAGAGCAAAAGGGGCCCAGACCGAAACCCTCGGCTCTCCTCGTGCCCTCGGCACACAGCTCAAGAAGGGGAAAAGGGCTCCTTATGCTCCATAGGGAACACAGGTTTTTCTCACAGATCACAGAGAGCCGGTATATCTATATATTTATATCTATATCTGTATCTATATCGTCTATCAGCTGCTTTGCTGCAAAGAGTAGGGTTCATTTAACCCTTTCAAAAAGCACTGCAAAGGAGCTGGCACATGAGCTGCAACATCGTGGGGAAGCAGCCGCTGTGATTTATCCAATTGAAGCTCCTGGCAGCACTTGGATTTCATCCATCCTGGGGCACAACCTCTGTATTGAAGGTGACTGGATGATCCCACCACCAGATCAACCTTCAGCCTCCTAGTGAGACCATTAGAAGGGTCTGCCAGCTGGGCTCTGTGTTTGCTTCAGTCTGTAGGCTGGAGCCTTAACTATTGACCCAGTCTTACAAACACATGAAATTGCAGCTACAGTCAATAGCCTGTCACTGTTGGCTGTGGCTGGGCAGGTTCAAGAAGGGGGCTTGCATTTCTCTTTCTGCAGCAATGGCACTGCTCATCCCATCATGCTCAGAAACACTTCCATTTGCTCCCATGTGAATTTTATAGCACTTCATGTGCTATAAAGGACGCAGAAGAAAGGATTAAAGGACACAGAAGAAAGGATTTGGGCTGACAATGGCAAGCAGTGTTCAAATAGCAGCCACTGTATGATGAGGATGTTGCCAGTGCCTCAGATCTCCATTGCCAACAGTCCAAAGCTGACAAATAACAAGGGTGGGACAAGTCAGTGGGACCAGAGAGGGAGGGCAATGACTGAAAAAGGGTTGGGTTTTTTCCCCATTTCCCCTTTATAACAATGAATAAGAGCAGGCCTGGTATAGATTAGTGTTTATGAACCAGACATTAGTGAGCCTTTAGAAAAGGGATTTGTCCAGGCCCCTGTAAAGTGGCTTGTTAGTCTAAACTCTTCTCATATAAAGTCAGAAAATGAAGCAAGGTCTCTGCAGAGGTTTAGGAGCAGAACTGCCAACACCTGCTCTCCACAGCAGGCAGAGAGAGGGGCCACCAGGCTTGCCTTGCAGAGCTGTGTTAATGGGTGAGGCATGGACCCCAGCAAAAGGTTTCCAATAACTGACCCTGAGCAGGAGCACAGAGAAGGGATGGTGAGAGAAAACCTCCACAGTGAGGACCAGGAGTCAGAAAGTGAAGGCTTTCTCTCCAGCAGCACCTTGTAACCACGAGTTATTTTAACTGGGTTCATTATGTGAATTATTTTACAGCCCTTCTGACAACCCTGGTATCCAAAAGGACAGAAGAATGAATGGTTTCCAAGAATAGTTACTTCAAAGACAAACTAAAATATGTAAAATGTGAGTTAACTAGGAAAGGAACAGCCATCTTCTGTTTTTCTGGCTTTGACAGTGAAATGTAAATTACTGTAGGCAGAATCATTCAGCCTTAGGGTCAGAACCATGGGGAAAATGTTTTTAAAGTGATTCACAACACTGAGTACATGTAAACTTACATAGATGAAAACTTAAGATTAAGATCTTGTTCTTAAGTATTTTTAAAGAAGTATTTAGTTCCTGTTTTGCTGCAGATTTTTATTATGACTCCAGTCTATTCTCTCCATAGATATTTCCATCTGAAATTATTTCTAGCATCTCATACCGGTATAAAAACATCGGCTCAACAAGCTGAGAATTGGAGAATGAATGAGAAAAGGACAGTGGGGATTTCATTCTGACCAAATGGAACTGAATTGATCTCTCATGAGTTTTGCAATGCTCTGTGTCTCTGAAAATAATGTCATTTGGAGACCTACATGTGGAATAAAATAGAAAGTCTGTGTAACTTTTTCTTTAAAAATGAAACAAGAACTTGTATTTGTTTCATTCCTTTTACTTGCAGTGTTGGTCTAAAATATCATTGTGGGAACTATAATATAATAAGGAAATTCCTTGAAATTTTGGAAATATTTCTCTTCTTTTTGAAAGTGATTTAATTTTGCCCATTTCATCCTCATTTTTGAACCCAATATGGGACTTGAAAATACTGACCAAATAGTTGAAAACTTTTCGTTTATGGGACACTCTTTTTGCATGCTGTGCAATTGTTCACATGGGAACCATGATGGTATTTCTACTCCTCAAACTGAAGCTCTCCATTATGAATTCTCATTACAATCACTCACAGTAAACTTCAAGAAGGGTTTATACCTATGAATGCCTCCACAGTGTCAATGACAGTCAGATGGGTCTGAGTATCAAACAGACCTGTGAATAGTGGTAAATTTCTAACCTAATTGCAAATCCTTTCTTAAGCCATTTGGCCAGCTTTAATAGGGAAGAAATAAACATTCAAAAATTGGGCAGATGTCTTTTGCTGAGGCTTCTGATAATGTTCAGAGGCTGAGAAATGGTGAGAAATGTAACTGCAGAGTTCAATGGTCAGAAATGTATCATCTCTCCTATCTCCTGCTCATCTCATGCGCAGATATGGTGCTCAGCTGCTTTGTGCCATTGCCTCCTTCATTTTTCATTTCATTTTGAGCCGAACTATAAGGTCCATCTGAACAGTATTCTTCAAGGAAACTGCAACAGCACCACAAACTGAGGCAGTGGGAGCACAATTGTACATGATTAAAAGTGGCACAGGGTATTGGGGCTCTGCATTCCTATTAAAGGGTGCTTGAGCCCTGTCTCCACAGTTCTGACTTTACACCTCCCTGATGCCACTGCTTGGCATCTCTCACCCTTTTGCTGGAGTTTTCTCATGACATTTTGAGTGAGGTCCTGAAATCACAAAAATTGCAGCTAGGAGCTAAGATTGTTTTTAAATATCCATTTTGCTCCAGCTGTATTGTAAGCCCACTCTGTAATAAAAACACTAAGGGAAGCAGTGCTTCAGAGCTGTAATGTGCATCTGATGAGTAAATCTCCCCAATGACAAGTCCCTCATATCTGCACAAGATATAGTGAAGGAAAACATTTAGATCCTTGATAGTGGATTTTAAGCTGTAATCCAGGAAAATGTTTTCCAACAGGAAGGGAATTAGCATCACATAGCTCATGAGAATTCCAGAAAACTCCAGATAACTCCAGAAATTTCTGGAAATCTGGGTTGCTTGGTAGCATCACAGGTGTTGAAACCTAAGCAGAGCTATGAATTTTAAGTTATGAAGACTGTAACTGTTAGGGTTATGAAAATAGTTTTATGATGAAACAGGAAGCTGCCTGGAGTGTCTTGTAGACTGGATAAACACATATATTTATATTTATATGTATATATTCACCCTCAGCATGTTCTGACAGGTCTCCTACACTCATCTGTCATTATCAAGGGGCTTACTAGGGGCCCTATTTCTTTGTTCCCACTTCTTTTCTGTTGCAAGTAGCAGGAGAAGACTCCCCTTAGTACTGCTGGAACATTCCTCACTGTGAGGCTGTGTGAACCTCTACAGTGGGGTCTGACTTCAGAGGAGTCATACAGGGATGTCTGATTTGGAAAAAATGGAAAAAGAATGATAAAAAGTAAGGAATTAATATGCAGAAATGCAGAAGGTTGCGGAGACAGGAGTCTGCAATTTCTATTTACATGTTTTCAAGTTATTTCGTCAGTTATGCTGTAGGAAAGAGGTATAGGGCATCAGGAAAAAGTTTTATAGGAAGCCTCAAAGCTCCATTTAAGCTCAAACCTTGTGCACAGCAAGAAGTGCTTGTCCATCTGCAGAAGAACAGGTCACCTAGGAGGTCACTTACACCTTTGTCCTGTGATCCAGGAAAGGTAAAATAGTTGGCACAGGATGAAATACATGGCAGCGAACGAAGATGAGGGGGATTATCTTTGCCTATAAAGTTTTCCTGAGCTTCTAGCCTCAATTGCAGGGCCTAATGGGCACCCTCATTTGTTTCCCATTAGGTTAGAAGTGAAGGTAAAAAACGCTGCCTTCACCTGAACCACAAGATGAAAGAGCCCTCCAGGCACTGAAATAGTTACCAAATGTGTTATGTTTCTTGAAGTAAACAAAACAGGGACAAAAAGTAAGACAGGCCAACTTGCTTTTTCCTAATTCTCTAATAATTTCAGTTAGCTACACCAGACCATTTTTTAGCATTTTCTCAATAAATTGAGATTGGTAAACCTAATGCACACTAAGACAGAAACCTGATTAACTGAGCCAAACACACAGAGAAATATTGTTTGAAGACAAAGATTAAGTCCATGCTGGTGTGCACACAGGGCCCAGAGAATTCTTCTGAACTAATATTTGATGTTTGTCTGCTAAATAAACTACTCAGTTTTCATTAAGATCATCATTAAGAAAAACTACAGGCAAGGAATTACAATATATATTAACAACACATATTATCACACTTCAGAGGTAACATTTACGAGCATAAGGAAATGGTGGGGTTTTTTTTATTATTTGCAGTGCTTTCTTGGTGCATGAAACATATCTACTCTGCTCTCAGTGAATTGTAAAAAAATGTGGAAATATGCTGCTAAATACATGTTTTATCTTTATTTCTTTAAGTCACAAGAGTTTTACCCTCTATAGAGAGGTTACCTTTAATTTTCAGTAGTTTTTCAGTTTCCCATTTTGTTTTGTCCTTCATATAGTGTGATATGCTGAGACAGAGTGAATACTCAATGGCTATATCTGCAGTCCAAATGAAACAGTATTGAAAAAATTTTGATTCAAGGGATGGAAATCTGCAAGGTAAGGTGCATCTTGCAATGCTTTCTCATAAAGAAGAATAATGTCTTTAAAGGAAAGCTTTCTAATCTCGGAAGAGGTCGCTAATTGTCATTAAAGGGTATAGTGTAGTGCTTTGCTTAATCACCACTGACGTTACTGATGATTTGAATGTGCTTCTCCCAAAAAATGTTCCCCAGTTAACACAAAATAGCCATGGTGTTATTTTTCCTGTGAGATAAACAGCTGAGAGCAATGGTGGAAGGAGATATGATACTGTTTGCTACAATAAATCAACTGTATTGATTAAAAAAAGCTGAGCAGTTTAACTGGCTTTGTAGATGTAGGCACAGCTTATTTATATTTCTTAGTATCTAAAAGAATATTCCTGTGATCAACACATGGATGGCATCACATCTGAGTTAGAGATAGTGCAAAACAGTGTCCCCAGCCCCCATACATAAGACACAGATAACACTTCTACCCTGATGTCACAGCTGTTGGAGAAACCCCACTCACTCATGGCAGGAAATAATGTGATGCTCAGGTGAAGAGTCAGGGGGGTGGTACAAATACAGAGCAGGAATTTGCCCATAGAGGTGAATGGGTGAATATGCCATTGCCCTTGTCCATAAAGAATTGCAAACCACCTCTCTCTCTGTAGGCCAGACCAGCTGACAGCACTCCAGGAGAGTCTCAAGTGAGATTGGCCATGCATTTGTAAAATACAAAAATGGTTTTCAGCTCAGATTTGTGGTTCTATCAAACCACCTTTGTGCCCAGAGCACAGAAAAGCTGAGGTAATTGCTGAGATGTTCTCCTGACAGTGGTACAGTGTGTATGCCACACTTAGAATGCCAGGCTGCAATGTTAGCTAAATCTGAGCTAGAGTTACAAAAGTGGGTTTGTACACAGCCACACAGATGGCTTAGAATGCTGGATTTTGTATTAACAGCTCATAGTAGCTCTCTTGCTGCCAGACAAATAACAAAGAATCTTGCAACATCACAATGATAATGTAATGTGCCTCCATAGCATTTTCAAACATTATGGCATGCTGCCTGCTGGAAACAGGCAATAGGCTGCAGCCTCTGGTAGTGCTGCAGCCTTTAATCTACAGTTTTATTAAACACAAAGCCTTTAGATATTCAAGCTTGTTTCAAATTTCTGTAGAGATATGAATGATGAATGCCGGACAAATTGTCAGAACTGTTTAGATAGCTTTGATTTTTACTTCCGGTTGGGCCCACTTCTTATCTGGGATATCAAGCAGTGGGATGCAACATAAAAAATGGCAAATCACAGCTTCAAGAAACTTCTACTTCCTTTGAGTATGGACACGACACAGGAGACTCAGAACTAGACATTGTGGTCCTCCAGCATTTATGTGAAGAGTTCTTTCCTCTAATCAGTCACAGATGCTTTTACAGAAGACCCACAACTTAACATTTGCATACAATTCAAAGACTTGTAAGATATACTCATTTCCTCATGTTTTGATTTTTTTTTCTCTTCTAATAATTTGGGGATTTTTTAGCAAATGTGATTCCTAAAGCACACAGGGATCAGACTATGACTTGACTTTTGGTTACTGTTAGAGAGAAAGAACAAGCAATGGTACATAGCAGCAGCAACACAGAGTATTTGGGTCAATGTTGTAGAAAAGACTTCTGCATCTAGATAAGTTCTTACACAATTATTGTTGAATAGAAGTAGTACTCTGGCACTCCCAGGGCTGAAGGAAATCTTGGAGAACAGAATCAATGTCTGAATAAGAAGAGGTTGAAGGATCCATCAGCCCTGTGGTATTTTTTGATTGTCTAGTCTTCAAAGAGCACATTCATGCTGTGGGCCAAAAATCCCATTATCAAAACAAAGAAGCGAGCCCCATCACTTCCGTTTTAACAAGACATTAAATCTCACAACACTTAGGAACTGACCTTTCAGCCTATATATGTGACCAAATACATCACATTATTGCCATCAGCTTACACACATTTATGTTCATAAGTTTTCCAGCAGCTGGAAAACCCTGCAGCGCTTCCCCAGATTCAAATACAGTGTTTAGAGGTTATTGCCCTGCATGACTCATGAGGGCTGTTGTCCATTTTACCAGTTAAGGAATTACAAGTCTGTCCAGCAAGACTTCAGTGGAATGAGGATATTTCTGGGGCACAGGATTGTGTCTGATCTGAAACACCACCTGGTCTCCTTGAATAAATCTATTGTCTTTTTTATCAGTGTTTTAACAGCGACAAAGTGAATGCAGAGACTGAGTTTAAACAAAACAAACAGCTCAGGTTGTGTGTTGTGGCTGAGTACCCTGGAAACAACAAAAAAAAATTATTGCTATAATTACTTAAAATATTGCCTCTGTGAATTTATTCAAAAGAGACGTTAATATAAAAAATGTGGGAACATTTTGTTTATATAAGCTTGGATAAGTATAAAACAAAGATCTAGCTCCAGTTTTGTGGCAGTATTTTCTTTTATTTTAGAATGAAAGATATGGATACACATCCAGGAATCATTTCAACATTAATAAAGTTTTTTTTCTTTAGATCCATAATACTGTCTTCTTCACTTTTCAACTACTTATGAGGGTGTCTGTTGAGAGATCCCACATTTATGGTTTGGATCATGCAACAGGCCACTTTTTTCCCATCTCATTCATGACCTTTCCCAACCATCTGGTTGTTAATGGTTTTACAAGTAATTTCATATTTTCCAAAGCTGTTTGCAGCCAAATCAATGTAGGAATAATAGTAACCATTTGGGATAAACCATATAATGTCAAATTTACCCAACATGACTGATAAAAGACACAGTATGGAAAGCTGTTTCCTATAATTTTATGGTATTTTTTCAGTTTTTAAATGATCTACCAGTCCCCAGGTCCACTTTTCTAATTTATTTGGAATAAATTAATATTATTTCCTCCTGCAAAATGAGGACAAAATGATTTTTTTATCTATGTCATCATAGGTATGCAAGACAGGTATAAAATATTCAATGGCACTGTTTTAGTCTGCAAACTATTATCAGAACATTCCTGTGGACTGACTGTATCATTCATTTTGTTTCAATATGAAAGTACTTTCCCAGGTTGTGGCCACATCAATAATGGTGATGGGAATGTTTCTGTCTCTGTGTTTCATTCTTAAAGTAAGGGGTCTACTACAACACCTTGATCCTTCTGAGTGCCTCATGAAGTGGTGCTGTAGGAACTGGAGGCTGGTACCAAATTGGCCTTTGCTGTGGCAGTCACACATTCTAATGGAATTGTTAGTTTTGCAATCATTCCATAACAGGGAGCTTTCAGGTTCAGCATTTTCACTGTGAAGTGTGAGGCAGACCTCCAAGGGGCAGGAGGGCACTCCTTACCCTCTTGTGGAGATGCCCATGGCTAACCCTGCCTCACAGAAATCCTTCAGCTATTGCCCCTTCTGTAGCTATGTACTCACAGCAGACACATTCAGATAGAATAAAATAGCAAAAGATTAGGTAATAAATATGTATGTGATCTATTAGTTTGCATCAGGGTGGAAGGAATACAACAATAGCACTTCTTTCCTTAAAAGAAAGGACAAAATCATCTTCTAGTCTTGAAAGAAAAGGTATTTCTAGGAAAGACATAGCTAAAGGCTAGAAAGGGAGGCATTTCTTCCTTCAGTTTATGAAAGAATGACTGCAAATCCTGTCCTCCTTTGTGCTGGTTTCTAATGAGAAGCTTAGGCTACTCACTTTGGGGCAAACTTTTTTAAATTTCCTTTTGGTCAACCAGCTCTCGTCATGAACTGGGTAGACACAAGCACTGTCAGCCACACGCTGTCACATGTGGCATTGCAAGAGGAACACTTGCATTCCTCCTGACAGTCCTTCCTCCTTCTGGGTTTTAGAGAGTCTCAGCATCTGTGTTGCTAGGCATTTACTACACTGGAGTTATCACAGTCACTGAAAACATCTAGAAATTACTGAAAATCCCAGATACAGGATAAAGCCTTGGTCACTTTCCTTGGCCTGATCGTTTCAACTGACCTCTGCAGGGCTGCAATCTTGAGTAGGATTTGGGGTTTTACTCTAAACTGAATGCTTTAAGAGCTGAAATGTGCTTCCCCTACTCAGCTCTGGATGGCAAAAAGGCCTTTGAGCGCTACCATGTAGAAACTTGCTCAGTACCCACTGCTCAGTTAAGCATCTCCATGCATGTGGAGGCTGCATCACCTTCCCCCCTCATCCCAGACAAAGTCTGTCTCTGCTCCATCCCAGTGCTCTGCAACTGCATGCTGCATTCATTGCTGGACAGCAGGTGGTTCCTGACAAACAGGAGACACTTAAGAGAAAGAAAAAGACAGAAAAAGACACTGAAGAACAATTACGGTTTTAAAGTGAACTGGTTTTTTAACCAGTTAAGTTTTAAGTTAACCAATTAAGTTTTAAGAGTTAGGTATTTGCAAGTTGTCTAAAAATCAAAAGCTGGAGCATGACAATGGTCTACTGATATTTGAAGAATGCAAATAGCCAGAGGGAAGATTATTACCTGGGTATAGAAGTTATGGATCTGAATATGAAATGAAAACTATAGAGCTTAGAGCCAGGAAAAACCCCATCTGACTGGAGCAGACTCCCAAGGGAAAGTGGTAAAGATGCCATTTGTGGAAATGAAATGTTTAAAAACAATGTTGGGCTGCTTCCTATTTCTGTACAAAAGGGAACAATTTTTCACAGATAAGGACATAGGCAACATGACCTGATAGACCTTTTCTACCACTAGACTAGAGGACTGAAATCCAAGATCTATATCCTGAACTATTAAAAACATTACTAAGGACAACAGTGTTATGCTGATTTATATCAATTGAAGATCTGGCCTTACCTCAATTTTTTAAAGAATAGAACTGGGAAACTAACTTCCTGCATCAATAAACCTGAGTGTGATAAGTGTTGTGTGCAAGGAAGTATCACATGTACTGAACCTGTTCTGCAAAAACATTTTCTGTTCGGAGGTACCACAACATTGCCAAAGAAAATCAAGCCTAATCAGACTTGTTGGTGTTTAAAGATTTATAGTTCATTCTTAGCCAAAAGCTGTGATAATTAGCACCACACCAGGGCCTGGACACAATCCAGTTCTTTAAGGCAAACTAGTAAAGTGCCACATGGAGTGGTATTGCTGAGGTCACATATGGGACATTGTTCTCTACTTGAAGAAAGTAAGTCTCTGCCATTCCTTCTGCCCTTTATGCAGACTATTTGATCTGTCACCAAATAGGAAATTGAGAGTGAAATAACCAATAGCATAGAGACTGCACTCAGGGCAACCGGCAACCCACCAGCCAAACCTCTCTGCTCCAAGGAGCAACCAAAGCGGATGGAAGCTGCATAAGTGCATTTTGTAAGTGCAAGAAAATTATTCCCAAACCAGGCAAGAGAATGACTGACATGATTTATGTAATTTTATTAAAATAAACTTTTGCTCAGGCCTCAAGATGTTGACTTGGCTGGAAACCAGATTGCACTGGCCTTGGTATAACCCCCAAATGATACAACTGCAAAAGGTGAGGAACACATGATCTTTTGCGAAAGGCCCTGCAAGTTACAAATAAGAAATAATAAGCATTACAGGAAAGCTTAATATAGCCATACAATGAAATCCAGTAAGCCAAATGTTAGTTGAAAAGATAGGTTTTGAGTTTGTGCCAAAAGCCATCTCTACCCTCCTTCCTCTAAATATATCCCTCACAGGTGGCTTGAATGTATTTTGAGCCCATGGTGGGGCTGTAGATTCCACACATTATTTAATGACTGAGTCAGTCTTTGTGTAACCTACACATCCACAGGTCAGGTAGAAAGTGAGATGCATCACTGTGTTGCCTGCAGCCAGTGTGAAACATGAATCAAGGCAGTTATTTATATCTGAAGTCCAGTACTTTGTGCTGGCATGTAATTAATGTAAGACTGAAACACAAAAACAATTGTGACTGTGTCCCCACAGTTTCTGAAGCTGCTTTCTCACTCCTGCTCCTGTACAAAGTGTGGGGTGGGAAGCTCTGCTGTCTGGTGGTGGTGGAAGATACCCTATTGACACTTACCCCTTCCTAGTCTAGGAGAGAAAATATTGTGAGCCAGTCAATCAAGGCACAAATTTACCAAGGACTGTGATGTGAGACAGCAGATCACCTTCATCAGCAAACTCTCTGGCTGAGCAGGAACACACAAACTCCAAGGCTGCATTTCTATCAGCTGTAGATCTTTCATTGACTGGCATTTTTCATGATGAACAACAGATAATATACATAAAAAGCTTGATGTTCCAGTCTTCTGACAATTATTTGCAACCCTACCCATATTATCAATTTCTTTCTGTGTAGTACTTTGAAAGTGACTTTACTTTTACAGTTCCTGTACTTTTCTTATAAAAGCAGGATTTACCATATTAATTTTCCTTTATCATGCAATAGGAGAACTATAGCTATAGGAGAACTTATTTTATACAAGGGGATGCCAAGTTATTTTCTAGGAAGAGATTTGAAATTCTTTGAAAAAAACATGAAATAAAGGAAAAATATTTTCTTAAATGGAAGAAAGCTTGATTTCTGGCCTCTTTTTCAGTTTAAATTAAGGGGAAAATATGCAAAAGACAAGAAAAAGAACATTATCTTCATAGAACAAATGATGAGAAGTCTGTGCCACGTACATTGGATGTATCTCTTACAGTTATGAGCAGATTCCCTGGGGATCAGAAGCTGGGAGCCTCCCACGTGCAATACAAAAGCAGTTCCGGTGGTTTGGAATGACTTCTGCTGCACTGGGTCATTAAAGGATAGACACTGGGATTGCATAAAAAAGTTTTGCATGACTCTGCTGCCTTTCTGTGGTTTCCCGGCAGCACTGAGCGGTTTATGATCTGTAAGCAGAGAGGAAGACTCCCACAGAATCCAGAGGAGCCTTCTAGGGAAGGAAGGGAAAATCCCCTCCTTGATTCATCACTTTCTTACGCCAGTTTTTTTTGTGACAGCAGCAAGCGATGACTCCTGCATGAGCCAGCCTGACAAGAATTTAGTGTGTAAAAGATTCATTTCAGTTATGTACTTCAGCCAATGGCTACCTAGGGTAGCCTGCAGAATGCTACCTAAATCCTATACACCAGAGCTAATATTAAAGTGTTCTCTCAACTACTGCTGTTAAATCAGTCAATCCAAACTCATAAAATCTAGCCCGCTATATTTCACACATTAGTGAGTTGACAGCAGTTTGTTCATATTACTCATGGCTAGGACTGGAGACTCGAAGTTCCTTTAGCTCCTGAAACCTCTCTGTAATAGCACATTCCATGGCTAAGCTGCGCTCAGCCTGTTTCCCCATCCCCCCCCATCTGTGAAAGTGACATCACTTACCTACTCTCTAAAAGTGGTTTGAAGGTGATATAATACTGATAAAATGCTTTGAAAATAAGTAAAGCACTGAATTTGTGCAATTATTTCCCCAGAAGGACAAGGATTTACCTCAACAAGTTTGAGCAAACTAGAGACTGTTTAAACAAATAGAAGTAATTTCAAAAGTTGACTATTACTTTCTAATATGACTTGATAGGATTCTTTTGAAGCTGAAAAGTCTCCAGAGTTTGCAAACCTCATCCTGAAAACGTTTCAGCTTGGAAAGACAGATTGTCCTGTTCCAGAGAGAGTGTGAATTGTAGTGCTCATCCTTTCTTCACTGACCCCTGCAGCTGGACGCTGTGCTGTGCCATGCACAGTGTAGTCACCCACCATGGATTTTGTGTAATGGAAGAATGTCACAACTTTTGGGGCTGAAGAGGGATGCTCCACTCTCACCTGTTTGCAGCATCATCTGGGAATGGGAGAGGGGAAAGTAGCTACTGCTTGAGTGCCTTCTTTTCCTGGAGATTGTCGGTTGCTGCTGTAAAGTGAAGGTGCCCTGTGCCTGCACAAACCAGGAAAATTCCACAAGTTTATTGCTGCTGCTGTCCCTGAAAATCACCCAGCCCCTCGTGTGGCAGGAGAGAAGTCAAACAAGGAATATTTTTTATTCTAAGTGACAGATGAGCTCTTTAAGAGGTTGAAAATTTCAGAGTGTTTTTCACACTTAGCAGGAGGTCACAGCAGTGGAAGTTCACACAGGTTCAGTGGTGTTGCTGTCTGTCTGCGCAGTGTTTGACACTGGCATGGGGTCTGGTGACTGCAGACCATAGGTTAGAACTTTAATATACTTTTTTTCAGAACGGAGCAGTAACTTGAGCTTCAGCCTGTTGAAACCAGCCCACAGAGGTCACACTGCCAACTCTGGTGTGAAAAATTGTTTCTTTAGCTTAATGAAGTTGAGAGATGGCTCATACTGGATACAGCACATGGTACAGGAGGCTTACCAAGAAGCTTTTGGAAAATTTGGTTTCGTGTGTGTTTCACGAACCAGTCAATTAAGACAGGATGCTACATCAATTTTCCTTGAAGTAATATATATATGGGCCTGAACTCAGGAGGTATATTCCTCAGAAACTCCATGGGTGACATTTTTATATAAGCCCAGGGTCATCTGGGGAAGCAAAAAGCTCTATAAAATAACTTCTTTTCAATGTATCAAGACTCACTGTGGAAGCAAAAGATAAAAAAAGCTGCATGAAAAATGCTTTTCATTTGGGAGTGCAAAAAAGGAAAGATCTACTTATTGGCCATCCCTACAGCAAAATATATTTGAAAAGGAAGATCATACCTTCCATGCCTGATATCTTAATATTTCTCTACTGCTATTCTTTTTTATTTCTCAGTCCCTCCCATATGTAGGAAGTCTTCTTACCTCCTATACCTCCTATGCCTCAGTGCCATGTTCAAAGGACTGTCTTCAACCTTGGTATCAAATCTCTTCTTGACGTTAACTCCTGCTACGCATAACATTGGAACTATTAAAATGGGCATTGACTTAATGAGTAACATTCTTCATATGTCTACCCACCTGCCCTAACAGCAAAATAAATTTGTTAGCTTAAACCGGCACATTTTAGCCTTGTGTCTAGGTGAGCTAAGAACATATGTGCAGCCAGTTATGGTGGCTCTGCTGCCCTGCCAAATCAGCACATTAAGTTGCAGCTGATTGCATCCCCATCCTGTAAACTGAAAACTATTTTCTTAAATGAGAGTTGGTCCAGAAAAATTTTCTCTTCCCATAAAATCACATAGAAATTATAGTTTAGTACCAGTGCTTTACCCACAGAAACAGGTGCAGACTGAGTGGAGGTTTGTATTTGAGACTCACACGTGTATATCCAGTACACTTTTAAACTTGTGCCAAATCTTTGTTCAATCATAAGAATGTATCTGATATTTATTTGCTGTCTAAGATTCTGTGACAGCATTTTGGTGAAACTATGGTACTTTATGTGGATGAGCATGGAATGAAATGGGTTACCCTAAACTATCCAAAAGTCATTCCTATAGTCTTTTATTTTTGCTATGATGGTTTCACTGAGCTCTACTGGTAACTGTAGAGATATCATTCAATCTCAGAAGTAAATCTGAATATACATGAGTCTGCAAATCTTGGTATGACATAAAATTTCTCACCAAAAAAGAGAGGAGAATATTTCACACAAGGAAATATTTAAAGCAAATAGCATGCTAGATCACCCTGCAGAGTGACCTGAAGCCCTAAAGAAACTAAGCCAGGCTCCAGCAGATTTTACCCTACAGATTCATGCTGACTCTGCTATCCAGATCTGTGTTTGGTAAGAGCTCAGGTAACACAGAGCTGTTCAGCCTGAATGTGGCCTTTAAGAACATCACAGAATATTTATAGATCTTCATTTAAACTAATACTTCATTGTAATCCAACTTCAAAAGACTCTTTTCTTATAAATCTCTCAAGAAATCCAGGACAAAAAATAAAATTTCTGGAAAAGGTAAATTCTCCTAATTTAACATTAGGTACCGACCTTTTATGAATATGCACCCACCTATTATCAGATAGTCTGAGATTGTATATTTTAATTGCCATTAAGATATATTCTGATAAACAGTTTTGTACATAATCAAGTTGTAAATGACAGTTACAATAGCATGGGAAAGTGAAAAATACTGCCCGTTATTTGAACAGAAATCTCAGTTTCTTTACTTGAGTCTGAACATAACCTATATTTTAGCTTAGTATCTAAAACAGACTCGGCAAATATTTAAAAGGAATTAACCTATTCCTTCTTTACTGAAGTTAGTACAATTTCAAACAATGCTCTCTCCCATTTCTCATGAAAGCTCGGGGGTTTCTACTTCATCAAAAAAGCGTTTTAAAGTGCTGCAATCCCACCCAATACTGGTAAGATAAATTCCATTTATTTCTTTTGGCCATCTTTCCTGTTCATCTATTAACATGACTGAAAAGCAATAAACCAATTTCAGATTAGGCAGATCAAAAACTAAACTGAGATTGATGGTTAAGCACAAGTGAGCAGCTTTCAGAGCTGCTGCTGGGGATTGACTAAGATTAGATTTGTTTAAATGATGGTAAGGTTTTTATGAATGACTTTTCACACCATTTTATAGTTAAGCTGAAAATTTTAATCAGTAATTTTAACTAGGCTTAGGTGTTTGCACACCACTTTTCTGGGCATTTCAGTTATCCCAGCTGACATAAGAAATGGTTCCAATAAATGGGGCATTCTGAAAATAAAGGGAAGTGGTACAGGATGTACATTTTAGCTATACTGTTTGAAACACAAATCATTCTGTTATATAATTTTTTTAATTACATCAATTTTCTGAAAAGAAAATTGCATCTTTTCTAGGCAAATTCCAATAGTGCTTGATATATTACAATTTCCACAAAGTTATATGAAAGATCAAATTCTAGAACACATGAAAGAGACAAGTTCTTTTTGACTGGTGCTTTCATTGTAGTGCATCTTGGATTTGACCTCATTCTGTCACTCCAAAGAACATAAATATTACTGAAGAAAACAGACTAGCGCTGTTCTTCAAAACTGTATAAATATATTCCATATTACCTTATGTATATGCAACTCTTGATCTTCCTCTACTGCAGCACCCATGTTATTGTTACCATATGGTTGGCCATGTGCCTTCATTTACCATGGTTCACTGCTCCAGCAAACATGGGAGAAAAAAACTGGAATCACATTCAGTGCATATAACTGATGAAATAAGGATATGTAACAGAAAAAGCAGTAATCCAAAGAAGAAAAACCTTCTCCAAAAAACATTAGAACATGCCAAAAAATAAGGAATTTCACTTTTTACGACAATTCTAATTTGTGAGTGAAATCCAGTGGCTATAAGGACAATATGTACTTAATGACTTCTGTTTAGCCCTTATGTTCCAGGTTTTTGGCTTTGCTTTGCAAGAATTGCTCCATAAGGGACCCACTTAAAGTGATGAAATATAGAATATCCTAATGCCCATCCTGCGATATATAACAAAGGCTGCCTGCATTATATTATTCTTCGGTCTATGGATTAATCTTGGCAGTTGTTTTCTAGCAAATATCAGCCTTTGGTGGATCATGTTGAACTGTTTACCTTGAAGTATGGGTTTCATTGTCATTCAACTAAACAATGATTCTTTATTTACTTAGCTGAATTCCGGCAGTGTAAGTTACCCATGGTATCTACAGAGTGAATTTTAGAGTATCATTTCTGTGAAACAATTCTGCCAAATGCATGAAATGCACGTCTGTATTCCTTTGACTTGGGGTGAAATAAGCTCAGTTTACCACATCTAAACATTATGTTGCAACCATACCCACTTCCTCTCATCATCTCCCTCCAGCTAGCCCTCAAGCCAGCCAAATATCCTCATCTAAGTTAACAGAAGATTCTAATAAAACTAAGAATGAGCCTATGCTATACTAGTGCAAGACTGAGCCAGAGGATGTTCACAGTAACATCCTTTATTGCCTGGGTTTAAGACTATGAAACTCTGTTACATGGTTATTCCCAATACATTGGTTTGGCTCTAGGACTTACAGCCATGTATCCCAGAAGACTATTCCATGCACAACAGAGCCCCTCTAACCACTGACACACGTGTACAGGACGCACATTTCTGCTGCAGAACAAATATCTGAGGAAGTGCTTTTCCAGGGAGGGGTGGGGGCTGAATGTGGGTGATAGGTACATAGAAGATGGATAGATGCAATAGATGGTGTGACTGATATGGAAAACAAATGGAGATGGGTTACTCCAAAATGAAAGAGCTAGCACAGACAAATCAGCTTGCATAACTCTGAAAAGGTCCATGGCCAATTTGTGGTCCGTATCTTTTGTGCAAAAGAGTCCTGAAGAAGTAAAGAAACATCAGGATGCCAAAATATAATGGAAGTCCAGTGTTTAACTATGTGGACAGCCTAGTACCTTATCCTTTTCTATTATTATTGTCATTAAAAAGGAATCAATTGCATTTGTCTGATCCTCATTGCATTGCAGAAGTGGAGGGGAAGCAAAGGGGAAAGCGCTAAACTCTTCTCCCTGGTATCCACTGTCAGGAAGCATGGATATGAACCAGAGGAGGCTCAGACTGGATACTTGGAAGGATTTATTTTCCAAGAAGATGGTCAAATACTGGAACAGGCTTCCTAGAGAGGCAGTCAGTATTTAAGAGACACTTGGACAATGCACTAAATAAAGTGTTTTAACTTGGTCCACCATGAATTGGTCAGGCAGTTGGCCTAGATGATATTTGTAGGTTCCTTCCCACTGAAAGAGACTGTTCTATTCCATCTACTTACCCCTACATAGCTCTGAGTCACACCAAGACCATTCTGACCTTGGAAAACAACTCACGGGCATTATAGATACAAGATTTTATTACAGTGACATTTGTTAGGATGAAGACAAGAGGATGTCATGGTGGAAATCACTGAAGAACTAAAGGTGAATACTCTTGGATAAGGCTGTGCCAGGATAGCAGGGAGTTACTCTGTGGGACTGTACAAGCTAGGAATGAACCTATTGGCACAGAAGCAAATTCAAAGAACATAAAAGATGTAATGACGGCTGTAGGCTTTGACGTCCTTGCTGAAAGTGACTATGTCTGCAATTAATTGACTGCAAACGTATTTTTATTGACTATCGTTTGTCCATGGGACCTCTGTGTTTTGTAAGCATTCCACATGGACTGAGGATAAGTAAAGAAAAATCTGCTGTAATTTTTAGATAGCTGACCAATATTGATGAGTTTGAGTTGGACAACTTTTTCCTTGTTTTTTCCTTTCCTTTTTAGACAACTCCTCCCTTGTTTTCTTTATGCCTACTGTTTCTGTTTACCAATTTTTATTGGCCTTTTAGTCTCCAAGAGATTAATGCAATCCAATATTTCATGCAATGCTTCTTCCATATTTAATTATCTGCTTTTACTTCACATACAGACACTACCATGGAGAACAATACATGTTTCTAAAGATAATGAGAAATGAGAACTGAATCAGAATGAAAGGTGGAACAGTTGAGTATGACACTTTGGGGATGCTAAGCAGGTAATGCTAGGGCCATAAAATAGAGGCGCTCAAGTGTTAGACTATGCAGATAAAGAATGTGGAGGAATTGCTGGCTTTGGGCTAATGAAGAGCTCAGTTTCATTTTCTGCAGCTGGGCCAAACATGTCACAATCCCTCATATTGCACTGCAAAAACTGAGAAGCAGCAAAACACAAACTCATTAAAATGAGGCACCACAAGGAAAGGAAAACAAACAAAGAAGGAAGTCACACAGGAGTTCCATAGTCCTGATGTTGTGCTCGTTTTTACAGCAAAATTTAACAAGTTCAGGTTTTGGGATTCCTACTGAAAATTGAAGTTACTCCAGCTTGTGCTCTTATCTGGCAATACAGAACAATAAGTTATACTATCAGGATGCATGAGGATAAACAATATTTCCCTGCAGGCAGACACGGTGTCCCAAGACTGAAAACAAGCAGTATAATTGGGGAAAAGAAGAAATGTTAAAAAACTTGGAAGGACTTGGAGTCAACAGCAGGGAATGCTGCTGTGCTTTGTCCCACCCTTAATCACACCACCAGTTTACCCCCAGTCACGGTGTGCTGCTTCATGTCACCTTTTTCACCTATATACCTTCAGAAAGAGAGAAAAAATCACCAAATAAAATGTGTAACCCACATTAGGTTCCTAAACCCCTCTTCTACCCACATCCTCACCTTAGCAGTGTCTTACTTCTCCACTTCATGGAAATAAACCTGGTATTCTTGGATGCACATGTCCTGTCTGAAGTAGGAGGGGAATTGCCTCCTACTCTGGGAGTCTAATTATCGTCTGGGAAATAAAGGCACTTCTCATTAAAAAATGAGAGCCCTTGTTTTGAAATATCTTACTCTGAGAGATCAAGAATCTCATTTAATCTACTGTGTCTAGCTCCAAGGCCAAGGGCAGCTGCTTCTTCTTCACCTTGAGTCAAATAATTTTTTATGGACAGCTGTTGTGAGCTGCCGCACTGTGAACTTCAGGCACAGAGTTTTAAAACAAAGAATATAAAGTGCATTTGTATCTCTGTTATGCAGGATTGGTACTTGCAATGTTTCACCAGGTCATTGATGAAAACCCCAAACACTTTCTTTGCTTCCCTTGGAGAGTAATTGAATAATAAAAGAGGTTTGATTTTTAGGCAGTCATTAATTTTATACAATATTTAGTGCAGAGTTACTTAAATTTGATATTTGAATCATGCTTCCAATGACATCTACTGCAAGCATCTCTTATTAAATATACTTTTATTTCTATTACTATTATTTCTGTTCAAGAGATGGGTGAAGCACTAGTCATTCAGGTTCACATTTTCCAAATTTGTTTCCTACAAAAAAAAACCTAGAAGGACTTTGCTGGGAAATGAGGTGGAAATTCAGTGTCTGTAGCTGGGTGTACTGCTGGGTGGATCCTGCCTTCGATTCCCTGTTTCCTCTACGCATTTCACACCCACAGCTCACTCATGGAGCATGCATCGCTCCCCTGCCAGGAACGCTGCGTGACCATGGGGAATGGCAGGAATGAGCTGTCTGCTCACGCTCCATTCAGTAATATGCTACCAAAAACCAGAATTTGCCACTGGAAAAAATGCCTTACAGTAACAAATCACTCAGATTCCTAAGGGACTAGTAGGAATGTCTGCCATTGAAGAAGACAGTGTATCATACACTGTCACTGTGTGAGCACTTACCCTTTCATTTTGCAATATTGCAATATTGCGTAAGCGCAGCAAACCAGTAGCCACTGTGTGATTATTTCAGATATAATGTCATGTTTTGAAACCCACTCAACATACTTTCTATTTGTTGGATTTCATCCTACAGCTTTAGTCAAGTATTACTAGGAAAACATGCTGAAACTTATATGAAAAACAATTTAACTTTCTGTTCTTATTCTCTGCCAAATTCTTTACACATTTCTAGGTCATAAAAGTAGGTGTTGAATTTTCTATTAAATATTTTTAGTTCTTTGGGGAAAAGAATTCATCAATCTTCCAACAAAAATGAAACTAAAGAAATCCTGAGACATCCTGAACCATAGAAATATTGACTATCCTTGTCTTGTGAAAGGTCTGGGGAACCCAAACAGGCATTGTCTCCCATGCACCTGATTATTTCATAAAAACGTTTTTCAGCCATGAAAAATAGCAGGATATGGCATATGGGATTTGGGATATGGGATATGGGATATGGGATTTGGGCTATGGGATATGGAATCAACCCTCACTACAACCACCAGCCATATTTGAACCTATACCTTCCCAAGAGAATACCAGTATGTTCAGGGAGAGGAGCATCTTTACCAGTTTCTCTTCAGACACTGAGGGTGTTACTAATATTTAAACACTTTATCTACTTGTGACACACAGAGATGTTTAGTGCCTTGGAAGAGTACAGACCCTAAAATGAAAATGGACAGAAGTGAAAAAAAGCCTACTATAGATCCTAAATGCTAAAGTTAAGTTATATTAAGTTCACCAGTTCTTGAATCAGGACCTGCTTCTTCACTGGTTTTTGAGGTGGGCTCACCAACTGGCAGGGAGATAAATGTGTCAGTCAAAATCTTTCAAGAGTATCTGTACTCAGCTGATGATTACTTTGACAGCCAACATCTGGCCTGACATATAATAGGACTGGTTAGTAAGCTGGATTGTGCCAAAAGATTTCTGAGTACAAATGATGCTTTATGAGTATTGGGAAAAGACAGAGTTGGTGTTTTATTCAATTATAGGAGGTAATTGTGTGTAAAGCGTACTTTATAGCATTTCAACCAGACAGATTCTTGCCTTCTTTCTCCCAGGGGAATATGAGGATATCAAAAATTCTGAAAACAGGGGGCAGGGGAAACAGCAGTAAACATATAGCCCTGTTCTGCTTTAAAGTAGATTGCTAGGTACTCACAAGGGTGTTGCTAACAAAGAATAGCTTCTCTCACCAGATTTCATCCAAAAAAATAAAACAAGCTGATAAAATCATAACATTTGAATACATATCCATCCCTGTCTCTCAATGGCAATTGTAAACCAAGCTAGCAGTCTTCAGGGAAAGGGTATTCTATTGCAGGAAAACTGAGTTTCACTGGAAAAATATTTTCTCTCTTGATTTTTTTTGCTTTAAGATACTTATAAATAGATTAAATTCACCTCTGAGAATAACAGAGATGAGCAAATTAATCTTGCTGGATGTGTACACTTTGGATAATGAGGGCTTCTTCCTTTAGAAGAATATTCACAGTTGTTGGGTTTGTTATTAAATTTGATGTTCTTACTGGTTATAGCTTCTTTATGTTAAATCTTTATCACAAAGGGGAAGATTGAAAGCAGAGATTTCAACAGTCCCTGATGGTTATTATGTCTTTATTTCATTCCAATTACTTTAGCAGATTTATTGTCAGGAAGATAGATGCAGAAAAAATCATGCGTAAAACCTTTCTCTCTGTCAAGCTCTATTTCTCTTTCCAGGCACAAAAATAAAATAAATTAACAGTTCCTTCATAATTGAACATTGAAGAGGAGTTGTTCAGTAGAGCTGTTCAGTAGGAAAGACCAAGGCCTGCATTTTCCCTTGACTGTACTTTTTACTAGAAAACTGAACTAACAATATCAGTTATTGAACTAACAATATCAGTCAACATGATGGGCCAAATGTAACTGATTTTTGTAACATTTAAGAAAACATTTTCCTTATGTTGCTTTTACTTATCTGTGGTTTTATTTTAAAATATTTATTTTCATGCTGCATTCATAAATTCTGCACTCACCTGACTGCTGGAAATAAGTTGACAAGACCATTGTAATGAAAAAGAGTTACAAATCCCATTGGCTGACCAGAACTGAGAGCTGTGATTCAAGGGAAAAATAAGTAAGGAAAATCCTGACCTGCAAAATTGGAAGTGTTTAACATTTATGAATGCACTGGACAGCTTTCTTTAGATACTCTTCCCTCATCACTTTTTATTTATTATATGGCCATAAGTCCCAGGTTTTACCCCTTCAGTGACAGTGAGAGACCACCGTGCACCAGGTATTTTGTTATGTCATACCCTGAACAGCTGCAGAACCCTTCAAGAAAGAAGGCTGGTGAAAATAAGGAATTAGCACAGTTTTTCAGTCTTGCAACTTAATCTCTCAATATGTCAAGGAGGTTCCTGAAGAGCAGCAACAACAATTGAGCCACAAGTTCATTTTGTTATTATGATGTGCTTTGTGCTCCCCACTGAGTGGGGATAAGTGCTCCACAGATATATGATCATAGTCCTTTGCTCAAAGGGAAGATGACAGTTTTTTAAAAGTAAGTACACAAACAAATAAAAGGTAAAGATGAAACAGAAGCACAGGAGATAGGTGACTTATCCAACATCTCTTGGAAGCTGCAAATAAATCCCAAGATTCATTGTAAAATCTTTGTCCGTCATATCATACAATGGTGGGTTGGCCTTGGATGGATACCAGGAGCCCACCAAGCCATTCTCACTCCTCCTCGTGAGGGCAGGTGAATAAAATAAGACAAAAAAATTATGGATTGAGATAAATGCAGTTCGAGAAATAAAAGCAAAGGCTGTGCACAGAAGCAAGACAAAGGGAAAAGTTTTATTTTCTACTTCTCATCAGCAGGAGATGGCCATCCATTTCCTGGGAAGTAGGGCTTCAGTACTTACAGTGATTGTCTTGGAAAACAATCACATAAATAATGAATGTTCTCACCTCCTCCTTTCTCTTAGATATTTTTCTTGCTGACCATGACATCATACGGTATGGAATATCCCTTTGGTCAGTTTGGCTCAGCTCTCCTGGCAGTTTCTCCTTCCAGCCCACACCAAGCCTACTGTCCTGAGGGAATGGGGTGGGGGTGGAGAGAGCCTGGATACAGTGGGAGCAATGCTGAGCAGGAACTAAAACACGTATGTTCTCAACACCAGTCTGGCTACAGCTACAAAGCAGAGCACTGCATGGGCTGCTGAAGGGAAAGTTCCTCCATGCCTGCCAATCCTCTCACACACACTAAACAAAATGTACACCTTGAGTACTATTAGAGCCAACAAAATATATTAACAAGGAATCAAGGAAAAGAGCAGAAAACTGGAGTGAAGGAAAAAAGGAAAAATTGATTTTGTTTACTTTTCAACTGTCCAGTGAATAACTGCAAAATAGAAAAGAAAAGCTGTAAGTTGCATATGATTTTGGACTACTCTTTTCCACCTTTTTTTTTCAATATACTGAAACTTCCTCTGTGGTTAAGTGCATCTGCACAAATTCAAGGACACTTTTCAAAATCTTCTTTTAGACTGCCCACAACAGAATGACAAAATATTTAAGAACAGGAAAGCAGAAAATTTAGGAATTATGCCATTGTCCTGAAAGAAAAATACTCAGATACATGAAAGACTTTCTGCAAACATAGGGCCTCTGTAAAAAAGTTCTTACGTTCATTTTGCAGCCATTAAGAACTGGAGCTCTTGCAATCTTATTTCTACCTTCTTAACAGTTTAAAAGGATTGAGTATAATTTCTTTCACAGTCTTTTGTGTACAAAAAGCCCATCTCTGAGTCTTGCTGTTGCTCTGACTATGCAAGACCATCTGTACCCCAACCCTTTCAGGAGTCTACAACTCAAGGTTAGACCAAAAGCTAATTACCCTGGGGGCAAGTCATATTTAGGAACAAATACTTTATAGTTGCCAGGATTTATTATTCAAACTTAATTTCATTTCTTAAACATGGATGTTCAAAATACCTCTAGCATTGACATTTTAACCATTTCTCCTAAAACTGTTTCCATAAAAGGGTAGTTGGCAGCATGCAAAAATTACTTGAGTAGCTCAATAGTTTTGTCCTCTTTCAAGAAACCGGGTAAAAAATCTTCCCGGACACAAAGAAGTGTGTCTGTATTGTGGTCACAACCTGATAAATCCTGGAGGCAGAAGCTTCCTCCTGGGACTGTAGTTGCACATTTGTGACTTAGTCCTCTGTTCTTCTGCAGCTCAAGGCAGCCAGCCCAGAGCCAGACACAACCCTGCACAGCACAGCCTTGGCCTGGGGCTCCCAGGGCTCCTGTCATCCCAGACATCTCTGGGATAATGATTTAGCTCATTGTGTTTGTATGGGCAACATATAAGCTCATTGTTCTTGTATGTTTATATAGTCATTTCCCAAACTTGTGAACTTCCTGTAATCAATTAATTAAATTTTTGTTTCACTTAATTTGTGTTTTTGTGCTGTGACTGTAAGAGGTTCAACACAGAGTTTAGAGCCTCAGAGGAATTGAAACTGAAAACAACAGTGAGGTACATTTCTTCTTTCCCTGTCCTAGATTGTTCCATCATGTGTGGAGCCACCTGATACAGCTCCCTCCCGATGGCTGCAGCCCTAAGGAATGCTGTAGATGGACTCGACAGGGAATTAGGAGTTTTCTTCAAATGCAGTTCCAGTGGGGATGAGCAGGTAGGATCCTGCAATAGGCAAAATTATTTTAAATCCTTTACCATGCATAAGAGAGCAAACTTTACATCTCAGTTTTTAAAGCAGAGAATATGCAAAATAACCAAGTGGGAAGAAAGAAATACATTTCAGGTATTTATATATTTAGAAAGGAAAAACATGACGTTTCTATGAAAGCAATGTCCTAAAATCATTCCAAACAACATGTATCATTTGCATATGGAAAAAATCTGTCTAATAGTTAAATTGACACTAAATTTTCAGCATCTGTGATCAGACAAATGGGCTTCTTGATGGTTGTATAGCAAGAGGCTTGGAGTGTCTGAGGAGGTCAAATGTCTTGTCCCTCTGTAAAAGAGAAAAGAGCCCAGAAATCTTTATTTTTTGTGTAGCTATAATGACCAAAAAGTGTATAGCTTCTCAGGCAGAAAGGGAGCCAAGAAAATGAAATCCTTAAGGCCCATTTCAAAACACTCACATGACAATGTGACCTCTTAGGTCCTGTGACCTGTTACCTCTTCATTTGTTCCAGGCTGCAAGGGCAGAACTAGGCAACAAAATCTGGAGCTCTGAAATGTACAGGATTCAGAAATGTCCCTCTGTTGCCTCATCTTGTCATTGTGAAGTGAAACTTATTTTTCTGGACATGATGAACACCTGCTGAGGTTATTGTCTCCAATGAAAGCTCTGACTGAGACAACATTTGATGTCTCAAGATTGGCATCCAAAATAGTTCATATTAAAGTTGAGAACCTTGAATTCATAGGTACTTCTCCAAACATTTGGCCTAAGGGTCACAATTTCTATGTTTTCAAAATCCCAAGCTCTTTCGCAAGTATTTTACAGCCATTGGTTGAATAAAACTTTAAAAACAAATAGTGTATGTTTTTAAATAAGCAAGGGAGAAAAACAGTTTCACTCAAATATAAGACTGAGTAAAGATCAGGAAACACTTTAAGAAAGTATTTTCATGCTTTTCTCATGAAGACACATTAATTGGACACATTAATTGAAGCCAGTAAACTCTAAAATTATGATAAAACAGGGGAAGATATACTTTTCAAGGAACTCATAAGGAACAAAGCTGAGGGAGATTTGTGTTATTCAGTCAGGACACAGCGAAGAAATAAACACACACCTTACAAGAATTGATAGAGCATCCCAGTTGATAGTCCACCTCTTTGTATGGCTGTCACTCAGAAAAATGTACAGGACAAGCAATAGTTGCAGAATACACTAATGGCATACCTTGGCACAAATAAAACTGAGGAGGCATTGCCATGAATAAATGCCAGAATAAAGAAACTCTTCTCATGCTCAGAACAGATGGAAGTTATTGACTAACTTAAATTGCTTCTCCACTTGCATCGTGTGCTGCTCAGAAGACTGTACTGCTATTTTTCTAGGAAAAGAATATGTTGCAATATGCAACAGCAGTCTGAGTGCATTGATCAGGTCATTTGCAATTCAGGTGTTAGCATTTAACTCTCATGTTCTTTATGAACGTTTCCAAGCAAATGAAAAAGGATAATTATTTTTTCATGAGTTTTGGTGAAGTTTTTTTAGCGAGGGCTTTTCAAGTCAAATTGATTTTTTCAAGAAAGATTGTTGCCATAAGGATTTATAGGAGGTCAGTTCAAAATACTCGTAATTGTAATTAATACATAATATGACAGATGTTGTGGGCCTTGTTTACAGAAGCACTGTAGAAGCACACGGCTGTTTCAGTGAGTCATGAGCACAGAAGTAGTTTTTCACATAATGGAACATAACAAAGAGCAAGACTCTGGAGAATGTCTGTATTTACAGTCTAGAAATTGTGGTGACCAGCATGTAGTTGCTCCTGCATGTGTATAATCAAAGTGCAGTGAATAGTATTTAACATCAATGTTTCTCTTTGTTGGAACACTTGAAATGGGAAGAACGAAAGGAGCTCTTTTTCTTATCCATCTGCAATTGTAGGGTTCAGAGAAAGCAGAAATTGCTTATGAAGGATGAAAAGTCTGAAGCAAGGAAAGAGACAGAACATACCATGGGGCAGAAAAGCAATATCAGAGCACCAGACTCTAACCAAAGAATGTTTCAGAGCGCTGAAGAAACCAGCTCAGAGAAATTCACTCCCCCTTAGTTCTGTGTGATTAAAACTCCTCAGGACAGACATCTATGTGTGCTTTATATTTCAATTATGTACTGCAATCAGGAAGGCTGATAATTTAAGGATAGGAATCACCTTATGGGTGAATTTCAAAAGTGGACGTTTAAATTAAAGGCAAATTTGGCGAACAAATGGTTTCATGGCCAAGGATGGCAGTCTTATATTCAAGAATGCAAAACCTGCTTTGGGAGGTAAACTGAACAAAGGTCTTCTGAGATCCAGGAGCAACTTGGATGTCCTACATAGATATGTGGAGTGAGACCCGACACAACAGAGCAGGAAGGGCACAGTCAGCAAGACCTTAACACTAAGGGTGGACAGGAGACACCATCAGGTCTTTCTGTATCCATTTCACCATCCAGAGGCTTCTACTCCATCTTTAGCCTTGTGAATAACTGTGTTAAATGCTTCTGGCAGTGGCACTGCAGACTGTCTGCTGGTCTCTCCCACGGGGGAAGGCAGCCATTAGTGCTGCTGTGGTCATCCCTTTGTCAGGTTTGGGTCTGAACTTTGCTCATGTGTGCTGCACTCTGACTCAGTTTTACAGGACTTAAGAGGAAACTTAATTATTGGTACCTTTCCCAAGATTACTAGAAATAGCTGTGCTTTCTATTAAAGTTTTCAGATTCTTTGTCTTTTTCAGTTTGTCCTGGTTCGTTTACCTTCTCCTCCTCCCTTTTTCAGTGTTGCCAAGTACCTTTGCTTCTTGTTGGATAAGTAAGCAGAAACAGATGTCAAACGAGGCTCAAGGGGACCAGGAAAGCTCAACTCCTCCTAACCCTGAACAAGGCAGTCAGTACACACAACCCCTTTCAGAAGACAACTGAAGTTTTGTTACATTTTGGAAACCAATAGCAAAGTCTGTTCAGCTACGGCTTTACCCCAGGCCACCTCCAAACGTTACACAGCTATTGGAGCGATCAAAACAAAAGCAAAATAAATAGAGAAAAAAGTAATCTCTGCCTTATTGAGAATTTCTATTAAAAATTGGAAGCTTTCCTCTTCTGATGCTTTGGGCATGCCTGCAACAATAGAGTTGGAAGCACGTTCTGATCTAAACCCAAAGGCATAGCTGTCCTGTTGAAGTCAAACAGTGGGGCACTGTGTTTGTTTTTAGTTCAAAAAATATTGTCTATATATATATTGCAGTTAGTAATATGATATATTTTTCCTTGAGTGTGTTATTTCATACTTACATAGCAAGGAGGCAGTTCAGAAAACCTCCATTTAGCTGAAAGAGAAAAGCAGGCTTGTTTCCTTTTCTGCAAATGGGACTGATGAGTGTTTATGCTGAAAACACCAATAAATCTTCAGTTCTCTCTTTCCAGTTCCTTACGTTCTGTTCCCTGAAGGTTCTGGTTTAACTGTACAAGGAGAGCGCATGGGGTCCTTAAAAAACTTTAAACATTTTTACAGTTTGAAGCTGGGGGTAATGTTTTTTTGGCCTCTTTCCCATAATTTCTTTCAAACATTGTAAAAAGGTTGCATGCTGCTCCTTCCTTTAGCAAGACTGTTTACAGGGTCTGCTGTTAATTCAGAATGGCAAAGCGTTTCCCTTTTTTTCTTCCACAACTCTAAACCCAAGAGACCATTGAACATGCTGCAGGGAAGAGTGGTTTAATCCCCTCCAATTTGTGACACAGCTAAATTATCTCAGCTTCAGGAATGTTTTTGTATTTCTGCACCAAAGTGTTCTGAATGTGCTCCTATCAAAATCTTCTAAAAGGCAGGTGAAACATTCAAAACTTTCTCATGGGAATATCTGGCTTCTGCTGTGACGTGTAATCCAAAAATGCTGTATTTGAGCAGCAGATGCTCAGAGATCTATCAGCAGTGTGTTCTAAACCAGGCCTTGGTTGGCAGGTTTGAACAAAACACATTCCCTTTGATAGACCAAGGACCTCTTCAAACTCCTATTTACTTTTGCCTTTCTAAGACAAGATCAGGCACTGGCTTGGAGGAGGCCTGGAAATGGTTGGTTGGTGCATGTGGGGATCATTTGTGTGTGTTTGTGTCTGCTGAACAGCTCAACCTGCCTTCTTGGTCACCCTCCTTGCAAACAAATAGACATACATAGGATTTATGGTATGTAGAAGTTATGTAGGATTTCAGGAAGCTGAAGAATCATACATTTAGCCTTTCCCCATTTGCATTCCCTTTGAGAATAAAAGCATACAATGCCAACCATGCAGCAGATAGAAATAGAGGGAGTTTCATTCCTGAAATGAATTTGGTTACCTTTGTGTGAGTTCCTGCAGGTTAGCTCCTGCAGAAGGGCTGGGGCAGCTGTTTCCAGATGCAAGTTATGTCCCAGCTCATGACCTGGGCCCAGAAACCTGAACCACCGCATCCTTCCCCTAGCAATACACACACCAAGCATCACCTGGTCTCCCACACTCCCTTTTAATTCAAGAGTACATTTGAAAGTGGCCAGGCTGACTCTGGGTATGCCTTAAGGGATAGCACTTTATGGCTGCTTTTGTACTGCAATATTTAGTCACACAGCACGTTTTTGTTTGTAGTTGCAAAGTTTACAATTGAACCATATGGAGCAGATTTTATTTTACTTCAGTTTATCACCAGAAATCAGCTCCTCGGCACTGAGCCCAGCTGATTTCATATTCTGTTGGTTTTAGGGAAGCAATGTAGGATTCCCTGTCTGTATATTCAAGCTCTTTAATTGACATAAACAAACAGAAAAACATTGTCTAGCATGAGTGGATGTTTACTCAGCCTTGTAGAATGGTGAAGCATATCACTATAAAAACCACACTATAAAAATAATCTGAGTTGTGATTGTTCTGAGGAATCCTGCAGCACTTGCACAGTATGAGACAGAGTTATCTTTATTTTACCAGCACTCAAAACATGACTGCCAAATTGACTGAAAAATATCAGATAAATTGGTATAGTAGCTGTCTAAATGCAAAACCCAGCAGAGTCAACAACAAGTTCAGGGCTTGTAAAAGGGAGTTTTTCATTTCTGAGGCAAAATTAATTCCATCAAATTTCTTCCATCTCTGAGGGATCAAATGGTATCCAGATTACCTGCAAATGACCATTACACTCCAGAAGCATAAACTAGCCACAACATCTTGTGGCCATTTTCCCTTAAAATTCCAGCTTCCATGATGGTCAAGGCCAGGTATTTTGGCTGACGATGCCCAGAATAGAGAAATTTTTGCTTCATTCTGCAGTGCTCCATTGCACAAGACAACTTTCCTATGTTTAGCAATGGCAGAGCCCATAACAAGAAAATTTTTAGCAGCTTTAAAAGGCTTGTATATGTCGAGTATTTTATTCTTTATTGTATCTGATAGCATTTTCTGGTATTTCAAAAGTGAATTGGGCCTTCCTGGCAAAGTTCAGGGTAAGAATTACTTGCAAGTGCAATGCCAGAGTGCTGGTATGAATGGCACCCTGTGGCTCGATGGATTTGCAATCCTAAATCAGGAGGTATGACTCCTCAGGCAGTACTTGGAGAAAAGAAAACTGAGTACAGGACCCAGGAAAATGAAGACACTAACCTGGGATAAATCTGATCCACTTAGTAGGAAGTCCTGAGGAGGTGGATGTGGCCAAGAGGAATGGCTACTTAATGGTAGCTGATAGGAAACAGCTTTGCCTATTCAGGTGTGGGGGTCAGAGTCCCTGCCCTGAATTGGAGCAACTAATACCAATACGTCACAAAACCATAGAGTCATTAAGGCTGAGCAAAACCTCTAAGATCACTGATCCAACCATTAACTAGCACTGATATGTTCCCCACTAAACTCTATTCCCAAGTGCCACATGCCCATGTTTTCTTAATACCTCTAGGGATGGTGACTCCACCAATTCTCTGGGAAGCTTTTTCCAAAGCTTTATTTCAGTGAAGAAATTTTTCCTGGTGTCCACTCTAAACCTCCCCTAGCACAATGTGGGGCCATTTCTTCTTGTTTTTTCTCCTGTTACCTGGGAGAAAAGGCTGATCCTCGCCTGGTTACAACATCCTTTCAGGGGGTTGTAGAGGGTGATAAGGTCTCCCTTCAGCCTTCTCCTCTCCAGGCTAAACATCCCCAGCTCCCTCAGCTGCTCCTCATAAGACTTTTAGTCTAGAGTCTTCAGCATGATAAGTCCTCCATTTCTTTTCCAAGGAACATTTTAGCAATATTTTTTTCTGTATAATTAAGTTAATTCAGTTGTTCTCTGTTGCCAGGCTTAAACATCCTCTTTGTTTTTAGATACTTATATGGCCTCATGCATTCTGTGTTGCTGCACGCAGTAGTGGGCCAGTTAATTTGTCCAGTTTAAGATGGGTTTTTTGTGCAAAAACCCCCAACTGCAAGTGTAAACTAAAAGAAATCTTGCAAATATAAAAGATAATCATAAGGTAGTGACAGACTTTTACAATGGTTTCAAAAGGTTGCTGTAAAAAATGAGCTATTCTAAAGTCATTTTCAAATAGCTGTCTTCTTTCCC